>NC_083339.1:40327669-40646791 GCF_019175385.1 Lycium barbarum | reverse complement strand
TGCCACTACACATGGGAATATCCAAAACAAACTACATCGATATAGCTGACCAAAACATGAATACACAACCCACATATGTCTACAGTCCTCTAAGAGTATAACAAAGCCTCTACCAAAGGATCTGTACCAAATGACTCAAGCTCTGGAACAATGGAGCTCCCTAAGCAGCTGAGTAACAGTCCTAAGCAGGAGGATCACCGAACTGAGTATCTATACCTGCGGGCATGAAACGCAGCCCCCGAAGAAAGGGGGTCAGTACAAAAAATGTACTGAGTATGTAAAGCATGAAGTACAGTAATGAAGATCATGGATGAGTAAAAGATGTTAGGAGACAAGTATGCTAATCAAGAAAGACCAAAGCATCTGTACCTTATGAGGTGTGAGTCATGCATACATATAATATACCGTACCCGGCCCATTATGGGACTCGGTGAATGAAGTCATATATATATACCGTATCCGGCCCTCTAGTGAGGGACCCGGTGAAATAATCATATATATACCATACCCGGCCCTCTAGTGAGGGACTCGGTGAAATGATCACCTATATACCGTACCCGGCCCTCTGGTGAGGGACTCGGTGAAATAATCATATATATACCGTACCCGGCCCTCTAGTGAGGGACTCGGTGAAATAATCATATATATACCGTACCCGGCCCTCTAATGAGGGACTCGGTGAACAATGCAATGAAACTATGCACGATTACGTACCTGGCTGTTACACCTCGAAAAATCTTCCGTTGATGCACAAATGAATATACTAGTGAAGAGTACGAGTACACATTATTTCAATAAGTAAGAAATGACATTCGATGACCCTAGTTACTATTTCAAAGATGTTAGAGATGGGGGAAGAAAGTTGGCCAAGAGAAGGCAAGCCATACGATAGGTATCGGAAAGGAATTACGAGTAACGAGTTAACAAGGACTTAATGATGTCTTAGAAAAAAGTGATAACGTCCCTTAGATTGGTATTGAGGTTTTCAACAAGTGCTAAGAAGGTTCCATAAGGATTGGAGATCAAACGAGTCGACGAAACGAGCCTCGGAATCACTGGGGATTATACGGCCAAACGTACAGGCCGTATAAATTATACGGTCCGTATGTTGGGACTGTATAATCAGCCCAGAATGTCATAACTTTCTGGACCAAACATACGGCCAAACATACAGCCCGTATAAAATGTATGGACCGTATATTGGTCCGTATATATGGTCGGGGACAGTTTTGTTCATTAAATAAGGGATTCAAGATTTATTTCATTTCATTCCTATATCAAACCCCTTCTCTCTAAAACATCTCTCTACATTTATTCCACAAGAATTCAAGGGTTATTAGAGATCAACAACATAAATTAAGTGCATCAAGTGTAAGAGAACCCATTAAAGATCATTCAAGTCAAGAAATCTCATTGGAGATGAACTAGGGTTTTTACTTAAGTGAAGTATTACCAACCAAGGCTTGTTCCTACAACATCTAAGGTAAGATTTATGGTATTTCTATGTTGTTTAAGGTATTTGAGAGTTGAGATACTTGGATTGTAGAAGGATATAGAAAAATGGGTCATGAATGTGGAATAGTGCCATTTTGAGTAATAACTTGAATTGGGTCTTGATTCTTGATGTGTTGTGATATAAATATGTTATAAATGATGTTGAGAACACGGGATAGGCAATGTATGTGAATGAACACAGTCGTGTGCTATGACCATGGGTATGGGTGATTGAAACTGAATTGAGAAATGTGGGTAATGTGGATGAATAAGGATAATTGTTATGATATTGTGAATGTATTATTGACGTTTGGGAGTTGATATATGCTATGGACGAATGTCATGTAAATAAAGGAGATGTTGTTCGATTTTCTGTAGTTTAATCATGTATGCTAGCTTCGGAGGAGAACGTTCAAGTGTAGAATAGTTGGACGGAAAGGTATGTAAGGCTAACCCTTCTTTCATAAGGCATGGTTCTTTGGCCAAACATCTAAATCTTCTATAAGTCTATGATGTCCTTCAAATGATTTGATCTTCCGAGCTAGTAAGCTCACGATTCTTGATATGCTACGATTGTACTAAGTTCCTCATATGACGAGTAAGCCTATAAAGATAGAGGCAATGAATGACGATAATAGTGATAATGATATTGACAACGACTATAATGGTAATAGCGATGACGATAATGATGACAATGATGATAGTGATGATAATAGTAAAAATGCTTACGAGCTATTGTGTATATGTATCTATGTATGATTATTATGGGACCCCGAGCTTATAAGGTTGGGTGGATATGTATGTATGTTTATGTAATGCGCGCGCACCACTGTAGTTGGGTACGGACAACACTGAGCCTTGGTAGGGCCAGGTATGTATAACACTGAGCCTTGGTTGGCCAGGTATGTATGATCACCGAGCCTAGCTATGGTCCGGTACATGAAACACTGAACCTTCGCGGTCGAGTATGCTATGTAAGTGATATGTGTATGATATGAATATGTACATGCTATGGATAGGTACATGATATAGATATGAGTACAAAATACGAATATGATACGATTATGAATAAGAATATGTACATGATATGAATAAAAATAAGGTATGTAAATGAGTACGGATATGAATATGGATGTGGTTATGGATGTTTGTATACAATTACGTACTCGAAATGCAAAGTTCCTATGTAAGGCAAGTAAGTGCTTACGACGATGATTCCACTATCTCCCATCTTATGTTGCTTATTGTGCTTCTATATTGATATTGATCATGCTTTACATACTCAGTACATTCTTCGTACTGCCGTCCTTTTGTTTGTAGACGCTGCGTCATGCCCGCAGGTGCACAGGGAGACAGACTTGATCCATAGCTACATTCTCCGGGACTACATAGCGGAGCTCCATTTCATTCGGAGCTATAGCCTTTGGGTACTTATTCTTTTGTGTACATAAATATGGGCATAGCGGGGTCCTGTCCCGCTTATGTGATATGATATACTCCCTCAAAGTCTCGTAGACAGGTGTATATGGTTAGATCTGTTTGGCCTTGCCGGCCTATATTCTGTATATCATTTTGTAGCCTTGTCGGCTTACATACATTGATATGGGCATAAATGTCAATGATGATATAAAGGCATTGTTGTCCAATGGGACTAGCATGATTGATGAACAGGAATATATGTTTTATTATGTGGCTCACCTAGATGTAAGTGTAAAAGTACGTTAAGGGGTGCCCGGGCGGGCTAGCACCTGGTGCTCGTCGCGGCCCCTAGTCGGGTCGTGACACCCGCCTGGGACTCGGTGAATGATACATTAACAATATGCACGAATAGAATATTAGGAGCAATCATGTACAAACTGAGTCATCATTTGAGACTCGATAGAATAATTAGAATAATCCAACACTTGAGAATCAAAGACAACTATTATGTCAAGCACTACTGAGAACTAGAATTCATCGGAGTCATGTATATTCGTCGTTTGCTCATTTTATGTAATTCATGCAAAAAAGAAAAAAGTGATAGCTTTACATACACCTTGGAGCCTTTAGAGGTAGAGTCATCATCAATGAATAAAATTGAGAAAATCTAGAAGTAGCTCCACATTTTCATATTCGCTTTGAAATCATAAACTTGAGTTCTTAAAATACAAAATCCTCATTATCGTTGTCACCATCATAAAATCATTCTTATCGTCGACATCATGGGAAGCTTTAAGAACCATGGACTTTTAGCTTTTGAAAACAAGAAGGTTACGGAAACATTTATGAAATCATACTATAGGAATCATGCCTTTGAAAGAAAGGGACGAGCCTTGACATACCTGTTCAGCCACCAACTACCTACCCTTATCCGTACGAGCCCGCAAGTCAACATATAAGACCATTCATACTATGATTAGGCCCAATGTTATATACTTATCCTAAGCCTTCAAATAAATCTTCCTAAAAATCTGCTAAACAAATTCGGCAACATCTCCTCTGTTTATATGCCTGGCCCAGAATCCCAACTCAGCAACCAACAACAACAACAACAATACCAACATTAACCATAATATTTTCAATACCAAAATATTTCATAAACATCCCATATAGTGTTTGTCCCATATTTCCACCATAGAATTATTTTATAACTATTTAACAGCTCCATCTCCGTAAATAAACCAAAATTAATGTTAATAAAGAGAGACTCATACCTTTCTATCTATAATATAGCTATATCTTCACTTATCCACCTTGATATTAAGCCACAACGTGCCGTTATATGATTTTGCAATCAAAACTATACGTTGTATGGACTGAAATTCGGAAATTATACTTGAGCTGGGCTAAAATTCGATGGTTGGAGGTTGGGAGAACTCTCTAGAGTTTTCGGGAACATTTAGTGGTGTTTGGTCTGAAAATAAGGGGATAAGCCCCATTATATAGCATTTTAGATTCCGCCTACACCGACTCAAAAAGTGTTCAGCGCGATCGCGCTGCTTCCTGGCGCGTTCGCGCAGGCTTATTCCACTGCCTGCGTGTTTGTTCAGTAAATGGGCCATAACGTTTTCTTCTGATATCGTGTGAGGGCCCACGACCTACGGTTGGAAAAATAATTCAATTTTACACAACTTTCATTTTTTATGCGACTCTAAATTCCAAAATTATCATGGCGTTTTGGCCTTTCCAAGTCAGATCATCCGAAAACTTAACCTTAAATCATCCTTTTGGAGGGCTTATGCCCACATTTGGCTTAAGGGTCCTTCTTAAGACTTGCTCAACTCCCCATGTACTACTCTTATAAGTTTTCATATGTCCTTTATAGAACCCCGACATGTAGGCCCCACCTTAGCTTACGGTTACGAGGGCTTTCATCAAGCAACATAGGGACCGGCTCACCCCCTATGGTCTCCAAATGTCATACATATGTGTATTCTTATACTCAGATCATCTAATCTTCATCCATAATCCTTTTATAACTTTACTCTTTTTCGAGCTCGTACGACGCCGTCTACGATCTTGTAGCACGAAATTTTCCAGGGTGTAACATACATAGGACCTTAACTACACAATATCATGTAATGAGTACTAGAAATGCTTTCTCGTAATGAAACAACAAAAATACATTCAACTAACCAAAGTCTAACTCAAGTAAACTGTAACCTACCTTAAAGCAGAGCTGGAACAATGCAAGTCATTCTGCTACAGCCTTTCCTTTCCTTAAAGTCTCAGAACGCTCAAAGTCTAGAAATAGAGGGCTCAATGAGTCATAATACTCAATCACAAGTTCCAACGCAAGAATACCATTCCCTTACCCCCATTCCAAGGGTTGGATGATTTTCTAGGTGATATACAACCTACTTAGACCCTTAGCAATCATTAATCATCAATTTCTAACAATATTCTATCAATATTCCCATTACAAGCAGTTTTCCATGGCAAAGACACCATTTTTGTATAACTCTAGGTCTCCAATCACTCAGTTTATGTCTCTAAATGTTCAATTTATGACAAATAGCAACTAACCAACGCATTTAGATGACAACTAAGCGTTAAAAACCATAACCCATCAAGTTTAGAAGTTCCATTGATATTCTAGGGTTTCTAATTCAATTTCACCATTAAAGACCCATGGGGATGATTACAATAATGAATGGGAAAGGAATGATAGAATGAAAGCAATGGAACTTACCTCACAAGATAGTCTTGCCCTAACTTGAAAATTCTTTCTAAGTGTTTGTTGGGAAGTGTGTTGGGGTGTTATGAATGAGAAAATAAAACTAAGGAATTTAAAACCCGGTTACTGCCTCCCGTCGATCGCTGCAGCGATCGCTACTCCGCTGCAGCGGTCCCGTTATAGCGGTCAAGTGACCGCTATAGCGATCCCCAACTTTCTCGCCTAACCACTATGGCGGTCGGTTCACCGCTATAGCGGTACCGCCATAGCGGTCCACCTTCCGCCACTGTGGCAACCAAAGAAATGGTTGGCTGCTGGAAGTGGTCGAGGCACCGCTATAGCGGTACAGCCGCAGCGGTAATCCCACCGCTGCAGCGGTCCAATTTGGGCAGTGAGGTCGGTTTCTGTCCAGTTTTTCCTCCATATCACCCCACATTTTATCCAAGCCCTCAAAACACATTACGAAACATGCATACATACAAAAAGATGCCCTGGGAATCCACCCGGGGACTCGAAATTCCAAATGGAGTCCTCAATTTTCATAACGACCAGAAGGGTCGTTACACCAGATACCAATTAAGACAACGTTCATCCCCGAACGGACAAGGATGAGAATATAGGGAGGAGTTATCTGATTCGGCAAAAAACTGAGGGTATTTACTATGCATATCCGCCTCTGTTTTCCAAGTGGCTTCTTCCACTGGTCGATTCTTCCACTGAACCTTTACAGAGGCTATTTCCTTGGACCTCAACTTGCGGACATCCCTGTCTAAGATAGCAATGGGCTCTTCCTCATATGACAAATTTTCATCTAACAACACTGAATCCCAACGAATGATATAGGAACCATCGTCATGGTACCTCTTCAACATCGACACATGGAACATCGGGTGAACGCCCGATAACCCCGGAGGTAAATCTAACTTGTAAGGCACCTCCCCTACATGTTTGAGAATCTCTAACGGACCAATGAACCTCGGGCTAAGCTTGCCCTTTTTCCCAAACCTCATCACACCCTTCATGGGTGAGACCTTCAATAGAACTTTCTCTTCCTTAAACTCAAGATCTCGGACCTTGAGGTCTGCATACTCTTTCTGCCTATTCTGCACTGCCAACAGCTTGGCTTGAATCACCTTCACCTTCTCTAAGGACTCTCTCAGAAGATCAGTGCCCCAAGGCCTCACCTCAAACACATCGAACCACCCAGTAGGATACCTACACCCCCTCCCATACAACGCCTCAAATGGAGCCATATCAATACTCAAGTGATAGCTATTATTGTAGGCAAATTCGTCCAAGGGAAAAAACTCATCCCAATGCCCACCGAAAACTATCACACACACCCGAAACATATCCTCCAGAACCTCAATAGTCCGCTCAGACTGCCCGTCAGTCTGAGGATGGAAGTCGGTGCTAAAATCTAACCTCGTACCCAACTCCATATACAAACACTCCCAAAACCTAGATGTGAACGTGGTGCCTAGTTGGACACGATGGAGATAGGAACCCGTGGATCCTAAGTACCTCCCGAATGTAAACCCTTGCCAACTTCTCTGCATCATAAGTTATCTTTACCGGAAGAAAGTGAGCAGACTTAGTCAACCTATCAACAATAACCCAGATGGAGTCAAACTTCCCTAACGTCTTCGGAAGACCCACTACGAAACCCATGGCTATTCTTTCCCACTTCCATTCTAGAATGGGCATTCTCTGCAATGTACCACCAGGTTTCTGATGTTCATACTTCACCTGTTGGAAATTTAGGCACTGCGCAACGAAATCCACAATATCCCGCTTCATCTTAGTCCACCAGTAATATTGCATTAAATCACGATATATCTTAGTGAGATGAGGGTGGATAAAATACCTCGAACTATGAGCCTCTGTCCGAATGGTCTTAATCAAGTCGCCCATACGTGGCACACACACTCGCCCTTTGATTCGTAACACGCCCTCCTCATCAATCATGGCCTCCTTGGCCTCACCACGCAACACCTTATCTCATATTTTACATAGCTTATCATCTTCGAACTTCTTAGCCTTAATCTGCTCTAAAAATGACGACCAAGCCTCAATACAAGCCAACACCTTGCCTGTGTTAGAGATATCCAGTCTCATAAAACTGTTAGCCAGAGTCTGCACCTCTCTAGCCAACAGATGCTTAGAAGAAATTAAATGAGCCAAACTCCCATACTAGCCGACTTTCGGCTCAATGCTTCAGCTACCACATTCACCTTACCAGGGTGATACAAAATGGTGATGTCATAGTCCTTCAGCAGTTCCATCCACCTCCGCTATCTAGAGTACAGATCTTTCTGAGTGAACATATGCTACAAACTATGATGGTCTATGTACACTTTGCAATGGACACCATACAAGTAGTGCCTCCAGATTTTTAATGCAAGCACCACCACTGCCAACCCTAGATTATGAGTAGGATAGTTCTTCACATGCACCTTCAACTGCCGAGAAGCATAAGCAATTACCTTCTTTTCCTACATCAAAACAACACCCAAACCATAACATGAAGCATCACAATATACAATAAAATCTTTGCCCTTAACGGGCAATGCCAGAATTGGTGCGGTAGCCAATAATGTTTTGAGCTTTTGGAACCTTTCCTCACACTCGTTAGACGGGTCATATGAGAAGTAATAGCATCAAACCCTTTCACAAACGGATGATAGTAGCTAGCCAGACCCACAAAACTATCGATCTCGATCAGTGATGCGGGCCCAGCCTATTCCTTGACTACCTAAATTTTCTAACAATCCACCACAATACCCTCCTTCGAAATCACACGCCCCAAGAAAGACACAGAAGACAACCAAAATTTAGACTGGGAGAATTTAGCATACAATTCCTTCTCCCGCAATACTCCAAGAGCAATTCTCAGATGTTTCTCATGCTCTTCCTTACTCCTATAGTACGCCAGGATATCAACAATGAACACTATAACGAATGAGTCTAGGTAGGGCTTGAACACACTATTCATTAAATCCATAAACGCAGCTGGGGAACTTGTAAGCCTAAAAGACATAACCAAGAATTCATAGTGCCCATACCTGGTCCGAAAAGCAATTTTTGGAACGTCCTCTGCCCGAATATTTAATTGATGGTACCCTGACCTTAGGTTATTTTTTTAGAACACCGAAGTTCCCTGTAACTGATCAAACAAGTCATCAATACGAGGGATGGGATACTTGTTTCTGACAGTTACCTTATTCAGTTGTCGGTAATCAATACACATACGCATAGACCCATCCTTCTTCTTAAGAAACAACATGGGAGCACCCCACGGAGAGGCACTCGGGTGAATAAACCCCTTACTCAGAAGATCTTGCAACTGCTCTTTTTATGTTCCTTGAGTTCTGCTGGTGCCATCCTATAAGGTGGAAAAGAGATAGGACAAGTCCCTTGGTCTAAGTCAATCCTGAAGTCAATATCACGATCTGGTAGCATACCAGGCAAGCCCGCGGGAAACCCATCCGCAATCTCGCATACCACTGGAACCGAATCTAGGGATGGAGTATATGCGCTGGTATCATGGATATGTGCCAGATAAGCTAAACACGCCATCTCTACCAGCTTCCTAGCAAGAACAAAGCATATTACTTTCTTAGGGAGGGGACTAAGGTTACCCTTCCACTCTAGTCTAGGTGCTCCGGGCATGGCTAGTGTAACAGTCTTAGAGTGGCAATCAAGTATAGCATAATACGGGGACAACCAACTCATACCCAAAATAACATCGAAATCTACCATGTCTAAAATCATCAAATCCGGCTAAGTAATATACCCCATAAAAGAAATTGCACACGCAGGGTAGACACAATCCACTACCACAAAATCCCCAACAGGAGTAGATACAAAAATAGGGGTATGAAGAGTATCACACATCATATCAAGACCCACAGAAAAATAGGTAGATACATAGGCTAAGGTAGAACCCGGATCAAACAAAATAGAAGCCAGACGGTCATAAACGGAGATAGTACCTGTGATAACTGCATCGGAGGCCTCAGCCACGGGTCTACCTGGGAAAGCATATAAATGACCGCGCCCTCCTGTCACCTGCGTACCCCCGTGATTACCGTTACCAGTCTGAGCCCCGCCCCTGCCGGGCTGCTGTCCGCCTCTACCTGCCTGAGAACCGCCTCGGTTAGGCAAGGCACCACTCCTATCGGCGGTGTGGCCGTCCTGCCCTGCCAGTGCACGATCCTTACCCCCTCTATCTGGTGCATATGGAGCTCGCGAAGCCTGATACTGAGTCCCCTTCCCACTCTGTCTAAGTCTGGGGCAATATCTCTTAATATGCCCTATCTCACCACATTCGAAGCAAGCACGGTCCAGCGTAGGCAGCTGAACAGATGCCGATGAAGTAGGGTAGCCCCCATGCTAACCAGAAGCCTGTTAATTTGCCCCTGATGGGCCCCCAGCTGACACCTGCATCGCTGACTGAATCGGACTCCCTGAATAAACCTGTGAACATTGACCCCTTGAGAAAGAGTTGTCAAACATCCCACCCTTACGGGCCTTCTTCTCTACATGCTTTGCTTGACTCTCCTGCCTAATACTCTCAACAGTACGGACGTGCTTCACTACCTCCTGAAATGAAGCCCAGTGGCTACAAGCTGAAGAGCCGATAATTGAAGCCTAGTGTTCAACCTCTTCATAAACCGCCGTATCCTCTCCCCCTCAGTGGGCAGCAACTGAATAACATATCGGGATAGGGAGTGGAAACTGGACTCATACACAGTAACCGATGAGTTTCCCTGATCAATAGTAGTAAACTCATCCTTCCTTCTGTCCCTCAGAGTATGCGGGTCGTACTTGTCCAAGAACAAAAAGTAAAACTGGACCCAAGTCAACAGAGGAGACCCAGCTGGCCTACACCCCACATAAGCCCTCCAACAAAGCTTGGCATCATCCAAGAATTGGAACATCACAAACTCTACCCTGTACTTATCCACAGCCTCCATCTTATGGAGCTGATCATGACAGTCGATGATGAACTCATATGCGTCCTCCGATTTAGTACCATAAAACACAAGAGGCTTCAATTTTGTGAACCTCCAAAACAGATCATGTTCCTCACCAGTCATCACTGGCCCTGCAACAAGCCTCAGGAAGGCCTCAAAACCCGGAACCTCATCCAAGCGAAGCACCACCACAGCCGCATACTGAACCCCCGGAGCCTATGCTCTATCCGGATCAGGAGCCGCTACCCTTGCGCCCCTACCTGCTGGACCCACTGGTATAACTCCGATCTATGCTAACCCACGCAACAGATTCAGCACTTGTGCCATGGCGACTGGTACACCCTGGGCAGCTGCAGTTCCTAGTGGAACTGGTAGTACTACTGGCTCGGATGGTGCGGCTGCAACTCCCGCTGTCTTGTTAGGGACCAAAAGAGGCATGGGGTCAGCCACTAGGATGCCACCCCCCACTGGGGCCGCCCCTCTGCTATCTCCTCTGCCTTCGCCTCTTCCTCTAGCTGCTGCCGCGCGTGTTTTCGCCATCTGCGAGAGAATGAAGGATAGTCAGATACCAATTTGAATCAGCAGATACCAAATAGAATCAAGTGGCACAAAAGAACAAAGAAAAGAGAGTTTTCCTAGTGTCCGATAGCCTCTCGAAGATAAGTACAGACGCCTCCGTATTAATCCACATGACTCTACTAGACATGTCCTGGTACGATGAGATCGACCAACCTAAAGATCTGATACCAGCTTTCTCATGACCCAACCCGCCATAACTGACACCCAACTAAATCCTTGTGGGCGAACCAACACACAAGATATCTATTCATTCAAGTCTGATTTTATATTAAACAAGTCAAACGATTATACTCATTCACGCATCAAATAAACTGGGTAATTCATGCCATAAAATACTTAAACAAGTGCCGAAGTCTAACTATTACAAATTCCCCAATATCTGAAAGTCATCGTACAGGACTCTAAGCCAAAAACATGTCTAAGAACTGAAATCTGTCTAATAAATATCCATAATGCCCAGAATAAGAAAAGAAATCATTAGTAGAAGATCTTCGGGCGGCCTGGCATAAGAAGGAGCTCACCCCAAAATCTATCAGCAATTATCCTCCACGCTAGATGTGAGGACGAGTAGCGGTCTCTATATCAAAATCTTCTCTCAAAGAATGCAACAAGGTAGTGTTAGTACAAACACTATGTACCGGTAAGCATCATAGGCCGACTAAGATTAGTATCATGCATACCATATGACATCACTAAAATAAACAAGCCAGTCAATCATACACGAATATCAACACATCACAACGAGTCAACCATAGACAAACACAACCGACCACCAAATTGTCAAGAATCACAACCACGTTAACTACAACGGAGATAAAAGTACACTATACCCCCATTCGCTGTACACACATGCTATCTGATGTCATAGCTCAGCAGTCATGACCTGCAGGGGACCCATGGTGTCCATGTACCACTCGTTCCGGAACACTCCTCGGACCCAAGCACAACCTCCGCTTCAGAATGAACCTCGGACTCGGGATATGACTATAAACCTCTCATTTCCGGAAATAAACTCGGACCACAAGCCCATAATCTAGTCCACATATGTGCCTTGTCATACCTTTTATAGAAAAGGTTTTCTTACATTTTCAATATCCATATTGACCTCATCATTTCATATCACAATACCCTAGAGAAGATTATATTAACTTCTCCTCACAATACAACCATTGTAGATTAAATCACACAGGAATAATGGTATAAAGCCTACATGATATTCAATCACAAACACATAGGAGCTTAACCACACAATATCATGTAATGGGTACTAGACATGCTTTCTCCTAATGAAAGCACAAACATACATTCAAGTAACAAAAGTCTAACTCAAGTAAATCATAACCTACCTCAAAGAAGAGTAGGAACAATGCAAGTCACTCTGCTATAGCCTTTCATTTCCTCAAAGCCTCAGAACGCTCAAAGTCTAGAAATAGAGGGGTCAATGAGTCATAATTCTCAATCAGAAGTTCCAATGCAAGAATACCCTTCTCTTACCCCATTCCAAGAGTTGGATGATTTTGTAGGTGATAAACAACCTATTTAGACCCTTAGTAATCATTAATCATCAATTTATAACAACATTCTATCAATATTCCCATTACAAGCAGTTTTCCATGGCAAAGACACCATTTTTATAGAACCCCAGGTCTCCAATCACTTAGTTTATGTCTCTAAATGTTTTATTTATGACAAATAGCAACTAAGCAACACATTTAGATGATAACTAAGAGATAATAACCATAACCCATCAAGTTTAGAAGTTTCATTAATATTCTAGGGTTTCTAATTCAATTTCACCATTGAAGACCCATGGGGATGATTCTAATAATGAAGGGGAAAGGAATGATAGAATGAAAGCAATGGAACTTACCTCACAAGATTGTCTTGTCCTATCTTGAAAATTTTCTCTAAGTTTTTGTTGGGAAGTATGTTAGGGTGTTATGAATGAGAAAATAAAACTAAGGCATTTAAAACTCGGTTACTGCCTCCCGTCGACCGTTGCGGCGGTCTCTACGCTGCTACAATGGTCTTGCTATAGCAGTCCCCAACTTTCTGGCCTAACCGCTATGGTGGTCAGTTCACTGTTATAGCGGTACCGCCATAGTAGTCCACCTTCCGCCACAGCGGCCACCAAAGAAATGGTTGACCTCTAGAAGCGGTCGAGGCACCGCTATAGCGGTACCGCCACAGCGGTAATCCTACTGCTGCAGCGGTCCAATTTGGGTAGTGATGTCGGTTTCTATCCAATGTTTCCCCCTATCATCCAAGGCCTCAAAACACAATACGAAACATGCATGCATACAAAAAGACGCCCTACAAATCTACCCGGGGCTTCAGAATTCCCAATTGAGTCCTAAATTTCCATAACGACCGGAAGGGCTATTACAAGTTTTAAAGTAAAACAGAAGCCTAAATTAAAGTTCATGAACTCTAGTTTCCAGCGCCACAAACCGCTCGTCGATACTATGTCGGAGTAGAGAATTATTAATGTTACAAGTCAGGCTCGCAGAGAAGAAACGCGCTGCTATAGTGCGCGACACGCGCTGCTATAGTGCGCGACACGCGCGCTACAGTACTCGAAAATTCTAGGTGGGTGCCAGCCGAATCTAGAACTTTTTAAAAGCGGATTTACCCCTTATCTTTTCATCCAAACACCCCTAAACATACCTCAAATCCTCTAGAACATTCCTCCATCTTCCACAACATGCATATATATTCCTACTAGTCTATATGACAATTTTGGTCATTTTTAACATATCCCCAAGTCCTAGGAAGTCCTAGAAACCTCTCCAAACATATTCCAACATATTTCCAAGCAAAAACCAAGGATCAAAGTGAATATTAAAGTCGTTAAAGGTTCCAAGTGAGGTCTACACTTATCTCTTCTTCTTGAAGATGTTTGGGTGAGTATTTTTAAGGTGGAGTAACTATGAAATTGAAGTGTTCTAGAATTTTGAGGTAAGTTTTCATCTTATTTTCATGTTTATGAGTTTGTTTGGTAAATATGTTAAGATTTGAGGAGAAGACAATTGGAGGAAAAGTTCAAATATGCATTTGATGATATTTTGAGTTGTGAATTAACTTGAGTTATAATTATTTGTATGTTTTGAGCATAATATTGTTATGAGTGATAACAATGATGTTAAGGAATTGTCGTATACGAGTGTATAAGGGGTTGTATGAAGTTTTTGTTATGGATTGATTAGGAAAAGAAGTTTTGGGATTAAATTGAGTATAGTTTGAATATAATCTTTTGATTATGGAATTGTTGATGTTTTATTCTGCTTTGGTAGTTATTTTGAAGATTGGAGGGAGTATAAGATATAGGAGAGATGTTGCCCGAATTTCGGCAGATTCTAAAGGCTTTTAATTTGAAGGCTTAAGATAAGCATGTGACGATAAGCCTAGCAATAGTATGAATTCTCTTGAATGTAGATTTACAAGCCCGGAAGGATAAGCATTGAGTAGTTAAGGAGACCCAAAAGGTATGTTAAGGCTAGTCCCTTTTTTCTAAAGGCATGATTCTTTTCTTATGAGCCCATACATGTTTTCCATAATATCCTTATTCCCAAAAAGCTAGAAATTCATGATTCTCAAAGTTCTTATATTGCTAAACATAGGTGTTTCCTATGATGATAATGATGATGATGACGATGATGATGATCCTATTTCTAGATATTCCAAAGTTTACAGTCTTGATTCTATTATGAGATTATTGAGTTTATTTCATGAATTTCTTGATTTTATTCATTGTTGTTGATCTCACTTTATGATAATTGTTCCTTCAAGGTGAGATATAGCGATGATGATTGCTCCATAATATAAATCGGAGGTTACCGACCTTACGTCACTCCGATTGAGTTGAAACTTTTAATTGGGTTCTCATGCATGCTTGATGTATATGTATGTATTTTCTCACACTGTGCCTATATGGCCGGGCAACACCACTACGGTGGGTGGCTATGGATAATAATAATAACACCGTGGCTATATGGTCTGGCAGCACCACTACGGTGGGCGGCTATGGATAACGATGGTAACACTGTACCTATATGGTCGGGCAGCACCACTAGTGGGTGGCGTGCGATGGTTACCCAGGACGTGGGAGGCCTGGACGCGGGCTAATGATGATATTATGTTTGATTTGTATGAAAAATGTTTTCTTTAGAAAGCTAAGCATGCATGATATCCACCTTACAAGGCAATAAGATGTACAAGTTATCCTTATCTCATGTTATGTTTTGTATCTCTTGTTATATTGTTATTCATGCCTTATATACTCAGTATATTATTCGTGCTGACGTATTTTTGTTTGTGCACGCTACGTTCATGCCGGCAGGTAGGCAGGGAGACGAATCAGATCCGTAGGTGCTTTATTAGCGGATTCTTTGGTGCACTCCACTTACTTCGGAGTTTCAGTCTATTGGTATTGGTCTTTATGGTCACTTGTATTCTATGTAGAGGCTCGTAGACATGTGTGTACATTTAGATGCTTCATAACCCTACCGGTTCATATTGTTGTATAATATTTTAGTAACGTTGTTGGCTGGTTATGATGGGCATAGTTGTTGAGGATTATATAGAGATGTGTCGTTATGTTGTTATATATGTACTTACATATTATGATATCAATGAGCTATCTTTATTGTCCACCCTGAAATGATTATGATATGTACGCTTAGAGGTTCTCGGTATGTTAGCTCTGGGTGCCCGTCATGGCCCTCTTGTTGGGTCATGACAAAAATATATATGTATATCATGCAGTATATCATTCATATGCTGAAAAATACTGATACTGTAAAATGTCTATCCTGTCTCTATATGAAATCGAGGACATAGGGAGGGGATATGGCGCCTCGGAAAGAATAACATAACACTCGGAGATTGTGCAACAATATGACAGGCTCTACTTTCATCAAGCTCTTACCATATATGAAATCATGCCAAGAAAAGAAGGAACAGTCTTAACATACCTGGAAGCTTACATCTCAACTTTCCAACCTACTTCCTGTCTCGCGATCTATTTAAGATCATTCGTAGTCTCGTAATCTACATATAAAACCATTCATACTATTGTTAGTCTTATCATCACATGCTTATCGTAAGCCTTCAAATTAAACCCCTTTAGAACTTGCCGAAATTCGGGCATCTCCCCTGTTTGTATCCCTAGCTCGAAATCACAACAACAACAACCAACAATCACAATACATCAAAATATGTTTGGAGAGGTTTTTAGACTTGTAGGAATATATGTGCATGTTGTGGAAGGGTCAAGAGATGGGAAATTATTACACCCCGGAAATTTCCCATTAACGTACAGTGAATAGACTAACGAAGGGCACAACGCATACGATCTTTCGATGTGTAAGAAATAACATTTGATGATTCTAAATGAGATTTCAAAGACATGTGAAGTAGGAGACGGAAGTTGTTAAGGAAAGCAAGGTATAGGTTGTGTGTCAGGTAAGATTTACGATCATCGAATTAATGATGGCTTAATGATGTTTTGGAGAAGAGTTATAATGTCCTTTATATTGTTAACGAGGTGTTAAACAAGTGTCAAGAAGGTTCCATAAGGATTGGAGATCAAACGAACGACTAAGTTTATTTCGGGGAAATGGGGTTATACGACCGACTTATATGGTCCGTATAAGGGTCCGTATAACACCTAGCCGACATGATGTTTCCTGGTGGTGAACCACGACCACTTATACTGGCCGTGCAATGTTATACAGACCGTATAAGTGTCCGTGGAAGTCCCGACGGGCTGAGTTAAGTTCAGTTATATAAATGTGTTCCCACTTCACTAATTTCATTTCCCACACTTCTTCATCTCTCTCAAGGCTTCTAGAGGGTTCCACACTTCTTCCACAAGAACCCAAGAGAACTTGATGATCAACTTCATCAAACCAACAAAATCAAGTGTATGAGACACATTAAAGTTCATCCAAGCCAAGGAATTCCAATGGAAGTGAACTAGGGTTTTGGTGCAAGAGAAGTATTTCAACTCAAGGGTTATTCCTATACTATCTAAGGTAATTTTTATGACATTTTCATGTTGTTTAAGGTAATGAGAGGTTGAAAGACTTAGATTATGGAAGGAGATAGAAAATGGGTCAAAAAGATAGGAATAATGAGATTTTGAGTAGTAGTTTGGAGTGAATCATGAATATTGATATGCTGTGATTGTAAGTATGCTATAAGTGACTTTTAGAATATGGGATAAGCATTATATGTGAGAAAACGTAATAGCGTACTATGACCATGATTATGGAGGAATTCAAGTGCAATTGTGAAATGTGGATAACGTAGGTGAATGATGATTGTTGCTTATACTATTGTGAATGTTGTTATGGATGTTTGGAAGTTGATATGTGATATGAGGAAAGTTGTATAAACAAGGGAAATGCTGCCCAATTTTCTCTGGCTTTAGTAGGCACGTTCTTATAATCATTTAGCTAATGTTAATACGAACTCCCTCGAAGGTAAAGACGTGATCATTGAAGGAGAACGATCAAGCGGTAGAATAGCTAAAGGAAAAGGTATGTGCGGCTTGTCCCTTCTTTCTGAGGCATGAATCTTATGACATGATCTTCTCTCCTTCTCTACGAATTTCCTACATTCCGGAAAACTAAGAGTCTATGTTCATGAATAGCCATGTGAGTTAAAAATAAGTGATATTATTATCATGATGAGCCTACGTCCAAAGATTCTAGAGTTCACGATATGATGTTTCTACAAAGCTAATGATGTTAACTACGATCCATTGATGTTGTTTATTGTATACACTCACCTTATATGTTAATTCCTTCAAGGTGAGGCAGAATGCTTATGAATGCTCCATAATGGAATCGGGGGTTCACGACCTTATGTCACCCCGATAAAGTATAGCTGTCTTTGAGTTCTATGCATGCATTATGACGAGTACATGATGATGATATTACACTGCGCCTATATGGCCGGGCAGACACCGCTAAGGCGGGCAGCGTATACACCATGTCTAGATGGTATGGGCAGACACCACTAGTGGGCACCATGAGATAGTACCCCGGACGCGGGAGGCCTGGACGCAGGCTAATGATTATCATACCGCACCTATATTGTCGGGCAACTTATACATATATGCATACATGATATGATGATGATTATGGAGTAAGCCAGCATGCATTATTACTTTTATAATTGATAGTCAGTTACAGGTTGCTCCTCATTTGATGTTTCCTTACTTCATTGATGTATGGATATTGTTGATGCCTTACATACTCAGTACAATGTTTGTACGGACGTCCTATTCTTTGGACGATGTGTTCATGCCCACAGGTAGACCGGGAGGTGATCCAGACTCGTAGGAGCTATTAGCTGACGTGAGAGCACTCCATTGTTCCGGAGGTGCCATTGATTTATTCTTTTGTGTATATATATCTTTTGGGCATGATGAGGTCCTATCCCGTTCATATATCTAGTACTCTAGTAAAGGCTCGTAGATGCGTATGTGTGGGTAGTATTGTCTCACGATGTCCTTATTGTATGTACATCATTTTGATAGCTGAAGGGCTTATGTATATAAGGGTAATTATGTTTCCAAATGAAAAATGGTTTTTCCTATGACTTGAGTATAAGATTAATGAATGAACCCTTGATGAGTACGATGGGTAATGGTATTAGCGGTGCTCAGTGGTTAGCCCTGGGTACCCGTCATGGCCCCTAGTCGGGTCGTGACAAAGTGGTATCAGAGCAGTTCAGTCCTAGGAAGTGTCTACGAGCCATGTATAGTAGAGTCTTGTTTATAATGTGTTGTGCGCCACACCAATAAACAGGAGGCTACAGGGCATTTAGGAAAAATGACCATTCGATCTTCTTCTTAAAAGATCATGCGATAGAGCTGTGTATAAGATTTTCTCCTCCATAATAGTGTGCTATGATTTTAGAAATGCCGCCAAAGGGAAAAGCTACAGCCGCCCAGGAGGGCAAGATTACGATGAAAAGGCGGGTAGAAAGAGAGCTACCAATGAATGTAGAAGAGGGTGAATCACATAATGAGGCTCCATCGAATGCCTCTTCTACTCCGCCTATTATAGAAGAACAAGAAGGGGCTTTAGCTCCAGCTCCTATGCCTTCAGTTCCTCCACCGGCTACTTCGGGTCAACAAGTGACCGAGGCTATTCATCTATTGACGTAGTTAGTTGCCGCCCAGGCAAGGCGGCAGAATGTGGGTCCAAGTGATTGTGCAGCTAGTACCAGAGCCCGTGATTTCATGAGTTTGAATCCTCCGGAGTTTTTTGGATCAAAGCCGGATGAAGATCCATAAGGCTTTATTGATGAAATGTTGAGAACATTGAAGATTATTCATGCCTCCGAAACTAAATTTTTGGAGTTGGCATCTTGTAGACTCCGAGATGTGGCGGTAATATGGTACAATAATTGGATGTCGTCAAGAAAAGAGAATGCGCCTCCTCCCGTTTGGCAAGAATTTGTAGATGCCTTCATCTGCCACTATTTGCCACCCGAGGTCCGCCGAGCTAGAGCGGATAGATTTAAAAATTTAAAACAAGGAAATATGAGTGCTCGGGAGTATAGCCTTCAGTTGAATTCATTGACTAGATATACCCCGACTATGGTGGCCGATATGAGAGATAGGGTGCACAGGTTTGTGAGTGGCTTAGGGCCACATTTATTTAAGGATTGTTTGACGGCTTCATTGCAAGATGGAATTGATATTTTTCGCATTCAAGCCCATGCCTAGAATTTAGAAGGAAAACAACATCCGCAAAGGGGTGATCGTGATATTGATAGAGGGCAAAGCAAGAGGACCAGATCTATGGGGACAGGTAGTGATTATAGAGGGGGATCAAGGTAGGCATATTCTAGATACTCAGGTCAGTCGGCGACTAGTGCGCCTCCACGATTTGCAGGTAGGAGATTTGTTCGCTCCTTTCGTTCAGGACAGGGTAAGAGTTCGAGGGCCTTAGATTCTCAGTATGGGGGAGATTATAGCCAGAGGAGACACCCAGTACCGCGATGCAGCCAGTGCGGTAGATTACATTCCAGACAGTGTCACCAAGGTTCAGATGCTTGCTATGCCTGTGGCCAGGTTGGGCACATGATGCGAGATTGCCCGTCTATGAGTGGTAGAGTTGGGGTCCAGCCCATAGGATCAGCGGCTGGTTCTTCTTTAGTGTGCCCGTAGGGCAGACTCACCAGGTCCCAGCAGGTTGAGGTAGAGGCAGAGGGGGAGCATCTACTTTAGGTGCCACTCAGCCCCGTATGTACGCTTTAGCCAGACAGCAGGATCTTGAGTCCTCCCCGGATGTGGTTACAGGTATATTATCCGTATTTTCCCATGATGTGTATGCATTGATAGATCCGAGTTCTACCATATCTTATATTACTCCGTATGTTGCGGGCCGTATTGGGGTGAAACCCGAGCCAATTAAACCTTTTGAGGTATCTACTCCGGTTGGTGATTCCGTGATAGCTAGACAGGTGTACAAAAATTGTGTAAGTGTGATATGCGACCATCAGAATAAAGCTGAATTAGTTGAGCTGGAAATGTTAGATTTTGATGTGATTATGGGTATGGATTGGTTGGCCTCATGTTATGCTAACGTTGATTGCCGAATGAAAGTAGTTCGAGTTCAATTTTTGGGAGAGCTCGTGCTTGAATGGAAGGGTAATACAGCATCTCCAAGAGGTAGATTTATTTCCTACCTTAAAGCAAGAAAGATGGTAGCTAAGGGCTATATTTATCACTTAGTCCGAGTTCATGATACCGAAGCAAAGTCGCAAACTTTCCAATCCGTTCTGGTAGTGAATGAATTTCCGGATGTATTTCAAGATGAAATTCCAGGCCTTCCTCCGGAAAGAGAGATTGATTTCGCTATTGATGTGTTGCCGGACACCAAGCCTATTTCTGTTCCTCCTTACCGAATGGCTCCGACAGAATTGAAAGAGCTAAAGGCACAGTTGAAAGATTTGCTTTAGAAGGGGTTTATTAGACCCAGTTCATCACCGTGGGGTGCACTAGTCCTATTCGTGAGAAAGAAAGATGGTTCCTTACGGATGTGTATCAAGTATAGGCAGTTGAATAAGGTGACGATAAAGAACAAATATCCTCTCCCAAGGATTGATGATTTGTTTGATCAATTACAAGGTGCCAAGTGGTTTTCCAAAATAGACTTGAGGTCAGGTTATCACCAAGTGAGAGTTAAAGAAGAACATATTCCCAAAACAACTTTTAGAACGAGATATGGCCATTATGAATTCCGGGTGATGTCATTTAGGTTAACTAATGCTCCGGCAGTGTTCATGAATTTGATGAATAATGTTTTCAGGCCTCTCTTGGATTTATTCGTAATAGTATTCATTGATGATATTCTGGTATACTCTCGCACAAAATCAGAACATACAGACCATTTACGTATTGTTCTTGGAATTCTTCGATGTCGAGAACTGTATGAAAAATTTTCAAAGTGCGAGTTTTGGCTGAATTCTGTGACATTTTTGGGCCATGTTGTTTCAGATGATGGCATTCGAGTTGATACTCAGAAAATAAAGGTTGTGAAGACTTGGCCAAGGCCTACAACACCTACAGAAGTCCGTAGTTTTCTGGGATTGGCAGGTTATTATAGAAGATTCGTAGAAGGATTTTTGTTACAACTCGGAAATTCCGTATGTGTTGCCTTGTGGATAGGCTAATGTGAGCTTAAGGTGATTATGAAATCCCTATGAGGTTAAGCGAAGTATTAGATAGCTTGAGGTTCATACAATAAGATTTTGATGTTCTATGAATATGTGAAGTTTAGTTGTTGAAGGGAGCGAAACGTAAGTCGTGATTCGGAAAAGGTCCGCTATGATTGAGCTAATGTTTATGTGGTGATGTTTTAAAGGGCTGATATAGAGCCTATTGTATGGCTAATGAAGTATTATGCAAGTGTTAAGAAGGTTCCATAAGGATTGGAGATCGAACGAAACAACGGAAACCATTTCAGGGAAGTGGAGTTATACGACCACTTATACGGTCTGTATAAGTTTCTACGGTCCATATAAGGTGTCCGTATAACTCCCAGCAGGGAGTTGGTTTTCTGGTTGGTGAACCACAACCACTTGTACGGGCCGTACAATACTATACGGACCGTATGAGTGTCCGTGGGCGTCCCGACGGGCTGATTTTCAATGTTTGTATAAATAGATGCCTTGGGTTCTTTTACTTTATTTTTCATATTCTATAAGTGTTGAGCGCTCAAAAACCCTTCTCTAAACATATTCCACTCAATTTCAAGAGAACACAAAGATCAAAGACTAGAATCAAGTGTTTATGTGTTAGAAAGCTTTCAAGGGTTAGAGGACCACAAGAAATTCCATTGGAGGAGAACTAGGGTTTGGTTCAAGTGAAGTATTTCCACTCAAGATTCATTCCCACACCATCTAAGGTAAGTTTTATGGTATTTCTATGTTGTTTAGGGTGTTTGAAAGTTGAAACACTTGGATTGTAGAAGAATATAGAAAATGGGTCTTGAATGTGGGAATAGCGTAATCTTTGAGTAATAGTTTGGATTGAGTAATGATTCGTGATATGATTTGATTATAATCATGTTGTAAATGATGTTAAGAACATGAGATAGGCATTGTACATGAACGAACGTAATCGTGTGCTATGACAATGGATATGGGTGACTTGAAGTGAATTGAAGAATATGGATAATGTAGGAGAATAAAGACTATTATTATGATGTTGTGAATGTATTATTAATGTTTGGGAGTTGATATATGATATCGAGGAAGTCATATAAATGGAGGAGATGTTGTCCAAATTTCTCTAGTTTTCTTCGTGTATGCTAGCTATCAATTTCTAATGATAGTATAACTCTAATGAAGGTAGAAACGTGATCATTAAAGGAGAACGTGCAAGTGGTAGAATAGTGGAACGGAAAGGTATGTAAGGCTAACCCTTCTTTCATAAGGAATGGTTCTTTGGCCAATCATCTAAATCTTGTATAAGTCTATGATGTCCTCCAAATGATTCTATCTTCAGAGCTATTAAGCTCATGATTCTCGATATGTTATGATTGTACTATGTTCCTCATATAACGAGTAATCCTATAAGGATAGATTAATGAACGACGATAATAGTGATAACGATAATGATGACGACGTTAATGGTAATGATGATAATGATGACAATGATAATAGTAACGATGCTAAAGATGCTTATGAGCTTTTACGTATATGTGTCTATGTATGACTATTATGGAACCCCGAGCTTATATGGCCGGGTAGAATATATATTTATGTAACGCGCGCGCACCTCTGCAGTTGGGTACGGATAACCCTGAAGCCTAGGTAGGGCCAGGTATGTGTAATCCTGAAGCTTTGGTTGGCCAGGTATGTATGATAACTGAGCCTAGCCATGGTCGGGTACGTGAAACAATAAACCTTCATGGTCGGGTAAACTATGTAAATGATATGTATATGATATGGAAATGTATATGATATAGGTATGAGTATGAATACGGACATGATACGAATACGAATAAGAATATGTAAGATATCAACATCATAATCTTTTAGCAATTCCAACCATCGTTGTTGCCGTAAATTCAACTCCTTCGACTAGAAGATGTACTGAAGACTCTTATGATCTGTATAAATATCCACATGGACACCATATAAATAATGTCTCCATATCTTTAACGCATGAACCACTGCGGCCAATTCTAAATCATGGGTTGGATAATTATGCTCATGTTTCCGTAATTGCCTTGAAGCATACGCGATTACTTTACCATGTTGCATCAATACACATCCGAGACCAATGCCTAAAGCATCGCAATAAACAACATATCCTTCCAATCCCTCTGGAAGTGTCAAGACTGGGGCGGAAGTCAATCTACCTTTTAACTCTTGGAAGCTACGTTCACAAGCATCTGTCCATTGAAACTTTGCTGATTTCTAGGTCAACTTTGTGAGTGGTGCAGAAATAGAAGAAAAGCTCTCAACGAATCTCCTATAATAACATGCTAAGCCCAGAAAGCTACGAACCTCCGTAGGAGTTGTGGGCCTTGGCCAAGTCTTCACGGCCTCAATCTTTTGACTGTCTACTCGAATACCATCGGCTGCAACAATATGCCCCAGAAATGCCACTGAGTTCAACCAAAACTCGCATTTGAAAAACTTTGCAAACAACTCTCGAGTTCGAAGAACTCCAAGGATAGTACGCAAATGATCCGTATGTTCTGCCTCGGATCTAGAATACACCAAGATTTCGTCGATGAATACAATCACGAATGAATCCAGAAAGGACCTGAACACATTGTTCATCAAATCCATAAACACTGCCAGTGCATTAGTTAGCCCAAATGACATTACCCGGAACTCAAAATGACCATATCTTGTTCTGAAGGCTGTCTTTCTCCCTAACTCTCACTTGGTGATATCCGGATCTCAAATCTATCTTCGAAAACCACTTGGCGCCTTGCAACTGATCAAATAAGTCATCAATTGTTACACCTCGGAAATTTTTCCGTACTTGTGTGATGAGTAGAACAATGAAGGACTTGAGTGTATGGTGTTTTACTAAGTCGAGAATGGCTAATTTTGCATATTTGGAAATAATAAAGTTGCAGAAAAAATTTCACCCAGTGGTCGTATATGACACTATATGGCCCGTAAAGTGATTTACGGACTGTATAGTGCAATCGTCTTTTATTGCGTCAAAAATCTCAAGATTCTGCTAAGTGTTGAAATGGTTAAAGACGACCCAGAATACGGCCCGTAAACTGGTTTACGGACCGTAAACCAGGTCGTAAACCACCAGGTCCCTCAGCCAAGACTTTTTGTAAATGTTGAATATGGTTAAATACGACCCAGTTTACGGCCCGTAAACCAGGTCGTAAACTGCCATGTCCAGCAGCCAAACTCTCTGTTTTTGGAATGCTTAAATACGACCACAGTGGACGACCCGTAAATCAAAATACGGTCCGTAAATTGCAGTTTACGACCACCGTTCACCCGACGAGAATTCATTAAACATCAGCTTTTGAGTTATTAAAAGGAACTTAGGCCTCATTTTATTTCATTCTTCAATCATACAACTCAAGAACACTCTAGAACTCTCCAAATAATTCCTCCATAAGAATCCAAGAGAATCAAGGGAAAGCTAAAGATCAACAACACAAAACCTATGAAATCAAGTGCAAGAACATATCAAGGGATCATCTAAGTCAAGTAATTCCCAAGAAGGTGAACTAGGGTTTTGTTTAAGTGAAGAATTACAACTCAAGGGTTGTTCAACCACTATCCAAGGTAAGTTTCATGATCATTCTATGTTGTTTGAAGTATTGAAAAGCTTAGATACTTGAAATGTGGAAGAACATAGAAATGGACCATTATTGAGTGAATAGTGCCATAAATGAATGATAGTGGGATTGGATTATGAATGTTGAAGTGTTGTGAATACAAATACGTTATAAATGTTGTTTATATCATGAAACAAGCGTTAAACGCATGAAAATGCAAGGACGAGTCATAAGGCTAATTATGAGGGAAATTGGAGGAAAATGGTGGATTTTGCTAAATGTACGTAAACGACGATTGTTGATTTCGATATTGTGAGTAATGCTATGAATGTTGGGAGTTAATATAAAACATGGGAAAAATAGTTTAAACAAGAGAAGCGCTGTCCGACTTCTCTTAGAATTAGCGACGCGTTCTTGTAGTTAGTATGCTAATGTTGATATGAATTCTTTACGAAGGTAACGACGCGATATTGAAGGAGAACGAGTGAGCGATATCTTAGCTAAACGACCAAGGTATGTGAGGCTAGTCCCTTCTTCCTGATGGCATGAATCTTGTAGCACGAAATTCCTATTCTCTTCATGAGTTCTTATAGTCCGAAAGGCTAAGAGTCTAACTCCTTAATGTCTATATAAGATGAGGAATACGATATGATGATGCTAGTATAATGATGATGATAATTATCGCTTACACTTACCTTATGTGCTAGTTCCTTCAAGGTGAGGCAGAGTATCAATAGTTGTTCCGTAATGGAATCGGGGGATCACGACCTTACGTCACCCCGATAGAATAAAGTTGATCTTGAGCCTTATGCATGTATTACAATGAGATAAGTATTTTATGATGAGTTTATTATTATTATTAGAATTTTATGATAAGCATGACATGAGCATTTCACACCGTGCCTAGTTGGCCGGGCAGTCACCGCCAAGGCGGGCAGCTATACGGAAACACCATGACCTTCGGGCATGGGCAGACACCACTAGTGGGCGGCATGAGATGGTACCCCGGACGCGGGAGGCCTGGACGCGGGCTAATATTATTGATTATCACACCGTTACGACATGGACGGGCAGCTTGCATATGATGCATATATGTTATGAGGATGAGTATGAGTAAGATGGCACGCATGATTTCCTTTATGATTATCAGACAGATCCAGATATTTCACGTTGATGTTATCACTATGTTGTTGATGTTTTCTTTCATTGTTCGTGCTTCTCATACTCAGTACAACATTCGTACTGACGTCCTTTCTTCGGACGCTGTGTTCATGCCCACAGGTACACAGAGAGGAGAGCTTGGCCCAGATCCTCAGTAGCAGTCAGCTGGTTGAAAGCACTCTATTGTCTGGAGGTGCTTAGGATTATCCTTTTGGTATATATGTATATTTTGGGCACGACGGAGTCTTGTTCCGTCCATGTATATACAGTATGTTAGTAGAGGCTCGTAGACACGCTGTGTGGGTTAGATGGTCTCACAAGACGTTTTCATATGCGTGTATATTATTTTGATGGCCGAAAGGCAATTGTATATAAAGTATTTATGTTTGTTAAATCATGATTTTCCTACAACTGGTATGTAAATTGATAAAAGAATATTAAATGAGCAAGATAAGTAGTAGAGTGAGCGGTGCTCGGTAACTAGCTCCGGGTACCCGTCGCGGCCCCTAGTTGGGTCGTGACATCAATCCTCGAGAGAGGATATTTATTCTTAATCGTCACCTTATTCAATTGCCGATAATCAATGCACATTCTCAAGGAGCCATCTTTCTTTCAGACAAACAATACGGGTGCTCCCCACGGGGATGAACTAGGCCTAATAAAGCCTTTTTCAAGCAAGTCCTTCAATTGCTCTTTTAACTCTTTCAATTCTGCGGGAGCCATTCTATAAGGAGGAATAGATATAGGCTTAGTGCCTGGCAGCACATCAATGGCAAAATCAATCTCCCGTTCGGGAGGAAGGCCTGGAAGCTCTTCCGGGAACACATCCGGAAATTCATTTACTACGGGAATTGACTGAAGAGTCGGCGATTAAGGTTCTATATCTTGAACCCGGACTAGATGGTAGATACACCCTTTTGTGATCATTTCCCTTGCCGTTAGATAGGAAATAAACCTACCTTTTGGTGACGCCGTATTCCCTTTCCATTCTAAGACTGGTTCTCCCGGAAATTGGAAACGAACTATTTTCATTTTAACTCATTCAAATCGATCTTGGTACGACGATCACAAATCACAATTACACAATTTCTATATACTTGGCTAGCTATTACTGATTCACCCACAGCTGTAGACACCTCAAACGGTTTAATCGACTCCGGCTTGACTCTAAATCGACCAGCAACATACGGAGTAACATATGACAATGTGGAGCCCGGATCAATCAAAGCATAAACATCATGAGAGAATACCGATAATATACCTGTAACCACGTCAGGAGAGGACTCAGGATCTTGGCTTCCGGCCAAAGCACAAACAGGGTGCTGAGGACCGCTAGAACTGGGGACTCTCCCTGTGCCTCTACCATGGCCAACTGGCGCATGTGAACCTAGCCCCATAGGGCGCATAGAAGATGATGATTTGGCTACTGACCCTAAAGGCTGGGCCCTACCTCTCCCATGAATCGAAGGGCAATCACGCATAACATGGCCTGGTCAGCCACATGAATAGTAACCCTCTGAACCCAATCAGCATTGACCCCAATGCAACTTCCCACACAGGGAACATCGTGGTACGAGTGGCCTTGCCTGACTCGAATCGCTTCTGAACTAAGACCTTGAAAAACTCTTACTCGGCCCGGAACGAGTAGATCTATCGAATCTCTGGCCTGAAAATGGTGGAGGTGCGCCAGTCATAGAATAGCCTGAATGCCTGGAAAACTACTGCCTGTGCCCACCTCCGAACTCACCCATCGGACTCGAAGATCTGGCCCTCTTGCCATGTACCCTATCATGCTCGCGCTCACTTCTTTGCTGTTGCAGGCTTTCTTGTAAGTTCTGAGCATAAGCCTGAATGCGTGCAATATTCATATTGTCCTGAAAGGACGCAGTCAAACACCTATCCATCAAATGCAGCCCTAGGCCTTTAACAAATCAGTGCACCCGGTCACCCATATCCGCTACCATGGCCGAAGCATACCTTTCCAAATAATTGAAGCGGAGACTATACTCTAAAGCACTCATGCTACCCTGCCTCAAATTTAAGAACTTATCGGCTCTAGCTCTCCGAACTTCTAGAGGCATATAATGCCGGAGAAAGGCATCAATGAACTCTTGCCAAACCGGGGGAGGTGCATTGGCTCCCCGCGAAGCCATCCAAACTGTGTACCAATGGACCAAGACATCTCTCAATCTATACGACGCTAACTCCACCGATTCGGTGTCCGAAGCATGTATCAATCGAAGCGTCCTCAACATACCATTAATAAAATCCTGAGGGTCCTCCTCTGGCTTCGATCCAAAGAATTCCGGAGGGTTCAAATTAATGAAATCACGGGCTCTTGCACTAACAGCCCTATCACCTTGCCCTGCACTTTGCCGCTGAGTCTGACCGGCAACTAACCGAGTAAGCAAAGGTATGGCCTCTTTCACCTCTTGGCCTGAAGCATCCAGTGGAGGAGCTGGAGATGCTGGAGCTGGGGCCGAGGCTCCCTCGCGCTCCTCTAATATAGGTACTGAACGGGAGGACTGAGATTGAGCCGCACTCTGGGACTCACTTTCCTCTACTACCGGTGGCGGCGCTCTTTCAGCCCACTTTTCTGCCACCGTCTTTGTTATATCCCGTGTTTGCGCATTCGGAAAAATTTGGAATAATCTTGCTTTGTAGGAAATGAGGGCTATATTTGATTTTATTTCATATATGTGTGTTATTCATGAAAAATATTGATGCGGAAATACGGAAGAAGGCCAAGGGCGAAATTGGAATTTTGAAAATTAGTTTCGGGAATTACAAATAAAATCCACAATGAATTGGGCTCAAAAAATATTTAATGGAATTGAGGCCCAAGAGCTATGGAGTGGCCAAGCCCAAGCCCATGGGAATTCTTCCATGTGGCATTTTAAATAAAAAGGGTCAAATTGTATGGGATTCACTAGAACATTTCAAGACAACAAACAAGAGAGAGAGAGAGAGCCAAAGACTAAGAGGGTTTCAGCTAGAGAGAGGAAGAGAAAGAAAGAAAAATTAGCTCATCAATTCTTGGTCCAAAAATCATAATCTTCTAGTTTTCCTATTAAGTTGGAAACCCTCTTCAATGTGATACAAATTTTGAAGCAAAAGAGTACTTTTTTTACAAAGTGGAAATTCTTGAAGAAAAGGGTAAGAATTTTATCTCTTTTGTGATGGAAGAATCATATGTGTTAAAATGGTTAAAATTGCATGAAAAACCATGGAATTGTGATGTGTGTGTGCATGGTGTGTGTGAAGCATGTATGGCCGTGAGCCATAATGGTATGGGGAGGTGAGTTAAATTTTATTTAGCTTCCTAGTTGTGTCGTTGTGGCATTTATGACGTAAATAAAGGTTTAACGAAGTGAGTTGGCATTGAAGTTGGTTGTATGTTGATATGGGAAAATTATATGATTTTTGTATATTCTTACATAATTGTGAAAGTAAGACTTTAAATGTGGATTATGGTTGTTGTTAATAAATTTGGGAGGAAACAATGCGAGTTAGTAGGTTCGTCGTAGTCGTTGACATTTCGGATAGAATATGGAAAGTGGCGGATTACTTGAATTCATGTATATTGCATGGAATATTATTGGAATACGTTTGAATAACCTTGAATGAGTAAATGAATATGATAATGTGGATATTAGTTTGATATTGTGGAGTTTGAATGGAAGTTGTCGCTTTATGTAGAAAGGAAGAATATTGATGCTAGAACCTATTTTGTTGTGATTCTTGATTCATTTGGTATTGTGGGGTTGTTGTTGTTGATATTGAGCCGAGCTAAGCCTCGGGGATGTTATATGTATAGGGGAAGTGCTGCCGAAATTTCAGTAGACAAATATAAAGTTAAATGAATTCTTAAAGTCTCGCAATTCCTAATTGGTAACTTTGACCATTTGTAGATTCTGAGCGAAACGGGATTTGAGGTTTGGACGAGCGTAAGACGTATATAAGGTATGTAAGGCTACCCATTCCTTCTTTTGGCATGTCTTAGGTATACTAGGTCGATATTGGAGCCCCGAGGGCAATTCTGTTCCTAGAAATCCGAATTGGAAATTGAGTACTATTCATTCAATTGAATTGAATTATAAAACTCATATTTTGTTGAAAAGTGATCAAATGTCCGGAACTTTTGTAAATGTAATCGAATCACTTCGAAACTTCCATGTATGATTCCGTAGACCCCAAATGTCCGTGATTCATGTCCGCCACCTCGACTTGACCCGAGGTGGGCCCGCTAGCATCGAGGGTCCCTTGTTTGCTCTATTAGTCTCATTTTGTACAATGTCGGCAAAGCACTTTTGTTATGAATTTCGACTATCATGAAGTAATGTTTATATTGGAGCCCCGAGGGCAATTCTGTTCCTAGAAATCCGAATTGGAAATTGAGTACTATTCATTCAATTGAATTGAATTATAAAACTCATATTTTGTTGAAAAGTGATCAAATGTCCGGAACTTTTGTAAATGTAATCGAATCACTTCGAAACTTCCATGTATGATTCCGTAGACCCCAAATGTCTGTGATTCATGTCCGCCACCTCGACTTGACCCGAGGTGGGCCCGCTAGCATCGAGGGTCCCTTGTATGTCGGCAAAGCACTTTTGTTATGAATTTTGACTATCATAAAGTAATGTTTTGACTGCCACGATATTCTAAATTATATTTTGAACCATAAATACTACTTTGGAAATACTTTTGTGACACGAACCCCGTATAGACTAATTGTTCGAACTACTTGACTAATGAGTTAGCATATGATATTATCAAGTTTCAAAAGGTGTTTTGATATATAAATTGCATTGTTTGCTCACGACTCCGCTCGTGCCCTTATTATGACTTCGTTCACCAGTTCCCGGGCCGGCTATGGTTCGTGCGCGCTATGATAAATTCGGCCGTATGCTGTGTTACGGTTCCCGAGACCTCGCCATAGGGCCGGGTTCCATTTGGAGTTATGCTGTGATATGGCTGGTGATATGTTATGATGATATGTGTGTTCGGGGATGTACGGAGATTTGAACCTTCTGGTGTTATGCTGTGTGTGGCTCCAGCGTCGGAGTGGTGACCACGTTCCTGAGCTTTTGCATGATTTTATCTGCATTAGGTATATATGTTTTCAGTACAGATTTTGATATACTGTTCAGTATTCCCCTTTTGTATCCTGTTTGTTTTCAGTTGTGGCTTATATTTCTGTACTCTATGCTTTACATACTCAGTACATCTTTCGTACTGACCCCCTTTCTTCGGGGGCTGCGTTTTATACCCGCAGGTACAGATACCAGTGATCTACCACTGTAGGCTCCACTTTCTGCTATTTCGGAGTACTCCCTTTTGATCCGGAGTCCACTTTTGGTACATACATCTTTTGCTATGTATATACTTCTGTATATCTGACTATTTGGGTACGGCGGGGCCCTATCCCGTCATATGTCTTCGTTTTGGATTTGTAGAGGCCTGTAGTCATATATGTGGGTCGTGGGTCCTATGTGTACTCATTTTGGTTATGATTTATGTCTTAATGCGGTCCTATTTGTTATGGCGGCCAAACTGGCCCATATGTTTGCATCAGTATATATGATCGGCGATGTGTATTCCGCCGCTCCTTTTGGCTTTGAATATGATATCTTTACAAGCGTGACCGCTTAAGATAATATTTGATTTTAATTTTTTTTTAATGATTAATTTGAGATCTGAGATAATCTATAATATGACGGTTTGGTATGTTTGTCTGTCCGGGTGCCCAAGTAGGGCGCCAGTCGCGGCCCACGGGGCTGGGTCGTGACAAAAGTGGTATCAGAGCGGTTTGTCCTCGGAATGTCTACAGGCCGTGTCTCGTAGAGTCTTGTTTATCGGTGTGTTGTGCACCACATCTATAAACAGGCGGCTACAGGGCATTTAGGGTGATCCCTTTCTTTGGATCTTAGATCGTGCGATAGAGCCAGCTGTAGGAAATGAATTCCTTTTTTTTTTCTAACCCTTGATTGCAGCTGTAGAGCGGTATCGACGGAAGACAGCGACTGCTGACATTGGAAGCTACACAGTACTCAGGTAAGCAATGGTATGAAAGACGTATGCTGGGTAAGGTATTCTGAAGCACGATTAAAACATAAAGTCGAACATTGAAAAGAGAAATAAACATGAAAAGTGTAGCAGGTGCAGTTGAGTTGGGCATGTGAGGTAAGCCTCAGCATATTTATCCTTTTATTTGAAATTGTTAGCCCCGTGTGGCTATGAGGCGATATGATATGATATGTATATACGTATATGTGTTGGCCCTGCGAGGCATGGTTGGTATTTCCTGTGTACAGGTTTTGGGATAGTAAGAAATACAGAGGAACCTCTGCCCAATTTTTTCTAGAAATACGAAAAGGGAAATGAGATATAAATTCTTAACCTGTCTTGAAGGTCGATACCGATAGGGTAAATCTACTATGTTGGATTAAAGTTTAAGAGATACTCTCCATGTCATTTGTAAGAAGCATTACCCTTATTTGGGAAATTTTATTTCGAGAAAGCATATATGAGCAGCAAATTTGCAATTCATTTGAACGGACCAGAATACGTCCCAACCAAATCGTGCTTTAGAAAAGCCCATGCTGAAGGGCAAAAATGTCCAACGATTAAGTTTTATTTTATTGGAAGGATACGAAGTGTATGACAGGTAGTTGAGAATTAAATGGTTCGCTCACGACTCAAAAAGAAAAATATAAATATGGTGGTAATTATGTGAATTAAGATTCCGCGAAGTTCGTCGGACTTCAGTTTTATTTTGCTGGTAGTTGGAGAATGCCTTATAGTAACATTTTATGAATTTTTATCAACTAATCGGAGATGGAATTTGTGGAATGAAAACCTAAATTTGTGGACTGTCTAGAATTATATATATATATGCATGAAGGTGAATATTGAGGATTTACAGGGGGCGACACGGTGACTATATAGTCCGAAAAGTAAAGGAATTCTCTCTAGATCTGGGTGGAACCCGCTACGAGAACGTTTTGAAAATACGTAAGACCCCGATTTGCCTTAAATTATGTGATAAAGGTTGTGCGGGGAAATTTATGCCATTATACCGGCCTTAACGCGTCTAAATGCATTAAAGTTGTAAGGTTAAGCGTGCCAGGGCCAGAGCAATTCTGGGATGGGTGACCCCCTGGGAAATGTATAAAAAAATTTGCAAATATGGATACAAGAGGCGAATAGGAAAGTTGGAGTAACCTAAAAGGAAATTAGGGTACGTGGAACGATCAGAAACCTTATAAAGGTCGCGTGGGCTGAGACGGATTAGATTGGTGAAAAAGAAGAAAGAGAAATGCAGCTCTAGAATTAGAGTGAGTTGAACCAATGATTGCAGATGTCTTGTGAAAGAAATGACAGTGATATATATATGTATGTATAGGACCCCATTTATGATTTTGCCGATCGATTGGCGAACCTTAATAGACAGTGCTATAATATATGAGAGACATTAACAGAATAGAATTTATGAGACAAAGTGAAAGGTATGATACAGATGTTACAAGATAAACAGATATTCATTTTGCTATAGGTTAAGATTGGAAGATGCTAATACGGCGATATTTTGGAAAGAAAAGAGAATAATTGAGTGGAAGGTAAGGAGACCAAAGGGGAGTGAACCGTAAGGAACGTAATTAAGCAGAGCTCCTAAAAGAGTCGACGGGCAAGGCACGAAATTACTTGCGAAAAACGAACTGGAATGTAATAATGCAGGGCAAAAGAAAAACCTATGGCATGGAATGATGAATCATGCGAATATTGAGTAATTTGACTATCGAGAAAAATAGAACAACGGATAAGGGACGGGTATGAAGGAAGGATATGATTATTAAAGGATAAATTGGTATATTAATTAAATTATTCGAGTGCCAGCTATCAGATAAGATTTTGTACTATATAACCGAGAGTTCTCATCGCCTCGTGATTTGGTTAAGGTCTTGTACGAAGAAAACCAAGTTATAGATTAGAAAGAAAAGACACGGATACGGTATAAGTATAACCCCAAAGGGGGGGAAAGCGGATGAAAGTGAAGTAAAGTAAGTACAAATGGAAATAATTGACACACACAAGATCAAAGCGATAAAGAATTAGCCTAGGTCTTCGACATCAACTGAGGTACATAATTTTTGGGATTGGCCGGATATCACAGGAGGTCTGTGGAGAACTTTGTGTCAGCTACGACACTATTATCGAAGCTAACTCAGAAGGCAGTGGAATTTCAGTGAACCGGTACTTTTGAATGCAGTTTCCTGTTGCTGCAGGAAAAATTAATTACAGCTCCAGTCCTAGTTCTTCCTAAAAGGGGGTAGACGGGCAAGTTATTTATTATGATGCTTCCGGTATTGGGACAGGTTTTGCATTAGTACATCATGGTCGGATTATAGTCCATGTTCCCCGACAGCTCAGACCGCACGAGAGAAATTATTTCGCTTATGACCTGGAATTAGCTGCGGTGATTCATGTTTTAGTGATGTGGCTGCATCACTTGCATTGGGGTCCACGTTGATATTTATACGGACCATAAGTGCCTCCAGTATATTTTAAGAAAAAGGAGCTGAATTCGCGGCAGAGAAGATGGTTCGAATTATTGAAAGATTATGATGTTAATATGTTGTATCATCCTGGAAAAGCTAGTGTGGTAGTTGACGTACTTAGCCGCAAGTTCGTGGGCAGTTTGACTGATATACAGTCTGATAAGAAAGAATTGGTTCGTGACAATTTATCAGTTAGTCAGCTTCGGAGTCCGTTTGGTAGATTCTGGAGATACTGGAATTTCTGTTCGAGAAATTGCTGAGTCATCAATTATGGTAGAGGTAAAACAGCGTCGGTTCGAGGATCCTATTCTGGTACAGTACAGAGATACAACCCTTGACAAGAAAAGACCCAGTTCGAGGTTTCACCTGATGGATATTGCTATACAGAGGCGGATTATGTGTGCCTAACGTTACAGGGCCGCAATGGCCAATTATGGGCGAAGCACATAATGTTCGACATTCTGTTCATTCTGAATCCACGAAAATGTACCATGATCTTAAATGTTTGTACTGATGGGACAGTATGAAAAGGGACACTGCATAGTTCGCTGGCCAATGCCCAAATTGTCAGTGAGTCAAGATCGAGCATCAAATGCCCGGCGGATTTCTACAGGAAATGAAATTCCAGCTTGGAAATGAGAAATGATTAATATGGACTTCATTATGGGTTTACCGCGCACTCCACGCAGGTATGATTCTATTTGAGTTATTGTTGATAGATTGACGAAATCAGCCCGTTTTCTCCTAGTCAGGACTACTTATTGGGCTGAGAATTATGCCAGATGACATATTAAAAAGATAGAAAGATTTCACGGAATCTCTATATCTATTATAACCGACAGAGGTGCCCAGTTTACGGCTAACTTCTGGGGATCGTCCCAGGGAGGGCTGAGAACTCATGTGAGTCATAGCATAGTATGTCATCCTCAGTCCGACGGACAGGCCGAGCGTACTATTCAGACACTGGAAGATATGCTACGGGTATATGTTATTGATTTCAAGGATAGTGGAGGTGATCATTTACCGTTAACTGAATTTTCTTATTATAATAATAGTTATCGTTCCAGTATCCAGATAGCACTATACGAAATACGAGACCTTATACGGTAGAAAATGCAGATTTTCGATTGGTTGGTTCGATGTGGGCGAAACTAAATTAATTGAGCCGGATGTGACTAATTGCCTGTGAAGGGCGTAATGGGATTCGGTAAAAGAGTAAGCTTAGTCCGCGGTACATCGGGTCGTATCAGATTATTCGGAAGATAAGCGAGGTCGCATATGAGTTAGATTTACCATTTGATCTGGAGGCACTACATCCGGTATTCCTTGTATCCATGCTCCGTAATGTGTCGGTGATCCTTCCAGAAAACTTCCGGTGGATGATATTCGGGTGACGGAAGACTTGTCTTATGAAGAGCAACCTATGGCTACTCTGGATCGTCAGGTGAGGAGGCTACGTACAAAAAAAAATATACCCTCCGTTAAGGTCTTTTGGCGAAACAATGATAAAGAGGAAATGACATGGGGAGCAGAGGACGAAATGAAGAAAATGTATCCCCACTTGTTTCCTACGCCCACAGGTAATCTAAGCTCTTAAGTTGGTTATATTGATTGACAAATGACTTATGTGTGCTATTCCTAAAAAGAGACTCCCCTACCATAGTTATAAAACCCTATAAGGCTAATTTAACATTTGAGGACGAATGTTCTAAAAGGGGGGGCGAATGTTATATCCCGTGTTTGCGCATTCGGAAAAATTTGGAATAATCTTGCTTTGTAGGAAATGAGGGCTATATTTGATTTTATTTCATATATGTGTGTTATTCATGAAAAATATTGATGCGGAAATACGGAAGAAGGCCAAGGGCGAAATTGGAATTTCGGGAATTTGTTTCGGGAATTACAAATAAAATCCACAATGAATTGGGCTAAAAAAGAATTTAATGGAATTGAGGCCCAAGAGCTATGGAGTGGCCAAGCCCAAGCCCATGGGAATTCTTCCATGTGGCATTTTAAATAAAAAGGGTCAAAATTGTATGGGATTCACTAGAACATTTCAAGACAACAAACAAGAGAGAGAGAGAGAGCCAAAGACTAAGAGGGTTTCGGCTAGAGAGAGGAAGAGAAAGAAACAAATTTAGCTCATCAATTCTTGGTCCAAAAATCATAATCTTCTAGTTTTCCTATTAAGTTGGAAACCCTCTTCAATGTGATACAAATTTGGAAGCAAAAGAGTACTTTTTTTACAAAGTGGAAATTCTTGAAGAAAAGGGTAAGAATTTTATCTCTTTTGTTATGGAAGAATCATATGTGTTAAAATGGTTAAAATTTCATGAAAAACCATGGAATTGTGATGTGTGTGTGTGTGTGTGTGAAGCACGTATGGCCGTGAGCCATAATGGTATGGGGAGGTGAGTTAAATTTTATTTAGCTTGCTAGTTGTGTCGTTGTGGCATTTATGACGTAAATAAAGGTTTAATGAAGTGAGTTGGCATTGAAGTTGGTTGTATGTTGATATGGGAAAATTATATGATTTTTGTATATTCTTACATAATTGTGAAAGTAAGACTTTAAATGTGGATTATGGTTGTTGTTAATAAATTTGGGAGGAAACAATGCGAGTTAGTAGGTTCGTCGTAGTCGTTGACGTTTCTGATAGAATATGGAAAGTGGCGGATTACTTGAATTTATGTATATTGCATGGAATATTATTGGAATACGTTTGAATAACCTTGAATGAGTAAATGAATATGATAATGTGGATATTAGTTTGATATTGCGGAGTTTGAATGGAAGTTGTCGCTTTATGTAGAAAGGAAGAATATTGATGCTAGAACCTATTTTGTTGTGATTCTTGATTCATTTGGTATTGTGGGGTTATTGTTGTTGATATTGAGCCGAGCTAAGCCTCGGGGATGTTATATGTATAGGGGAAGTGCTGCCGAAATTTCGGTAAACAAATATAAAGTTAAATGAATTCTTAAAGTCTCGCAATTCCTAATTGGTAACTTTGACCATTTGTAGATTCTGAGCGAAACGGGATTTGAGTTTTGGACGAGCGTAAGACGTATATAAGGTATGTAAGGCTACCCATTCCTTCTTTTGGCATGTCTAAGGTATACTAGGTCGATATTGGAGCCCCGAGGGCAATTCTGTTCCTAGAAATCCGAATTGGAAATTAAGTACTATTCATTCAATTGAATTGAATTATAAAACTCATATTTTGTTGAAAAGTGATCAAATGTCCGGAACTTTTGTAAATGTAATCGAATCACTTCGAAACTTCCATGTATGATTCCGTAGACCCTAAATGTCCGTGATTCATGTCCGCCACCTCGACTTGACCCGAGGTGGGCCCGCTAGCATCGAGGGTCCCTTGTTTGCTCTATTAGTCTCATTTTGTACAATGTCGGCAAAGCACTTTTGTTATGAATTTTGACTATCATAAAGTAATGTTTTGACTACCACGATATTCTAAATTATATTTTGAACCATAAATACTACTTTGGAAATACTTTTGTGAAACGAACCCCGTATAGACTAATTGTTCGAACTACTTGACTAATGAGTTAGCATATGATATTATCAAGTTTCAAAAGGTGTGTTGATATATAAATTGCATTGTTTGCTCACGACTCCGCTCGTGCCCTTATTATGACTTCGTTCACCGATTCCCGGGCCGGCTATGGTTCGTGCGCGCTATGATAAATTCGGCCGTATGCTGTGTTACGGTTCCTGAGACCTCACCATAGGGCCGGGTTCCGTTTGGAGTTATGCTGTGATATGGCTAGTGATATGTTATGATGATATGTGTGTTCGGGGATGTACGGAGATTTGAACCTTCTGGTGTTATGCTGTGTGTGGCACCAGCGTCGGAGTGGTGACCACGTTCCTGAGCTTTTGCATGATTTTATCTGCATTAGGTATATACGTTTTCAGTACAAATTTTGATATACTGTTCAGTATTCCCCTTTTGTATCCTGTTTGTTTTCAGTTGTGGCTTATATTTCTGTACTCTATGCTTTACATACTCAGTACATCTTTCGTACTGACCCCCTTTCTTCGGGGGCTGCGTTTCATGCCCGCAGGTACAGATACCAGTGATCCACCACTGTAGGCTCCACTTTCTGCTATTTCGGAGTACTCCCTTTTGATCCGGAGTCCACTTTTGGTACATACATCTTTTGCTATGTATATACTTCTGTATATCTAACTATTTGGGTACGGCGGGGCCCTGTCCCGTCATATGTCTTCGTTTTGGATTTGTAGAGGCCTGTAGTCATATATGTGGGTCGTGGGTCCTATGTGTACTCATTTTGGTTATGATTTATGTCTTAATGCGGTCCTATTTGTTATGGCGGCCAAACTGGCCCATATGTTTGCATCAGTATATATGATCGGCGATGTGTATTCCGCCGCTCCTTTTGGCTTTGAATATGATATCTTTACAAGCGTGACCGCTTAAGATAATATTTGATTTTAAATTTGGTTTAATGATTAATATGAGATCTGAGATAATCTATAATATGACGGTTTGGTATGTTTGTCTGTCCGGTTGCCCAAGTAGGGCGCCAGTCGCGGCCCACGGGGCTGGGTCGTGACAGTCTTGCCCTTTTGGGCTGCTGTAGCCTTTCTCTTTACAGGCATTTCTGAAATACACAACACATGGTTAAGGGATAAGAATTTCTTATATCATAGCTCTATCGCACGATTCTTATGAAGAAAGAAGGTCATTTATTCCTAAAATGTCTGCAGCTTCTTGTTTATAAGCGTGGCGCGCAACACACCCATAACCAAGAATCTACTAGACACGGCTCGTAGACACACCCTAGGACTGAACTGCTCTGATACCACTTTTGTCACGACCCGTCTAGAGGGCCGCGACGAGCACCCGGTACTAGCCCACCCGGGCACCCCTTGGCTTACACTTATACTTACATCAGGGTGAACCACATAATTAGACGCGTAATTCTATTCATTCATCATACTAGTCCCATTGGACCACAATGCCTTTAAATTATCATTGGCATCTATGCCACACCAATGTATATGAGCCGACAAGGCTATCAAAATGATATACAAAATATAGGCCGGCAAGGCCAGACATATCGAACCATATACACGTGTCTGCGAGCCTCTAAGGAGAGTATAGTATATCACATGAGCGGGACAGGACCCCGCTGTGCCCATAATTATGTACACAAAAGAATAAGTACCAAAAAGCTATGGCTCCGAATGAAATGGAGCTCTGCTTTGTAGTCCCTGAGAGTGTAGCTATGGGTCAATCCTGTCTCTCTGTGCACCTGCGGACATGATGCAGCGTCCACAAACAAAAGGACGTCAGTACGAAGAATGTACTGAGTATGTAAAGCATGATCAATATCAATATAGAAACATAGTAAGCAACATAAGATGGGAGATAGTAATATCGTCATCACGGGCACTTACTTGTCTTTCATAGGGACTTCCCATTTCTAGCACATAACTGTGTACATACATCCGTATCCGTATCTGTACGCACCTTCGTATTCCTTTACATTTTGTATCCATAATCGTGTTCGTATACATATCCTTATTCATATTCGTATTCATGTTCATATCTATATCATATACATAATCATATCATACACATATCGTTTGCATAACGTACCCGACCTCGAAAGTTTGGTGTTTCATGTACCCGACCCTAGCTAGACTCGGTGATCATACATACCTGGCCAACCAAGGCTCAGTGTTACACATACCTGGCCCTACCAAGGCTCAGTGTTGTCCGTACCCAACTGCAGTGGCGTGTACGCTTTACATAAACATACATACATATACATCTACATATATTCTACCCGGCCATACAGGCTCGGGGTTTTCATAATAGCCATACATAGGCACACATACATATAAGCTCGTAAGCATCCTTACTATTATCATCACTGTCATCATTGTTATCGTTATCATCATCGCTATTACCATTTTAGTCGTCATCAATATCATTATCGCTATTATCGTGTTCGTCACAACCATCTTTATAGGCCTACTCGTCATACGAGGAACTTAGTACAATCGTAGCATATCAAGAATCGTGAGATTAATAGGTCGAAAGATCGAAGCATTTGTGAGACATCATAGACTTATGGAAGATTTAGGTAATTGGCCAAAGGACCATGCCTTATGAAAGAAGGGTTAGCCTTACATACCTTTTCCGTTCAACTAGTCTACACTTGTGCGTTCTCCTCCAATGCTAGCGTTTCTACCTTAAATGTCGTAGGAACAAGCCTTGGTTCATGATACTCCACTTGAGCAAAAACCCTAGTTTATCTCCATTGGGATTTCTTGACCTGAATGCCTTTTAATGGGTTTTTTTATACTTGATTCACTTAGTTTATGTTGTTGATCATTAATCCTTGAATTCTTGTGGAATAAATGTAGAGAGATGTTTTAGAGAGAAAAGGTGAAGTGTGGAAATGAAATAATGAGCTTGGTGCCCTTTTTTAATAATCCAAAATCTGATCCGAAATGAACAGTCATTGAAAGTGCACAGTGGTCGTAAACCCAGTTTACGGGCCGTATTCCAGTTTACGGTCCGTATTCTGTGGGCGTATTTAAGCATAACAGAACCAGAAAGTCAGGTTGAGACATGGTGATTTACGACCACAGTTTACGGGCCGTATTTCTATTTATGGTCCGTATTTCAAGTCGTCTTTAACCTTTCAAGAATTTGACAGAAAGTTGAAGTTTTGGAAGTTGAAATACGACTTGGCAGTTTATGGGCCGTATACCACTTTACGGTCCGTATTTCATTTTTACGTTCAACTGGCCTAAGTGCAAATCTGCAACTTTCCACATTCTCAGAACCTATAGTCAATCATTATGGAGCATAACTTATCTCTTATTGCAATTGCCTTTGGAATCTTACTTAGGGTCGTCAAACGTCGTTCCCTTCTTAATAAAACATCATATACGCTATGCCCTTTGTTAGCCTATCCACTGTACGTTCGTGGGGAAATTTTTCAAGGTGTAACAATGACTGTGAGTTAGTGGCGGTAGTGTTAGCTTTGAATATTTGGAGACATTATCTCTATGGAGTACATTGTGAGGTGTTAACAGATCATCGTAGCCTTTAGTATATTTTCAATCAAAAGGACCTCAACTTGAGGCAGTGTAGGGGGTTGGAGTTACTCGAGAACTATGACATGACCATTCTTTATTATCCGGGCAAGGCCAATTTGGTGGCGGATGCCTTGAGTAGGAAAGTGATGAGCATGGGAAGCTTGGCATTGTGGCATGTGGGAGAGCGTCTTTTAGCTATGGGCATTCAGTCTTTGGCAAATCATATTATGAGGCTTGATATTTCAGAGCCCGATAGGGTTTTAGCATGCGTGGAGGCGCGATCTTCCTTATTAGAGAAGATTCGGGCTCAACAGTTTGAGGATGTGCAGTTGTGTAAAATTCGGGACAAGATGTTGCAAGGTGATACTAAGGGAGCTATTCTTGATGGTGATGGGGTTTTGAGGATCAGGGGTAGAATCTATGTTCCGAGAGTGGGAGATTGTACTATTGGACCTTCTAGCTAAATAAAAGAAGTTTGATTGATAAAGTGAATGGGTAGTGTTTTGGCGCACATATTGCCGTAGAGGATTTCAGATGGTTATAATACAGGTTCTTAGGTTACTGTCAGCCTTCGTACTCCCCTTTTTCGTTTCAGGACGAACGATTGTTTAATTGGTATCTAATGTAACGACCCGTTTGGTTGTTATAGTGTTTTTGAACTACTTACCCTTGTTGACTCTTTCTCGAGTCCCGTTGGTATGATTTATGACTTAGTGAAGTCGTTGGATTGGTTCTCGAAAGGTTTGAGTGTGATTTGAGTCATTAGTGGAGGAACTAGTTAAGTTAAAGAGTTAGAGATGACCATGGTCAACATCGGTTTAAGATGACCACATGTTGGTGTTTTGAAATTTCCAACAAGTTCATATGGTGATTTTGGACTTGTCTACAAGTTTTGGTGAGAGTCCGAAGAGTTTCAGATAGATTTGGGGTTTGTCGCTCTCATATTCGATATTGTCACCGTAGTTTGTTGGTTATAAAGGGTACCATATTGATCAAACAACCTGTTTTGTGTTTTGATTGAAACTTTTGATCCGTATCGTAATTATGAAGCTTTAACAGAAAGAATCGTCGTATTTCGCCTTTGGATAAGGGAGTTATGGTCATTTCAGTACGGGCGCTGCAGCGAAGCTAGGGACCACTGCAGCGATCGTCAAGGGGCAGAAACCTATTTTTATATTGAAATTTTGAAGTCATTACCCACAAAACCCTAAACACAGTATTCAAGAGAGAAAGAGGCGAATTTTATCCCATTCATTGTTGAAAGCATCTTTGAGGGTAAGTCCCCACCTTTATTTGTTCCTTTGTCTTTCCTCTTTAAGTTCCATGGCTAGTTTAAGGTTCTCTAATGGTGAATGAAAATCCTAGAATCTAGAATTAGTAAACCGTTAAATAATTGATGGGTTGTTGATTTTATTGTTGTCTAATCATCTAGGAGTATAGATTATCACTTCCTAGAATGAGAATTCGATTATTAATTATAAGAATTGTGTATTGAGAATTAGGGTTCGAATAAAAATGGTAACTTTGGCCTAAAATTTATTTGAAAGGGTTAAATTGATTAGAAAACCCATGAATTGGAATAGTATGATTGTAGCAATAGAAGTTATAAGAAATTCACCATTAAGTGATGGTTCACCCAATTGAAAAGAGTAGATGTTATTGGGTCTTCTTCCCCAATTGTTGTTCTTAGTTGATTAGAATGTCTATCACTTTGACCATTCTGAGGCGCTTCGGAAATAGAAGGCTCGTGTGGAGTAGTTCGTGGCTCCAGTTCTGCATTCGAGGTGGGTTATGACTTACTTTAGTTAGACTTTGATTAGCGAATTGTATATATTGTGTAGAATTGACGGGAGAAAGCATGATTAGGTCTTCGGACATGGTGTTTGGTGAGATATTACCTAGGTTGGTATGGCTTCTGATTATGTGGGCTTGTCGCCATTACTTTATGTACTGAAGAAGGTGTAATTGTGTGATATGGGAAGGAAGGAGTTAATATATACTCGTGTTGTTGATTGTAGCTTGTTGCCCGATTATTGTGATTAGACTTGTTACCTGAATTGTTGTGTTGTGATACGTGCTGCACTAAATTCTACAGTTACACCTCGGAAAAAATATCCGTCAGTCTACAATGAATAGATCAACGAAGGGTACGAGTGTGCGGTGTTTTACTAAGTAGGGAATGACAATTCATGAATTTTTGGAATTTAGAAAGTTGTAGAATTTCAATTCAGCCAGTGGTCGTAAAGCAGAATACGGCCCGTAAAGTGATTTACGGACCGTATACTGCCATCGTCCTCCAGCCTTTCAAAATTTCAACTTTCTGTCCAATTTTAAAATGGTTAAATACGACTTGGTATACGGCCCGTAAACTGGTTTACGGACCGTAACCCTCGATCGTAAACTGCCATGATCCTCAGCCAACATTTCTATTTTGATATGCTTAAATACGACCACACTATACGGTCCGTAAACTGGTATACGGCCCGTAAAGTGTGGTTTACGACCACTGTTCACCCCTACCACTGTTCATTAAAAATCAGATTTTGAGTTGTTAAAAAGGGACCATAAGCTCATATTATTTCATTTTCTCATCTACACCACTCAAGAAGTCTCTAGAACTCTCCAAACACTTCATCCATAGGAATTCAAGAGAATCAAGGAAATCAATGATCATCAACACCAAATCAAGGAAACAAAGCTTATGAAACTCAAGTAGAACTTGTCTCCTTCAAGAAATACCAAAGGAAATGAGATAGGGTTTTGGTGGTAAGGTAGAAACTCAACTCAAGGCTCGTTCCACCATCAACCAAGGTAAGTTTCATGACCATTCCATGTTGTTCAAAGTATTGGGAAACTGAGACACTTGAAACATAAAAGAACATAGAAAATGGGTCTTGAATGATTGAATAGTGTCACAATTGGAAGATAGTTGAATGGAATCATGAAAGTTGATATGCTATGATTATGAATACGTTGTAAATGATGTTTACGTAATGAAATAAGTATTATATACAAGGAAATGGGATAACGAGCTATAACCATAAATGAGAAGGAAATTGGAGAGAAATGGTGGATTTTGCTTAAGGCATATAAATGACGATTGTTGCTTGCAATATTATGAGTGTTGTTGTAAATGTTTGGGAGTTGAAATAAAACGGGGGAAAAGTAGTAGAAACAAAGGAAATTCCGCCTAATTTTCTCTATAGATAACGACGCATTTTTAAAGTTGATTAACTAATGTTAATACGATTCTCTCGTGAAGGTAACGACGTGACCTCGAAGGAAGACGAGTGATCGATAGTGTAGCTAAGCGACAAGGTATGTGAATCTAGTCCTTTCTTTCTAATGGCATGAATTCCTTTCCTCTTCATGAATTCCTATATTCTGGAAAGGCAAAATCCTATATCCATAAGTGCCCATATAAGATAAAGAGATATAATACGATGATGCCATGTTGATAATGATGTTATTTATTGCTCACACTCACCTTATGTATTATTTCCTTCAAGGTGAGGAAGAATGCTCATATATGTTCATAATGGAATCGAGGGTCCACGACCTTACGTCACCTCGGTAGAATGCAGTCGTGCTAGAGTCTTTATGCATGTATGATGACAAGTATATTCTGAGAAGCATATCATTATAAGTATTTTATGACAAGCATGTCATGATTGCATCACACCGGGCCTAGTTGGCCGAGCAGTCACCGCCAAGGCAGGCAGCTATACGGATACACCATGACCTTTTGGCATGGGCAGACACCACTAGTGGGCGGCATGAGATGGTACCCCGGACGCGGGATGCCTGGCCGCGGGCTATTGTTATTGATTATCACACCGTTCCGATACGGACGGGCAGCTTACATATTATGCATATATGATAAAATGTTGAGTATGAGTAAGACAGCATGCATTACTTCTCTTATGATTGTCATTCAGATCCAGATGTTTCATATTGATGTTCTCATGATATTATTGTTGTCTTTCTTCATTGGTTAGGCCTCTCATACTCAGTACAATATTCGTACTGACGTCCATTTTCTTTGGACGTTGTGTTCATGCCCACAGGTAGACAAGGAGGTGAGCTTGATCCAGATTCTTAGTAGCTGTCAGCTGATTGAGAGCACTCCATTGTTCGGAGGTGCTTGTGATTCTCCTTTTGGTATATATGTATATTTTGGGCACGACGGAGTCTTGTTCCGTCTATATATACAGTATGTCAGCAGAGGCTCGTAGATACGCAGTATGGGTTAGATGGTCTCACAAGATGTTATTATATGTATATGTTATTTTGATGGCCAAGAGGCAAATGTATATAAAGCATTATTATTTCTATCTAAAATATGTTTTCCTATAATTCGTGTATGAAGTTGATAAAAGGGCCTTAAGTGAGCAAGATGAGTGGTAGAGTGAGGGGTGCTCGGTGGCTAGCCCCGGGTACCCGTCGCGGCCCCTAGCTGGGTCGTGACGAAAGTGGTATCAGAGCAGTTCGTCCTAGGAAGTGTCTACGAGCCGTGTCTAGTAGAGTCTTGTTTATGGTGTGTTGCGCGCCACTCTAATAAACAAGAGGCTACAGGGCATTTAGGAAAATGACCCTCTTTCTTATTATTAGATCGTGCGATAGAGCCATACATAAGATTTCATTTTTCCTAAAAGTGTGTTGTGCTTTCAGAATGCTGCCAAAGGGAAAAGCTACAGCCGCCCAGAAGGGCAAAGCTACGACGAAAAGGCAGGCAGAACGAGAGCTCCCGACGAATGTAGGGGATGGTGAATCATAAAATGAGGCCTCGCCCAATGTAGAAGAGCAAGGAGAAACCTCAGCTCCGGTCCCTCCACCGAGTGCTTCGGGTCAACAAGTGACCGAGGCCATATATTTATTGACACAATTGGTTGCCGCTCAGGCACAACGACAGAATGCGGGCCTGAGTGATCGTTTAGCTAGTACGAGAGCCCGTGATTTTATGACTCTAAATCCTCCGGAGTTCTTTGGGTTGAAGCCGGACGAAGATTTGCAAAACTTCATTGATGAATGTTGAGGACCTTAAAGATTAATCATGCTTCTGAGACCGAATCCGTGGAGTTGGCCTCTTATAGACTCCGCGATGTGGCAGTATTATGGTAGAACAATTGGATGGCATCAAGAGGAGAGAATGCGCCTCCTCCGGTTTGGCAGGAATTTGTGGATGCCTTTATTCGTCATTACTTGCCACCCGAGGTCCGCCGAGCTAGAGTGGACAGGTTCTTGAATCTAAAGCAAGGAAACATGAGTGCCCGAGAGTATAGTATGCAATTCAATTCTTTGGCTAGATATGCCCCAACTATGGTGGCCGACATGGGAGACCGGGTCCATAGATTTGTGAGTGGTTTAGGGCCACATTTGTTTAGAGATTGTCTGACGGCCTCTTTGCAAGACGGGATGGATATTTCCCGAATACAAGCCCATGCTCAGAATCTTGAGGAACGACAACAGCCGCAAAGAAGTGATCGTGATAGTGACAGAAGACAAGGTAAGAGGGCTAGATCTATGGGAGCCAGCAGTGAATATAGAGGGGGACCGAGACAGATGCAATCTAGGCACTCAGGTCAGTCAGTGACTAGTGCGCCTCCTAGATTCTCAGACAGGAGGTTTGATCATTCTTTTCAGTCAGGACAGGGCCAGAGTTCGAGGGCCTCAGATTCTCAGTTTAGGGAGACTTTAGTCAGAGGAGACCCTCAGTGCCACAGTGCAGCCAGTGCGGTAGACTACATTCCGGACAGTGTCATCAGGGTTCGGATGCTTGCTATGCCTGCGGGCAGGTTGGTCATATGATGAGAGATTACCCTTCAGCAAGAGGTAGAGTTGGGACTCAGCCTACAGGGTCAGCAGCTGGGTCTTCTATAGTATGCCCGACAGCACAGACTCCCCAGATTCCAGCCAGTAGAGGCAGAGGCAGAGGGGGAGTATCTATTTCAGGCGCTGCTCAGCCCCGCGTATATGCCTTGGCAGGGCGACAGGATCTTGAGTCCTCCCCAGATGTTATCACAGGTACCTTGACTATATTTTCCCGTGATGTATATGTTTTGATCGATCCAGGTTCTACTTTCTCTTATGTTACCCCATATGTTGCTGATTGTATTGTGGCGAAATCCGAGTTGATTAAACCTTTCGAGGTGTTCACTCCGGTTGGTGATCCGGTAATAGTGAGGAAAGTGTACAAAAATTGTGTCATTGTGATATGTGATCGCTAGACCAAAGCCAATTTAATTGAGCTGGAAATGGTAGACTTTGATGTAATAATGGGCATGGATTGGTTGGCGTCATGCTATGCTAATGTCGATTGTCGGACGAAAGTGGTTCGATTCGAATTTCCGAGAGACCCCATACTTGAATGGAAGGGTAATACGGCGTCTCCAAAGGGTAGGTTTATTTCCTACCTTAAGGCGAGAAAACTGATAGCTAAAGGTTATATTTATCATCTAGTTCGGGTTCATGACACAGAAGCAAGGGTGCTAACTTTTCAATCCATTCCGGTGGTAAATGAATTTCCAGATGTATTCCCAGATGAACTCCCTGGTCTTCCTCCAAAAAGGGAGATTGTTTTTGCTATCGATGTATTACCCGACACCGAGCCCATTTCTATTCCTCGGTATCGAATGGCTCCGGCTGAATTGAAAGAGCTAAAAACGCAGTTAAAAGATTTACTAGAGAAAGGGTTTATAAGGCCTAGTTCTTCGCTGTGGAGAGCACCAGTCCTGTTCGTGAGGAAGAAAAACGGATCTCTACGAATGTGCATCGACTACAGGCAGTTGAATAAGGTGACGATAAAGAATAAATATCCCCTTCCGAGGATTGACGATTTGTTTGATCAGCTGTAGGGTGCCAAATGGTTTTCAAATATAGATTTGCGATCGGGCTATCATCAGGTGAGAATTAGAGAATCAGATATTCCTAAGACAGCCTTCAGAACGAGATATGGCCACTACGAATTTCGAGTGATGTCGTTTGGGTTGACTAATGCTCCAGCGGTGTTCATGAATTTAATGAATAATGTGTTCAGGCCATTCTTGGATCTCTTCGTGATAATATTTATCGACGATATTCTGGTATATTATCGCACAGAACCAGAACATGCAGATCATTTAAGAATTGTTCTTGGCGTTCTTCGAGCTTGGGAATTATATTCAAAATTTTCAAAGTGCGAGTTCTGGATAAATTTTGTGGCATTTCTAGGTCATGTTATTTCAGATGATGGCATCCGAGTCGACACTCGGAAAATAGAAGGTGTACAGACTTGGCCAAGGCCTACGATGCCTACAGAAGTTCGTAGTTTCCTGGGTTTGGCAGGATATTACAGGAGGTTCGTGGAGGGCTTTTCATCTATTTCAGCTCCATTGACGAAATTAACTCAAAAGGCGACTAAGTTCCAGTGGAGTGATGCTTGTGAGCGTAGTTTCCAAGAGATGAAAGATAGACTGACCTCAGCTCCAGTCTTAACACTTCCAGAAGGGCCAGATGGTTATGTAGTGTACTGCGATGCTTCTGGCGTTGGGTTAGGAAGTGTATTGATGCAGCACGGGAAGGTTATTGCATATGCCTCGAAACAGCTGCGGAAACATGAAAAGAATTATCCAACTCATGATCTCAAATTAGCTGCGGTTATTCATGCCTTGAAGATATCGAGACATTACCTGTATGGTGTGCACGTCGATATTTATACAGATCATAAGATTCTCCAGCATATTTTCAAATAGAAGGAGTTAAACCTGTGACAAAGGCGGTGGTTAGAATTGTTAAAAGATTATGATGTGAATATTTTATACCAATCCGGAAAGGCAAATGTAGTAGCCGACGCGCTTAGCCGCTGATCAATGGGTAATTTATATGAAGTCTCCCCGGAAAAGAAATAGATGGCTCGTGAGCTCCACCAACTAGCTAACCTTGGAGTACATGTAATGGATTTGGGTGATGCAGGGATTTACATTAATGATCCCACAGTTTCATCTCTGAACGCAGAAGTGAAAGAACGGCAATATGAAGACCCTTAATTGCGTCATTACAAAGACACGTCTCATGAAAAAGAGAAGTCTTCATTTGAAGTTTCTATGGATGGGGTTCTTAGGTACCGAAGCAGATTATGTGTGCCGGATGTGGCGGAATTGCGCCGTCGAATATTAGAGGAAGCCCATTATTCCCGGTATTCTATTCATGCAGGTGCAACCAAGATGTATCATGATCTCAAATTGCTATATTGGTGGGATGGCACGAAGAGAGACATAGTAGAATTTGCAGCACAGTGTCCGAATTTCCAGGAAGTAAAGGCCGAACATCAGAAGCCAGGAGGCTTATTGCAAGCAATGGAAATTCCTACGTGGAAATGGGAAATCATTAATATGGATTTTATTATGGGATTACCCTGTTCACGAGGGAAGTATGATTCTATATGGGTAATTGTGGACAGATTGACTAAAGCAGCCTATTTTCTCCCAGTTAGGACTACCTACTCAGCCGACGATTATGCGAGGTTATATCTCAAGGAAATTGTGCGACTTCATGGTATTCCATTGTCTATTATTACTGATAGAGGACCACAATTCACAGCTAAGTTCTGGAAGTCCTTTCAGGAAGGTCTAGGCACTCAAGTAAAGCTTAGCACGACATTTCATCCACAGACTGATGGGCAAGCCGAGCGCACTATTCAGACCTTAGAAGATATGCTGCGAGCATGTGTGCTGGATTTTGGTGGAAGTTGGGATGATCACTTACCGCTAAATGAATTTGCGTATAACAATAGCTATCATTCCGGCATTCAAATGGCTCCATATGGAGCTTTGTATGGAAGGAAATGTAGATCTCCAATTGGATGGTTTGAGACAGGAAAAACACAATTAATAGGTCCCGACTTGATTCAACAAGCAGTCGAGAAATTCAAGGTGGTACGAGATCGATTATTGACAGCCCAAAGTCGCCAGAAGTCTTATGCGGACAATCGCCGATGAGACTTGGAATTTCAGGCCAATGACTGGGTATTTTTGAAGGTATCGCCAATGAAAGGGGTAATGAGATTTGGTAAAAAGGGGAAGTTGAGCCCAAGATATATTGGACCTTATAGAATTATCCGTAAGGTGGGTCATGTAGCATACAAACTGGACTTACCTTCAGAGCTTGAGTCCGTCCATCCAGTTTTTCACATTTCGATGCTCCGCAAGTGCATTGGAGACCCAACAAGAATAGTTTCGGTTGATGATGTTCAAGTGATAGAGAAATTGACATATGAAGAAGTGTCGGTTGCTATTTTAGATAGACAAGTGCGAAGACTTTCGAACAAAGAGGTTGCTTCAATCAAGGTTCTATGGCGAAACAATAATCGGGAAGAAATGACTTGGAAAGTAGAGGAGAATATGCAAGCCAAATATCTGCATTTATTCCAACCCCCGGAGGAGATTCAAGCTGAGACGTCGATGAGATAAGGTATGTATGCTTTATTTTTATGCTTTTGGTCGTGCGTGGTCATAGATATGTTGATATTATGATGTAGCCCTGTGAGGTGATGATATTATGGATTGTTGTGACAGGATGGTAGTGCCAAATTACAGGGGAAACTCTGGCGAAATTTTTGTAGAATCCCGAGTGTTTTAATATTCGAGGACGAATGTTCCAAAACGGGGGAAGAGTGTTACACCTCAGAAAAATTTTCCGTGAGTCTACAATGAATAGATCAACGAAGGGTACGAGTGTGCGGTGTTTTACTAAGTAGGGAATGACGATTCATGAATTTTTGGAATTTAGAAAGTTGTAGAATTCCAATTCAGCCAGTGGTCGTAAAGCAGAATACGGCCCGTAAAGTGATTTACGGACCGTATACTACCATCGTCCTCCAGCCTTTCAAAATTTCAACTTTCTGTCCAATGTTAAAATGGTTAAATACGACTTGGTATACGGCCCGTAAGCTGGTTTACGGACCGTAAACCTCGATCGTAAACTGCCATGATCCTCAGCCAACCTTTCTGTTTTGATATGCTTAAATACGACCACACTATACGGTCCGTAAACTGGTATACAGCCCGTAAAGTGTGGTTTACGACCACTGTTCACCCCGACCACTGTTCATTAAAAATTAGATTTTGAGTTGTTAAAAAAGGACCATAAGCTCATATTATTTCATTTTCTCATCTACACCACTCAAGAAGTATCTAGAACTCTCCAAACACTTCATCCATAGGAATTCAAGAGAATCAAGGAAATCAATGATCATCAACAACAAATCAAGGAAACAAAGCTTATGAAACTCAAGTAGAAGTTGTCTCCTTCAAGAAATACCAAAGGAAATGAGATAGGGTTTTGGTGCTAAGGTAGAAACTCAACTCAAGGCTCGTTCCACCATCAACCAAGGTAAGTTTCATGACCATTCCATGTTGTTTAAAGTATTGGGAAGCTGAGACACTTGAAACATAAAAGAACATAGAAAATGGGTCTTGAATGATTGAATAGTGTCACAATTGGAAAATGGTTGAATGGAATCATGAAAGTTGATATGCTATGATTATGAATACGTTGTAAATGATGGTTAGGTCATGAAATAAGTATTATATACAAGGAAATGGGATAATGAGAAGGAAATTGGAGAGAAATGGTGGATTTTGCTTAAGGCATATAAATGACGATTGTTGCTTGCAATATTATGAGTGTTGTTGTAAATGTTTGGGAGTTGAAATAAAACGGGGGAAAAGTAGTAGAAACAAAGGAAATGCAGCCTAATTTTCTCTATAGATAACGACGCGTTTTTAAAGTTGATTAACTAATGTTAATACGATTCTCTCGTAAAGGTAACGACGTGACCTCGAAGGAAAACGAGTGATCGATAGTGTAGCTAAGAGACAAGGTATGTGAGGCCAGTCCTTTCTTTCTAATGGGATGAATTCCTTTCCACTTCATGAATTCCTATATTCCGGAAAGCTAAAAGCCTATATCCATAAGTGCCCATATAAGATAAAGAGATATGATACGATGATGCCATGTTGATAATGATGTTATTTATTGCTCACACTCACCTTATGTATTATTTCCTTCAAGGTGAGGCAGAATGCTCATATATGTTCATAATGGAATCGAGGGTCCACGACCTTACGTCACCTCGGTAGAATGCAGTCGTGCTAGAGTCTTTATGCATGTATGATGACAAGTATATTTTGATAAGCATATCATTATAAGTATTTTATGACAAGCATGTCATGATTGCATCACACCGGGCCTAGTTGGCCGGGCAGTCACCGCCAAGGCGAGCAGCTATACGGATACACCATGACCTTTTGGCATGGGCAGACACCACTAGTGGGCGGCATGAGATGGTACCCCGGACGCGGGAGGCCTGGACGCGGGCTATTGTTATTGATTATCACACCGTTCCGATACGGACGGGCAGCTTACATATTATGCATATATGATATGATGTTGAGTTTGAGTAAGACAGCATGCATTACTTCTCTTATGATTGTCATTCAGATCCAGATGTTTCATATTGATGTTCTCATGATATTATTGTTGTCTTTCTTCATTGGTTATGCCTCTCATACTCAGTACAATATTCGTACTGACATCCATTTTCTTTGGACGCTGTGTTCATGCCCACAGGTAGACAAGGAGGTGAGCTTGATCCAGATTCTTAGTAGCTGTTAGCTGATTGAGAGCACTTGATTGTTCGGAGGTGCTTGTGATTCTCCTTTTGGTATATATGTATATTTTGGGCACGACTGAGTCTTGTTCCGTCTATATATACATTATGTCAGGAGAGGCTCGTAGATACGCAGTATGGGTTAGATGGTCTCACAAGATGTTATTATATGTATATGCTATTTTGATGGCCGAGAGACAAATGTATATAAAGCATTATTATTTCTATCTAAAATATGTTTTCCTATAATTCGTTTATGAAGTTTATAAAAGGGCCTGAAGTGAGCAAGATGAGTGGTAGAGTGAGGGGTGCTCGGTGGCTAGCCCCGGGTACCCATCGCGGCCCCTAGCTGGGTCGTGACATCTACCTTATGGTTTCATATACCATCGGAGAAAGGAATGGTAACAAGAGTAAACCTGAATCGTGATATGTACTTATGATAATACACAGATGAAATTGTGGAGTGTGATGTACTGTTGATGATGATAACATGCAGGGCATACATTTTCATTTCATACGTATGTTGATACTAAATTATGACTCGGTAATGTTTTTGATACATGTGAAAATGGAGCACTTGGTGAAACAAGACTTAGTTGCGAAGTGCACTTGTTTAATTGGAAGGAAAAGGGTGTTATAGACTCTTTATGTTGACTGACATAGTGTGTATAGTTCATAACATTGATTTATATAAGTCCTGATATGGCTTATAGTCCTGTGACTTCGACAGTATATTCATTGGCATTGATTGCATTGATTTAGCATTTTTGCATTCATTCGCTCATACATGATGGAAATGGTTCGGAAACAATTCATGAAAGACTTATGGCATGATGTCTTGTGTTTGATATTGATATTGCTAACTGTTCATAGTCCATATATACTGATGAACTGGAATACGCTGATATATACATTGTGATGAGAAAAGAATACATATATATTTATAAGGGCAAGGGATGACGATGTGGCCTAGTTAAGGGCTCGTAATCCGAGGTAAGATTCTGAAGCGAGAAGTAAATGGATACCATGGGTCCCCTGCAGGTCATGACTATTGAGCAAACATTACCATATAGCATGTGTGTACAGGTTTTGAGATATTTGGCCAGTGCATTGCATTGTATTGCACATCATTATATTTTGCATTGCACATCATTCCATTTTATTTCACATCATTATATAGCTCTTTATTTCTGATTTTATATGGTCGATTCGTATTATTATAGTGGCATGGATCGGATTATGGACAAGGTTGGATTGCTGGTGCCTAGGTCAGAACTTGGGTTGTGATTATCGATTGATCTTATTGTGATAAGACAGACTTATGGTTTTAGAAGCTTCCTCATTGGTTGTGATTCGGTTATGGAATATTTTGTGACCTTGGATTGAGTATTATGGTCCTATCTGCTTATCTTGTTGATTTTATGCTTGTATGCGCGAACTAATCTTAGTTAGCCCATGATGCTTACTCAGTACGTATTGTTTGTACTGATGCTACTCTTGTTGTACTCTTCTTTTGAGTGTAGGGCTTTTTTTTAATTTCCAGTTCCCGTCATCGAGAATGATCCGAGTCTACTTGATCGAGATTCCAGGGCGAGCTGTCGCTAGATTCGTAGCCCGGAGACTCTTCCTGCATTTATCTGTCTGCTTTGTATTCTTGAGACAGTATTTGTGTTTTGAGATTCTATTTCTTATCAGACTTTGTATCTTCTTGGTAGTAGCTCTTAGACCAGATTTTGGGGTTATAATATTTTTCGCACTTGTTATTTATATAACTTGAATCTGTTAGTTTAAATCACTGCTTATTTCCGCATAATTCTTATGAATGATTAAAATGATTTGGGAATGGTTCGCCTACCCTGGGGGACAGTGGTGTAGGTGCTATCATGATTCACGAATTAGGTCGTGACAGATAGATTCTCGTGATATGTTGCCATGTGTGGCACTATTGATATTGATAGATTCTTGTGATATGTGTCCATGTGTGGCACCATTGATATTTATAGATTCTCATTGGTATTGATATCATTCATGCATTCATACTCATACATTTGGATCAGGTTGCGCGCCGCAACATATATTATACTTATAATGGATCGGGTTGCGCGCCGCATAATATATTATACTTATATTAGATTGGGTTGCACGCCGCAACATACATTAAACCTATTTTGGACATATATATATATATATATATATATATATATATATATGGTGTATAAATAAATATATGTTGCGGAACGTGTAACCCTGTCCAAAATAGGTTTAATGGATTGGATTGGGTTGTGCGCCGAAGCAGGTATATGGACTTCGCGGGTCCCCTATGGGTCATGACTATCGAGGCATGGAGGTATTTCGCCCAGAGGATGTTTATGTCATTGCATATACATTCATCATGATCATCTCATTTTACATCCATTGATCAGATTCGTGCATTGTATTTGTGTTGTGATCATTCTGAGGAATTGTGGGAAATTGGCAGACTTTTGTTTAGGTGCTTCACCATAGGCTAGGATTGGGCTGTTGATCTTCTGTACTTGTGAGGCTATTCTTGGAATTCGTTGTATTTATTGTATTGTATGGTGCGTTTCCGCATTGATTTCTTGGTTGATTATTGACTTGAGTTGTCGGGGGCCTGATTAATGCATACTTGGGATTGATGGATTCGAGGATTAGAGACTTTCTCCTAGGCTATGACTTGAGGTTAAAGATATCTATTGTGGTTCTTATTACCGTGAGTTGACTTGTATTTGCTTAGTAATCATATTTGGTTGTTTACTTGCCTATTTGTCGATTTCTTTCTCTTATATATGTGAACTAACTGTTGTCGGCCTATGATGCCTACTCAGTATGTGTTGTTGTACTGATGCTACATTGCTACACTCCTTTTTGGGGTGTAGAGTGTGTGACAGGTTCTATTTCTGATCCTCGAGAGTGTTTCCTGAGAAGGTGTTGTTGGAGACTTACCCCCAGTTTGGGATGGTGGTTTCCCATGCTTCATTAATGTATGGTTTTGTATGAAAGCGTGTTTGTTTACATTGTTCTTAAAATTATGTGGTATGGTATTGTATACCCGTGGTTCATCCCATGGTTATATAACCATGAAAAGTCCCAATTTTTGTAACCACGGATTTGGTGGTTTTACCGTGGTTACGTATTTCATTTTCCTATTATACCCCACCCTACCACTCACTCCCACCCCACCCCACCCCTGCTCCACCCTCCAATATCCACCCTACCCATCCCTACTCCACCCTCCACTATCCATCCCACCTCCACCCCCACCCCACCCATGCCACTTACCCCTACCCCGCCCTACCACCCACTCCCACCCTCATCCCATAACCACCCATCCCTCCACCACCCACTACCTCTCACCACCACCTAACCCCAACCCCAGAACCACTCACCCCCACTCTACCACCCACTACCCGTTACCATCACCCATGCCCATCCCCACAACCACTCACCCCTACCCTACAACCCACTACCCCCACCCTCATCCCACAACCACGCACCTCACACCACCCACCCCTCCACCACCCCCACTCACTACCTACTTATTTTATAAAGTTCCTATTTTATTCTTTACCTGCGTTCTATTAATATATATAAACTAATTTCTAATTAAGAGTTAAGGATATTTTAGTAAACTTACAAGTTATTAAACAGTACGATACAGTCAAACCAAACAATACAAATTTTATTAAACAACAACAAACGATACAGTTTGTCCAAACATTGTGTTCATTAATACAACACCATACTGTACCATACCATACTGTACATTAGGGTGAGCTATTGCCAGATTTGCAGCCCGATTTTCCATTCTCCGTATACTTGTCATCTACTTCCAGACATTATTCATTTTCACGTTATGAGCCTTGTATGGAAACATTCAGATAGTTCTTATTAGATATTCCAAGCTATGTGTTTATTAGTAGCTCCTGTGCTGACTTAGACCAGATGCCTTGGGTAGAAGATGTATTCCGCACTTATTCTCTTTTAATTGGTATTGAGATTTATTATTATTTACATTGTTCTTCCGCACTTATAGTTTGTATGTTGGTTAAGGAGAGGGTTCGCCTACCAAGGTGGTAAATGGTAGGTACCCATATGACTAATCGATTTTGGGTCGTGACAGTGCAACAGTCCCTATTTTGTTCACAGAGATGCAAAGGACAATAAGAGAGAAATGAAAGAAGTTTGGTCCAATCCATTTGTCTAATTCATATAATTTCCCAACCTAATGGTTAGGGGTGTACATGGACCGGGTTGGTTCATATTTTTCAAATACCAAACCAAATCAATGATGTTCGGTTTTAAAATCTATAAACCAAACCAAACCAATAAAAGTCGGGTTTTTCTCGGGTTTGTCGGTTTTTTCAGTTTTTTTTTGGATGCCAAGCATCTTAGCATTTGCATGACTAAAAAAAAAATTCTTACCATTTCTCGCTGTCCATTTATTTAGTTACTTTCTATTCGACATTTTGCAATTGGAACAGAGGGATTCTGCAATACAGCATCAGAAATCAGCCACAACAGCTTAATTTGACATAGATCCTATATTTGTGTTTGAATTCACTTAATTTATACAAATGATTCATCCACAATAAAGTAAATTACCTCTTTTAAAATTGAGAATTATTAAATTCAAAATGCAAATACACACGTATAAATATCACACTTGAATTGTAACTATTTGTCTCAGACAAAAACAAATATAGCAAAAATAAGAATCCATCTTAATCCATAGAGTAATACTCTAAGTCATCTAAACTATAAAAATTGGTGTAAATTTAGTTTTGATTTGATTTTTTTTGTAATTTGCTGGACATCTATATAAGTAATACGGACTAAAAAGTAACCCAAACCTAAACTATTAATAAAATATATATGTATAAAATAATTAAAAAGGGGTTTTTCTAACCTACTACATGAAGGTAGTAGGTTAATATCCTACCCATTTTTTGATTTCCCTAAAAGCCCTTATCATTTTTAGCCAACTAATTATCGCTAGGAACCCTTTTGTCTTTTCCACCCCAAAACCCCTCAATTCCATTTCCTTCTTCCCCGCATCACCGAAGAAACCCCTTTTTCCCTCTGCAATCTTCCCATTTCATCTTCATGTTTATCCTCCTAGCTTCATTTGAATCCCTCTTCTCATTCTATCCCTCAATTTCTCCATCTGTATTTCACTAAAGTATTCTAAATTGTAATCTACATGTTGCTCGATTTTAGATGTTATACAAACTACAATGACGTCAAATAAAGATTCAAAATACATTAGCGATAACTGTGGTCACACTTGCTTTAGATTCATAAGACATTTCAAGAAACACTTGGTTGGTCACATGTTTACTAAATTCATGTGTCTATATCTTAAAGGTGTGACACTGTGTTCTAGATGACAAATTATGTCGCCTAAGTCAATTTCGGTTGCTATTACATTTTTGATGTTCCATTGAAGCCTCTTCTCAATTTTTATTATAAACTTGGTGCTAAGATAATCCCAGCATCTCCCATTAACATTCTCAATATCAAATTCCAGAGAAAAGATGGGCTTTTGGATGATGCAGGGAGGAGGGAAATGAATTGGGGGTTTCGGGGTTGAAATGACAAAAGGGTCCTCAGTTTTAATTAGTTGGCTAAAAATAATAAGGGCTTTTAGGAAAATCAAAACCTACTATCTGCATGTAGTAGGTTAGTAAAACCCATTAAAAATTATATATATAATCGGATCAGTTTGGTCTCGGTTTGATTTTTTTTAAATGAAAACAAACCAAACCTATTGTAGTCGGGTTTTTTTCCTCAATACCAAATCAACCCACTTATCGAGTTTTTTCTCCGATTTGATTCGGTTTGTCAGTTTATTGGTTTTCTTTGTACACCCTTACTAATGGTCATTACAGGTCTAAAGGAAAGCAATTGACACATGTTACACAGTCATCATGCAATTCAAAGTGTCCAAATCAAGTCAACACATCCTAGAAATCAGGCCAACTATGCAGTTTTTAATCATTATTGGCTTAAGGTTCAACAGATTCTCAATTGAGCACATGAACATAATCAAGAAGTTTCCTATAGTCTTGCGATCCAACAAAGAGGAACCCCAACAGCTAGAACAACCAAGATAAGGCTGAGGATGATATAATCAGAGCCTTTTCTAAGGTTCATGATCACAGGACATCACTCAATGCCTTCTCACAAGACAAGTTACACCACCTTTCATACAAAACTGAAAATAGATCCCAGCATATCTATCCTTGTTTCTTGACTTCATCATTTTCATATGATAAATCACTTGTGAGTTAGAGGATAGGGATTGAGATAGAACAAACTCTAGTTATCATCAGGGACTCATTATTTAGCACAAAAGACTCATAAGTTCCCAAACCAACATTTAACAGGTGTTCAAACCATAATGCAATCAATCTCAATTCTTCATGAAAACATTCTTTAGGACTTAACAGAGTTGTAGAAACAATCTTAGGCATTCAAATAGCTTATATGAGTATCATATGGACTAAGTACAGGCAAAACATCAAACCATTACATCTCAAAATACAAAAAAACAACTATCCAACAAACTCATAAGAGGAACAAATGGTTTTCATGGCCTCACATGAAAATGATTACAGAAAGCTTCACATTTTAAACCATCATATTAGCTGGTTTCCAAGATTGTTATACTTGCAAAATACTTCAACAACACAGAATATATGGAGTAAAAAACCAAATGATAAACTCATGAGTTTCTTCTATCATTCATGACTCTAGGTCAAATACACAGTTTACAACAGATGCAAGAGATAGGTAGGAATATGTTACACCTCGGAAAATCTTTCGTTGGAACGCAAGTGAATGAACTAGTGAGGAGTACGAGTATACGATATTTCCATAAGTAAAACACAACGTTTGATGACCCTAAGTGAGATTTCAAGGGCATCTGATGTTAGACGAGAAAGTTGGCTAAGATGAGGCAAGGCATACGATAGGTATCAGAAAGGAAATACGAGTAACGATTTAGCAAGGCCTAAATGATGGCTTGGAGAAGGGTGATAACATCCCTTAGATTGGTATTGAGGTGTTGAACAAGTGTTAAGAAGGTTCCATAAGGATTAGAGATCAAACGAATCGACGAAACGAACTTCGGAACCACTGGGGGTTATACGGCCAAACATACTGGCCGTATAAATTATACGGTCCATATGTTTGGGACCGTATAATCAGCCCAGAAAGGCAAAAAAGTTTCTGGATCAAATATACGGCCATACATACGGTCCATATAAATTATACGGACCGTATGTTGGTCCGTATAAGTGGTCGGGGCAGATTTTTGGTGCATTAAATAAAGGGACCAAGGTTATTTCATTTCACTTCCACTTCACACCCCTTCTCTCTAAAACATCTGTCTACATATATTCCACAAGAATTCAAGGATATTTGGTGATCACCAACATAAACCAAGTGAATCAAGTGTAAGAAAACCATCAAAGATCATTCAAAGTCAAGAAATCTCATGGAGGTAAACTAGGGTTTTTGCTCAAGTGGAGTATTATCAACCAAGGCTTGTTCCTACAACATCTAAGGTAAGATTCATGATATTTCTATGTTGTTTAAGGTATTTAAGAGTTGAACTACTTGGATTGTAGAAAGGTATGTCAAAATGGGCCATGAATATGGAATAGTGTCATTTTGAGAAATATTTTGAATTGAGTTATGAATCTTGAAGTATTGTGATGCAAATGTGTTATAAATGATGTGGAGACATGAGATGAGTAATGTACGTGAATGGACATAGTTGTGGGTTATAGCCATAGATGTAAGTGATCGAAAGCAAATTGAGAAATGTGGATAATATGGATGAATAATGACTATTGTTATGGTATTGTGAATGTATCGTTGACGTTTGGGAGTTGATATACGTAATGGAGGAATGTCGTATAAATAAAGGAGATGCTGTCCGATTTTCTCTAGCTTTAGTCATATATGCTAGCTATCGATTCTAATGATAGTATGACTTCAATGAAGGTAGAAACGCTAGCATTGGAGGAGAGCGCGCAAGTGTAGAGTAGTTGAACGGAAAAGGTATGTAAGGCTAACCCTTCTTTCATAAGGCATGTTTTTTTAGCCGAACGTCTAAATCTTCTATAAGTCTATGATGTCTTTCAAATGATTTGATCTTCCGAGCTAGTAAGCTCACGATTCTTGATACGCTACGATCGTACTAGTTCCTCATATAACGAGTAAGCCTATAAAGACAGATTTGACGAATGACGATAACAGTGATAATGATATCGATGACGATAATGATGATGATGATGATAATAATGATGCTTATGAGCTAGTATGTGTATGTATCTATGTATGACTATTATGGAACCCCGCGCTTATGAGGCCGGGTATGATATGTAAATAAGTATGTATACGATTACGAAAAGCGCGCACACCTCTGCAGATGGTACGGACAACCCTGACGCCTTGGTAGGGCCAGGTAGATGTAACCCTGAAGCCTTGGTAGGGCCAGGTATGAGTAACCTTGAGCCTTGGTTGGCCAAGTATGTATGAAACACCGATCTTACGTGGTCGGGTATGCTATGTAAATGCTATGTAAATGATATGATTATGTATATGATATGAATACGAATATGATATGACTATGTATATGAATGTGAATAAGGGGCATGTATACGAATATGAGCACAAATATGGTACGGGTACTATTATGAATGCGGATAATGATGTACGTACACAAACACATATTAGAAATGGAAAGTTCCTAAGAAAGGCAGGTAAGTGCATATGACGATGATATTGCCATCTCCCATTCTATGATATTTCTTATGTTGCTATTTATGCTTCTATATTGATATTGATCATGCTTTACATACTCAGTACATTCTTCGTACTGATGTCCTTTTGTTTATGGACGCTGCGTCAAGCCCGCAGGTACACAGGGAGACAGGCTTGATCCATAGCTGCTTTCTCAGAGATTACTTAGCAGAACTCCATTTCATTCGGAGCCATAGCTTTTGGGTGCTTATTCTTTTGTGTATATAATTATGGGCATAGCGGGGTCCTGTCCCGCCCATGTGATATGTCATACTCTTCTTAGAGGCTCGTAGTCACGTGTATATGGTTAGATATGTCTGGCCTTGTCGGCCTATATTTTGTATGTCATTTTGATAGCCTTGTTGGCTCATGTACGTTGACGTGGCATAGGTGCCAATTATGATATAAAGGCATTGTCGTCCAATGGGACTAGCATGATGAATGAGTAGAATTATGTGGTTAATTATGTGGCTCACCTAGATGTAAGCTTAAGTGTAAGTTAAGGGGGTGCCCGGGTGGGCTAGTACCGGGCGCTCGTCGCGGCCCTCTAGACGGGTCGTGATAGAATAAATGGAAGCCTTTGTTCAGCATATTGTCTAAGTTCTAAGAACACAACATATCCAAATAAGAGGAAAGGGTACAAGGAAAATCATTCTTGAAGAAAGGTTAGGTTGGCAAAGTCAACATCCCACACATATAATGCATTTATCATTCACAAGGTAGGAGTTGAACACAATATTACTTAAGGAAACCAATGCACAACAAACAAGGCATATAGGGCAAGCTATAGTTCATACTGGGACGAAGGATTCCCTATCTTTCTCTAACACCTAATAGTCTATCAACGTTAGTTTAGCATCTAACCAAAGACTGAATGATTACCAAATATCAAAGCAAAGCCCAACACACACTCATGAAAAGGTAGAGACAATCAAATGATTATACAGACTGCTTTAACTCTCTTAATCATGCGTAAAAATATAACTTAATTGAGCTCCATCAGTGGGCTAGTACAGATTAGTACTTAATTCTAAACATACATACCATTGTACAGTCATATAAACTTTAAGCTAAGCCATATACATAATTTATTTTTTATTAAGTTTGTTATACTAAGACAACATACATATAGGTTGTATACATAGGCCAACACAGATGCTTCTAGATTAATCAGGACGGTAAGCTAACTACTATATCTAAATGAAGCAATTAGAAGAATATGAACACAAAGGCATACCTAAACTACACACCAAACTATTAAGCTACTTAATCCTCAAGCGAATCACAAATTTAAGCTACTAATGCTAAAAAAAAACTACATAACTAGCAATTAAATTAATTAACACATAATTAAGAAAATAAAAAATATGCTAAAGAAATGCCTAAACTCATAAAAATTGCAGAAATAAAAATGAGAAGGATAAAAAATTACCTTTCTTTTGTGCAGCCTTGGCCGAGAATGAAAATGGAGACCTTCTTGCTCCTCAGAACCCAACTCAGCCACAAAACAAAAGAAAATTTTAGGAAAAAATAGACCCCAAAAAATCAGTTTAGTAACAAAGTGTCTATTTCCAGTAGGTCACTTTGTTAAAAACTTATTTCAGGTTTTTGCTTGTGAATAAGCTTGTGTATGTGTGTAAAACAGTAGAAATGGGGTTCTTTATATAAAAACACAAGAAACCCAATTTATGGTTTTCAACCGATGTGGAACTTGTGGTCTTTTGAAGGATTTGTTTGTGAATCCTTGTGATTCAATGGAAACCAATAAAATATATGAAGAAAATACCAAAATTCATTAATACTTAGTCCTTATTGTGCAGAAAAAGAAAGGAAAGAGAAAAAGGTATACCTTTGTCATGGTGGTGTATCGATGGAGTAAAAAGGCATGCATTTAATGCCTTCCCCTAAATGGTTGAAACATTGACTGAAATTAAACAGGTTGGGTCCGTGCTTTTGTCGTTTTCGGCAAGTGATGACGATGGAGAGAGAGACAGACAGAGAGAGAGAGAGAGAGAGAGAGAGAGAGCAAGCAGCTAGGGTTTGGTTGAAAACCCTTTCAACAAAACAAAAATGTGAAGGGTTCGTTTAGTTCTTGTGTCTGTAGGTGAAAAGGGAATTGGGTCGGGTCATCCGGTGCTATGGGATTGTGCTTCAGCCCAAATTCATTTAATTCAAATGAATTAAAAAGAAAGGGGACAAATTATGCAAATGTGGTCGTGTGTCACGACCCAACCGGAGGGCCGCGACGGGCACCCGGTGCTAGCCCACCTAGGTACCCCTTAATGTACCTTTACATTTACATCTAGGTGAACCTACATAATAAAACATATATTTCTATTCATCTATCATGCCAGTCCCGTTGGACAACAATACCTTTATATCATCATTAGCATCTATGCCATATCAATGTACATAAGCCAACAAGGCTAACAAAATGATATACAAAATATAGGACGACAAGGCCAGGCATATCTAACCATATACACATGTCTACAAGCCTCTAAGGAGAGTATGTCATAACATATAGGCGGGACAGGACCCCGCTATGCCCATAATTATGTACATAAAAGAATCACTACCAAAAGCTATAGCTCCGAATGAAATTGAGCTCCACTATGTAGTCCCTGAGAATATAGCTATGGATCAAGTCTATCTCCTTGTGCACTTGCGGGCATGACGCAGCATCCACAAACAAAAGGACGTCAGTACGAAGAATGTACTGAGTATGTAAAGCATTATCACTATCAACATAGAAGCATAATATACAACATAAGAAATAGCATAGGGTGGGAGATAGTAATATCATCGCCATAAGCACTTACTTGCTTTTAATAGGAACTTTCCATTTCTAATGCGTATTTGTGTACATACATCCATATCCGTGTCCGTACTCATATCCGTACCCATTTACGTTGCGTTCATCGCCGTATTCATATACATAGTCTTATTCATATTCGTATCATATTCGTATTCATACTCATATCTATATCATATACATAATCATACCATATACATAGCATTTGCATAGCATACCCGACCATGAAGGATCGGTGTTTCATACATACTTGGCCAACCAAGGCTCAAGGTTAAACATACCTGGCCCTACCAAGGCTTCAGGGTTTTATCTACCTGGCCCTAAAAGGGCTTTAGGGTTATCCGTACCATCTGCAGAGGTGTGAGCGCGTTATGTAAATAGATACATATCCTACCCGGCCTCATAAGCTCGGGGTTCCATAATAGTCATACATAGATACAGATACGTAATAGCTTATAAGTATTTTACTATTATCATTACTATCATTATCGTCATCGTTATCGTCATCGCCATTATCATCGTTATCATTATGGTTATCACTATCATCGTCGTTCATTACATCTATCCTTACAGGATTACTAGTCATATGAGGAACTTAGTACAGTCATAATACATATTGAGAGTCATAAGCTCAGTAGTTTTTGAAGATAGAATCATTTGGAATATGTCATAGACTTAGAGAAGATTTAGACGATTGGCCAAAGAACCATGCCTTATGAAAGAAAGGGTTAGCCTTACATACCTTTCCGTTCGACTGTTCTATCACTCGCACGTGCTTCTTCAATGCTCACGTTTATACCTTCATTAGAATGCATACTAACATTAGAGAATTGATAGCTTAGCATTCATGACTAAAGCTAGGGAAAATTGGACAACATCTCCTTTATTTATACGACTTCTTCCATATCATATATCGACTTCCAAACATCAATTATAATATTCACAATATCATCACAATAGCCTTTATTCACCTAAATTATCCTTATTTCTCATTTCACCCCAATTCATCCATATTCATGGTCATATCTCACAATTTCGTTCATTCATATACAAATTCTATTCCACGTTCTCAATGTCATTTATAACATGATTATAATCATAATGTATCAAGAGTCCTAACTCAATCTAAACATTTACTCAAACGTGACACTATTCCCATATTCATGACCCATTTCTTATTTCCACAAATAATCCAAGTGTTTCAACTTTCAAGTACCTTAAACAACAAGAAAATCTCATAAAACTTACCTTAGATGGTGTAGGAATGAACCTTGGGTGCAAACACTTCACTTGAGAAAAACCCTAGTTTCACATTCACTTGGATTTCTTGCTTTGGATGAACTTTATTGGGTTTCTTACACTTGATTCACTTAGCTTGATGTAGATGATCACTAATATCTCTTGAATTTGTGTGGGAGAAATGTTCTAGAGAGTTCTAGAGAGAAGGAGTGAAATATGGAAATGAAATAATGAACTTTGTCCCCTTTTTTAATAACCCAAAAGCTTGATCTGTCGGGGCATTATACAGACACTTATACGGTCCGTATAAACTTATACGGTCTGTATAAGTTACCGTGAAATGGACCTTTCATTCACTCACCTCTGTGCCCATTATATGGTCCTTTATACGGGCCGTATAAATTTATACGGTCCGCATAACTAACCGTATAATTCCACCAGTGAGCGATCTTCACTGTGATGGTTCTGCGGTCCGTTATACGGTCCGTATAACATTATATGGTCCGTATAATGAGCCGTATAACCCATCAGTCCACTGAACTTGTTCTCTCTACTTCGTTTGATCTCCAATCCTTATGGGATCTTCTCAACACTTGTTTAACACTTCATTAACAATCCAAGGGATCTTATAACTCTTCCCCAAACATTATTAAGTCGTCATCAACTTGTTACTCATAGTTCTCGTCCGATACCTATCTTATGCCTTGCCTTCTCTTGGCAACATTCTTGTCTAACATCGGATGCCTTTGAAATCTTACTTAGGGTCATCAAATGTCATTATTTACTTATTGAAATACCATATACTTCGTGCTCTTCGTTATCCCATTGACTGTGCATTAACGGGAAATTTTTCGAGGTGTAACATTCTCCCCTCCTTAAGAACATTCGTCCTCGAATGTTAAGCACTCGGGGATTCTATGAAAATTTCGCCAGAATTTCCCCTATAATATGGCACTACCATCCTGTCACAACAACCTACAATAACAATGCTTCACAGGGCCACAACATAATAGCAATGGAATTTGGCCACACACGACCCAAAGGCGTAAAAAGGAAAACATACATACCTTATGATCTTGATGTCTCATCTTGGCCCTCTTCCGGGGGATGAAATAAGTGTGGGTACTTGGATTTCATGATTTCTTCCGCTTCCCATGTCACATATTCTCGGTTATTATTTCTCCACAAAACTTTAATTGAGGTCACTTCTTTGTTTCTAAGCCTCCGTACTTGCCTATCTAGTATGGCAATAGGTATTTCTTCATAAGTTAACCTTCCTGTCTCTTGAACATTATTTACTGGGACGATCATAGTGGGATCTCTAACACATTTACGTATCATCGAGACATGGAAAACTGGATGAACTGACGCCAAATCAGGAGGTAGATCTAATTCGTAAGCCACTTTGCCTACCTTGCGCACAATTTCATGAGGCCCAATGTATCGGGGACTAAGCTTCCCCTTTTTGCCAAATCTCATAACGCCCTTCATTGGCGACACTTTCAAGAATACCCAATCTTTAACTTGGAACTCTAAGTCCCTTCGACGATTATCCGCATAGGACTTTTGACGACTTTGGGCTGCTAACAACCGATCTTGTATGAGCTTAACCTTCTCTATGGCTTGCTGGACCAAGTCTGGCTCAATCAATTTAGCCTCTCCTGTTTCAAACCACCCAATTGGGGATCTACACTTTCGCCCATATAACACTTCATATGGTGCCATTTGAATGCCAGAATGATAACTATTTTTATAAGCAACTCACTGAGTGGTAAGTGATCATCCCAGTTACCTCCAAAATCTAACATACATGCCCGTAACATATCCTCAAGAGTCTGAATGGTACGTTCGGCTTGTCCATCAGTCTGCGGGTGAAATTTCATGCTAAGGTTCACCTGAGTCCCCAAACCCTCTTGGAAGGACTTCTAGAAATTAGCCGTAAACTGGGTTCCTCTGTCTGAGATAATAGATACTGGAACACCATGAAGTCGCACTATCTCTTTAACATAGAGCTTTGCATAGTCTTCTACCACATACGTCGTTCTGACTGGTAAGAAATGAGCTGACTTAGTGAGTCTATCCACAATCTCCCATATGTAATCATACTTACGTCGAGAACGGGGTAAGCCTATAATGAAGTCCATGTTAATCACTTCCCATTTCCAAGTTGGGATTTCTATAGCTTGCAACAATCCGCTCCGCTTTTGGTGCTCGATTTTTACTTGTTGACAGTTTGGACATTGAGCTACAAATTCTGCTATATCCTTCTTCATCCCATTCCTCCAGTATATCGATTTAAGATCATGGTACATTTTCGTTGCTCCAAGGTGGACAGAATAACGGGAGCAATGGGCTTCCCTCAATATTTGGTGGCATAACCCTGCCACATCAGGAACACAAAATCTACTTCGGCATCGGAGAACTCCATCTCCTGCAATCTCAAATGATGACTTTTCCTTCTGAGGAAGTGTATCTTTGTAATGCATTAGCATGGAATCTTCGTATTGTCGCTCTTTCACTTCCGCTACTAGCGACGAGACTGCTGAATTCTGAATGGTAGTTCCCCTGTTACCTGAGTCCACTACTCGAACTCCTAGGCTAGCTAACTGCTGGAGCTCACGAGCCATTTCTCTTTTCTCTGGTCTAACATCACACAAACTTCCCATAGATCTACGGCTAAGAGCATCAGCCACAACATTCGCTTTTCCGGGGTGATACAAGATATCAACATCATAATCCTTTAGCAGCTCCAACCATCGTCGTTGCCGTAAATTAAACTCTTTCTGCTTGAAGATATACTGAAGAATCTTATGATCTGTATAAATATCCACATGGACACCGTATAAATAATGTATCCATATCTTTAACACATGAACCACGACAGCTAATTCTAGGTCATGGGTTGGATAATTCCTCTCATGTTTCCGTAATTGCCTTGAAGCATACGCAATCACCTTACCGTGTTGCATCAATACACAGCCTAACCCAACGCCTGAAGCATCACAATAAACAACATATCCCTCCAATCCCTCTGGAAGTGTCAGGACGAGGGCAGAAGTCTATCTACCTTTTAACTCTTGCGAAATACGTTCACAAGCATCTCTCCATTGAAACTTTGCTGATTTCTGGGTCAGCTTTTTGAGTGGTGCAGAGATAGAAGAAAAACCTTCCACAAATCTCCTGTAATAACCTGCTAAGCCCAGAAAGCTACGAACCTCCGTAGGGGTTGTGGGCCTTGGCCAAGTCTTCACGGCCTCAATCTTTTGGCTATCTACCCGAATACCATCGGCTGTAACAATGTGCCCCAGAAATGTCACTGAGTTCAACAAAAACTCACACTTGGAAAATTTTGCAAACAACTCTCGAGTTTGAAGAACTCTGAGGACAATACGAAAATGTTCTGCATGTTCCGCCTCGGATCTAGAATACACCAAGATATCGTCGATGAATACAATCACAAACAGATCTAGGAAGGGCCTAAACACATTGTTCATCAAATCCATAAATACTGCCGATGCTTTACTTAGCCCAAACGACATCACTCGGAACTCAAAATGGCCATATCTTGTTCTGGAGGCTGTCTTAGGGATATCTTTCTCCCTAACTCTCACCTGATGATACCCGGATCTCAAATCTATCTTCGAAAACCATTTGGTGCTTTCTAATTGATCAAACAAGTCATCAATCCTCGGAAGAGGATATTTATTCTTAATCGTCACCTTATTCAATTGTCGATAATCGATACACATTCTCAAGGAGTAATCTTTCTTTCGGACAAGAAATACGGGTGCTCCCCACGGGGACGAACTAGGCCTAATAAATCCTTTCTCAAGCAAGTCTTTCAATTGCTCCTTCAACTCTTTCAATTCTGCGGGAGCCATTCTATAAGGAGGAATAGATATAGGCTTAGTCCCTAGCAGCACATCAATGGCAAAATCAATTTTCCGCTTAGGAGGAAGGCCTGGAAGCTCTTCCGGAAACACATCCGAGAATTCATTCACCACGGGAACTGACTGAAGAGCTGGCGATTCAGCTTCTACATCTTGAACCCTAACTGGGTGATAAATACAACCTTTTGTAATCATTTTCCTTGCCTTTAGATAGGAAATAAACCTACCCTTTGGTGACGCCGTATTCCCTTTCCATTCTAAAACTGGTTCTCCCAGAAATTGGAAACGAACCATTTTCATTCTACAATCAACATTGGCATAGCAAGAAGCCAGCCAATCCATGCCCATAATAACATCAAAATCCACCATTTTTAACTCATGCAAGTCAATCATGGTACGACGATCACAAATCACAATTACACAATTTCTATATACTCGGCTAGCTATTACCGATTCACCAACGGGTGTGGACAGCTCAAACGGTTTGATCGACTCCGGTTTGACTTTAAACCAACCCGCAACATACGGTGTAACATATGACAATGTGGAGCCCGGATCTATCAAAGCATATACATCATGAGAAAATACCGATAATATACCTGTGACAACATCAAGAGAAGACTCAAGATCTTGGCATCCAGCCAAAGCATAAATACGGTGTTGAGGACCGATAGAACTGGAAACTCTCCCTCTGCCTCTACCATGGCCGACTGGTGCATGTGAACCTGGCCCCATAGGGCGTACAGATGCTGAAGACCCGGCTACCGACCCTAATGGCTGGGTCCTACCTCTTTCATGAACTGAGAGGAAATCACGCATAATATGGCCTTGTCGACCACATGAATAGCAAACATCTGAACCCTATCGGCATGGACCCCAATGTAACTTCCCACACTGGGAACATCGTGGAATGTGTGATCTCGCCTGACCCGAATCACCTATAAATTGAGATCCCAAAAAGCTCTGACTCGGCATGGAATGAGTGGATCTATCAAATCTCTGGCCTAAAAACCGTGGAGGCCCACTAATCATAGAATGGCCCGAATGTCTAGAAAACTGCTGTCTGTGCCCGCCTCTAAACTCACTCATCGTACTCGAAGATCTAGCCCTCTTGCTATGTCCCCTATCATGCTCACATTCACTTCTTTGTTGTTTCAGACTTTCTTCTATGTTCTGAGCATGAGCCTGAATGCGTGCAATATCCATATTATCATAAGGACGCAGTCAAGCACCTATCCATCAAATGTGGCCCTAGGCCCTTCACAAATTGGTGCACTCGGTCACTCACATCCGCTACCATGGCCGTAGCATACCTAGCCAAAGAATTGAAGCGGAGACTATACTCTAAAGCACTCATGCTACCTTTCCTCAAATTCAAGAACTTATCGGCTCTAGCTCGCCGAATTTCTAGAGGCATATAATGTCGGAGGAAAGAATCAACAAACTTTTGCCATACCAAGGGAGGTACATTGGCTCCCCGTGAAGCCATCCAAACTATGTACCAATGGATCGAGACATCCCTCAATCTATATGATGCTAGCTCCACTAATTCGGTGTCCGAAGCATGTTTCAAATGAAGCATCCTCAACATCTCATCAATAAAGTTTTGAGGGTCCTCATCCGGCTTTGATCCAAAGAATTCCGGAGGGTTCAAGCTAATGAAGTCACGGGCCCTTGCGCTAACAGCCCTATCACCTTGCCCTGTACTTTGCCGCTGAGCCTGGGCAGCAACCAATTGAGTAAGCAAATGAATGACCTCTTTTACATCTTAGCCTGAAGCATCCGATGGAGGAGTCGGAGGTGCTGGAACTGGGGCTGAGGCTCCCTCACGCTCCTCTAATATAGGTACTGAATGGGAGGACTGAGACTGAGCCGCACTCTAGGACTCACTTTCCTCTACTACCGGTGGCGGTGCTCTTTCAGCCTGCTTTTCTACCACAGTCTTGCCCTTTTGGGCTGCTGTAGCCTTTCTCTTTACAGGCATTTCTGAAATACACAACAGACGGTTAAGGAATAAGAAGTTATATCATAGCTCTATCGCACGATTCTTATGAAGAAAGAAGGTCATTTATTCCAAAATACCCGCAGCTTCTTGTTTATAAGTGTGGCCCGCAATACACCCATAACCAAGCCTCTACTAGACACGGCTCGTAGACACACCCTAGGACTGAATTGCTCTGATACCACTTTTGTCACGACCCAACCGGAGGGCCGCGATGGGCACCCGATGCTAGCCCACCCAGGCACCCTTTAACGTACCTTTACACTTACATCTAGGTGAGCCTACATAATAAAACATATATTTCTATTCATCTATCATGCTAGTCCCATTGGACAACAATACCTTTATATCATCATTGGCATCTATACCATATCAATGTACATAAGCCGACAAGGCTAACAAAATGATATACAAAATATAGGCCGACAAGGCAAGGCATATCTAACCATATACTCATGTCTACGAGCCTCTAAGGAGAGTATGTCATAACATATAGGCGGGACAAGACCCTCTATGCCCATAATTATGTACACAAACGAATCAATACCAAAAGCTATAGCTCCGAATGAAATGGAGCTCCACTCTGTAGTCCCTGAGAATATAGCTATAGATCAAGTCTGTCTCCCTATGCACCTGTGGGCATGACGCAGCATCCACAAACAAAAGGATGTCAGTACGAAGAATGTACTGAGTATGTAAAGCATGATCAATATCAACATAGAAGCATAATATACAACATAAGAAATAGCATAGGGTGGGAGATAGTAATATCATCGCCATAAGCACTTACTTGCCTTTCATAGGAACTTTCCATTTCTAATGCGTATTTGTGTAAATACATCCATATCCGTGTCCGTACTCATATCCGTACCCATTTACGTTGCGTTCATCGCCGTATTCATATACATAGTATTATTCATATTCGTATCATATTCATATTCATACTCATATCTATATCATATACATAATCATACCATATACATAGCATTTGCATAGCATACCCGACCATGAAGGATTGGTGTTTCATACATAATTTGCCAACCAAGGCTCAAGGTTACACATACCTGGCCCTACCAAGGCTTTAGGGTTATATCTACTTGGCCCTACCAAGGCTTCAGGGTTATCCGTACCATCTGCAGAGGTGTGCGCGCGTTACGTAAATAAATACATATCCTACCCGGCCTCATAAGCTCGGGGTTCCATAATAGTCATATATTGATACACATACATAATAGCTCCTAAGCATTTTACTATTATCATCACTATCATTATCGTCATCGTTATCGTCATCGCCATTATCATCGTTATCTTTATCATTATCACTATCATCGTCGTTCATTACATCTATCCTTATAGGATTACTCGTCATATGAGGAACTTAGTACAGTCGTAATACATATAGAGAGTCATAAGGTTAGTAGCTTTTGAAGATAGAATCATTTGAAATATGTCATAGACTTAGAGAAGATTTAGATGATTGGCCAAAGAACCATGCCTTATGAAAGAAAGGGTTAGCCTTACATTCCTTTCCGTTCGACTATTCTATCACTCACACGTGCTTCTTCAATGCTCACGTTTCTACCTTCATTAGAGTGCATACTAACATTAGAGAATTGATAGCTTAGCATTCATGACTAAAGCTAGGGAAAATTGGACAACATCTCCTTTATTTATACGACTTCCTCCATATCATATATCAACCCCCAAACATCAATAATAATATTCACAATATCATCACAATAGACTTTGTTCACCTACATTATCCTTACTTCTCATTTCACCCCAATTCATCCATATTCATGGTCATATCACACAATTTCGTTCATTCATATACAAAGTCTATTCCACATTCTCAATGTCATTTATAACATGATTATAATCATAATGTATCAAGAGTCCTAACTCAATCCAAACATTTACTCAAAAGTGACACTATTCCCACATTCATGACCCATTTCCTATTTCCTCAAATAATCCAAGTGTTTCAACTTTCAAGTATCTTGAACAACAAGGAAATGTCATAAAACTTACCTTAGATGGTGTAGGAATGAACCTTGGGTGCAAACACTTCACTTGAGAAAACCCTAGTTTCACCTTCACTTGGATTTCTTGCTTTGGATGAACTTTAATGGGTTTCTTACACTTGGTTCACTTAGCTTGATGTAGATGATCACTAATATCTCTTGAATTTGTGTGGGAGAAATATTTTAGAGAGTTCTAGAGAGAAGGAGTGAAATTTCGAAATGAAATAATAACCCAAAAATCTGATCTGTCGGGACATTATACGGACACTTATACGGTCCGTATAAACTTATACGGTCCGTATAAGTGACCGTGAAATGGACCTTTCATTCACTCGCCTCTGTGACCATTAACTGATCGTATAATCCCTCCAGTGAGCGATCTTCACTGTGATGGTTCTACGGTCCATTATACGGTCCGTATAATGAGCCGTATAACCCATCAGTCCACTGAACTTGTTCTCGCTACTTCGTTTGATCTCCAATCCTTATGGGATCTTCTCAACACTTGGTTATCACTTCATTAACAATCCAAGGGACGTTATAACTCTTCCCCAAACATTATTAAGCCGTCATCAACTTGTTACTCATAATTATCGTCTGATACCTATCGTATGTCGTGCCTTCTCTGGGCAACTTTCTTGTACATCGGATGTCTTTGAATTCTTACTTAGGGTCATCAAAGGTCATTATTTACTTATTGAAATACCATACACTTCGTGCTCTTCATTAGCCCATTCACTGTGCATCAACGGGAAATTTTCCGAGGTGTTACATCATGATTGAAATTTCAATTTTTAAATCATTCATTTTAATTGTGGTCATGATTACAGTGCAGAAAGCAATTGTTCATTTCAATTATATCCACAATTTGTATAGAAATTAATTTGGCATTTCAATTTTTATCAATTCTAAAACTAATTGCAATTAAAGTCAAATAAATTAGAAATTTGAGATGTAACTGACCAAATATTTATTTAATCAAGTTTCTTGATTTAATGGAGTAAAATACTTATCAGTTAATCATTAATAGTTTAAACAATTGATTAAATAATTGCTTTCACTATTTTGAATTTAAATTTGATAAATATGTATGAAAATCTTAAGAAATATACAAAATATGCAAGATGATATACAATAATATACTTGATGATATTTTGCCAAATGAAATGGCAAAATGTCACCGAAACAATTTTGTAAAATCATTTTCGACTTGTAAAATGTATATTGCACTCCGTTTTCTGACTCAGGAGCTTTGAATAATTAAATAAAATTATTGGAGGGCAAAAATTAGGTATCAACATTCAATTGAATATACTGCACTTTTAATGTCAATTTACAGTAAATTAACATTGGTGCATATAAAGACTTTAGAAAGGACTCCTCTTTACCTATAGCAAGTTGTTGCTTCAGACATCTCAAGAATGTGAATTTTTCTAATTTACTCAAGTTTAAGACAACCTAACTTTATGAAAGTAATGAGTTATAATATAATTTCTTATTCTATAATTAAAGCAATACGAAATGACGTTGTTATACCCAGTGTTGTCCATGCTGAGTTTCATCGTAAGATAGCTGGCATGAAGTTAGCAAGTGAGGTTGTTGTCAAGGTTGTAATAGATTCTACATGATTTTTCCACATATGCGGGAGTTTAAGTTGTGTAGAGCAAGTATCGGAAGATTGGAGCCAAAATAAACAAGAAAAATCTGAGTATTGCAGCAGAGCAACTCGATGGTCAGGTCGACGGACCATCGACCCAACCGTCAAAAAACGCTGCCAGTTTCAGAGACCACCGCAGTTCGACGGTGCGAGTCGACGAACCGTTGACCCGGTCATTGAACCGCAGTCAGTGGAAATTCTTTCTCTCATATATATATATATATATATATATATATATATATATATATATATATATATATATATATATATATATATATATATATATATATATATATATATATATATATATATATATATATATATATATATATATATATATTAAAAGGCCACGACTTGGATAATTTATTTTCATAAAAATCAGACCTTTCTAGATCCTTCAAGTTCTCTCTATACTCTCCACTCATCCATACATTTCCTAAGCTAAATCCATAGAAGAATCAAGCTTTGAAACCCTAAACTAGTCCATGAGTGATGATGATCTTGCTCCTAAGTTAACATTTATGGTGGTTTTGGGTTGAAACAAAGTTGGAGAGCTAGGGTTCTTCAAGGTTGAGGTATGATTTCTCTTTATTTCCTATATTGAGTTGATTTGGAGATTAGTAAACCATTAAAGTGAATGAAATTGTGGCAGGAAAGGGTATGGGACATTGTGTTGTAGTTGTTGATTGTAAATGAAAATTGGAAGGAAGTCTAGGATTGTTGCAGGCGTAAATTGTATATATCTTCCTAGTTATGGAGTTGTTGGTGTTGTTGAGAGTTGATTTGGAATTCAGTGGAAGTCAATAAAATAGGGAAAGTGCTACCCAAATCCCACTAGCCCATTAGCTAATTTAGTTTGAATTTATGAATGTTACCAAGACCTAACCTTAATATGAATCCTTTTGAATGTAGATTTTGCGGACTTTGGAGGAGAACGTTAAGTATTTAAGATGTAAAGGTACGTTAAGGCTAACCCTTCTTTCTAAAGGCATAGTTTCCTCATCGAGAATCCATCTATGATATTCATAACGTTCTATTTTCTAGAAAAGCTAGAAGCTCATGATTTTGTTGATTTTGTTCATCGTCGTTGATCTCATCGTATGACAATTGACCCTCTAAGGAAAGATATAGTGATGATGATGATGATGATGATGATGATGTTGCCTTTACTTATGTGTATGTATATATATATATATATAACTATGTTGTGACGCCGAGCTTATATAGGTGAGTATGATATCTATTACGCGCACACCACTGCAGTCGGGTACGAATAACATGGAGCCTATTATGGTTGGGTACGAATAGCACCGAGCCTTGCTATGGCTGGGTATGGATGACACTGAACCTACATGGTCGGTTACGCTATAGTATATGTATATATGTGAAATGCTTAATCTAGAGAAGGGTTAAATTTGCATGACAACCGTCTTAAGAAGTGCTATAAGGTATAAAATGTTCTCTTTATCTTATGTTATCTTCATGCTTTCATCATGTTACTATTCATGCCTTACATGCTCAGTATATTGTTCATACTGACATCCTTTTGTTTGTGGACGCTGCGTTCATGCCCGTAGGTACACATGGAGACAGTCCAGACCTTTAGGCTGCTTCGTCAATGTTTCCATAGAAGTGCTCCATTTGATCCGGAGCTGCAATAGTTGGTATTATTCTTTTTGTGTACATATATGGGCATGGCGAGGTCATGTCGCATCTTTATGATATTACATAATCTATTTAGAGGCTTGTAGACAGTTGTGTATTGCTAAATATCCCATAGCTTTATCGGTTCACATTTTGTATATTATTTTTAGTGGCCTTGTCGGCTTGTATATATGGGCATAATTAATGATGTTATATGGAGATGTTCTATGTTTGATGGAACTTGTTTCATTTGGTTTCGTGGTGATTATGAGTTAGCCATGTGGCTCACCTAGATATGATTAAGAGAGTATGATAAGAAGCGCTTAGTAGATTAGCTTCGGGTTCTCGTCATAGCACTCCGGTTAGGTCGTGAAAAAAGTGGTATCAGTGCAGTTCATCCTAGGGCGTGTCTATGAGCTGTGTCTAGTATAGTCTTTTTTATGGGTGTGAAGTTCGCCACACTTATAAACAGGAAGTTGCGGGCATTTAGGAATGATTGACCTTCTTCTTTCTCATAGATCGTACGATAGAGCTATGATATAGGAATATCCTTTTTCCTAACTATGCGTTATGTTTTCAGTGATGCCTGTGAAGACTGAACGGGTATCGCCGACAGATATAGAGGAGGGAGAGTCTCATAATGAGGTTCCATCTTGGTCCTCTCACTCACCGCCTGCTTTAGAGGAGCATGAAGGAGCCTCAGCTCCAACTCCAGCACCCCCAGTTCCTCCACCAGATGCCTCAGGCCAGGAGATGAGAGATACCGTCCATTTGCTGTCCTAGTTAGTGGCCGCACAGGCCCAGCGGCAAGGTATGGGTCATGGTGATAGACCCATCAGTGCCAGAGCCCGTGATTTCATTAGTTTAACCCTTCGGAATTCTTTGGGTCAAAACTAGATGAGGACCCGCAAAACATAATAGATGGAATATTGAGAACATTGTAGGTATGCTCCAGCCATAGTAGCTGATGTGGGGGATCGCGTGAACTGGTTTGTGAATTGTTTAGGGCCACATTTGATGGATAACTGTTTGGCGGCCTCACTTCCGGACGGTATGGACGTTTCTCGCATTCAGGCCCATGCCCAGAATTTAGAAGAGCGGCAACAAAAGCGAGGGAGTGAGCGTGAGCATGATAGGGGTTATATTAATAGGGCTAGATCCTCAGGTCCTGTTAGGGAGTTTAGAGGGGGTCAAAGGTAGCAGTATTCTAAGCACTCAGGCCATATTGCAACTAGTGCACCTCCACGAATTGCGGGCCAGAGTTTTCATCCACCTATTCACTCCGGACCGAGTCAGAGTTTCAGGGTCCCGGGTTCTCAATATGGGGGTGATTCAGGTTGGATGAGACCACCTTACCATGATGTACTCAGTGCGAAAAGCTACATTGGGGACAATACCGGTTAGGTTAGGTTGTTTTCTATGCCTGCGGTCAGCCAGGCCTTATTATGCGTGACTATCCATCGAGGTGGCAGAGGTATGTTCCATCCCACAGGGTCAGCAGCTGGTTCTTCATCATCTGTACGCCCTCCGGGGAAAAGCTCACAGAAACCAGCAGGTCATGATAGAGGTAGAGGAGGAGCACCCAGATCGAGTGGTCCTCAGCACCGTATTTATGCATTGGCTAGGCGACAGGATCTCGAGTCTTCCATCGATGTTGTCACAAGTATATTATCAGTATCTTCTCATGACGTATATGCATTTATTGATCCAGGCTCTCCATTGTAATATATTACTCTTTATATTGTCGATCATATTGGGGCGAAACTTAAGCCAATTAAACCTTTCGAAATGCCCATACCCATTGGTGACCCAGTTATAGCTAGTCGGGTATATAGAAATTGTGTGCTCATAGTCTGTGACCATCGTACCATGGAAGATTTGATTGAGTTGAATATGGTAGATTTTGATGTTATTATGGGTATGGATTGGGTATCATCTTGTTATGCCAATGTTGATTGTAGAACAAAAATGGTTCATTTCTAGTTTCTGGGAGAGCCAATTTTAGAGTGGAAGGGTAATACAGCGTCTTCGAGAGGTAGGTTTAATTCCTATCTAAAGGCAAGGAAGATGATTGCTAAGGGATATATTTATCATCTCGTTCGAGTTCATGATACCGAAGAAAAGCTACCAACTTTTAAATCTGCCCCAAAAGTGAATGATGTCTAGATGTATTCCTGGACGAGCTTCCAGGCCTTCCACTAGAGCGACAGATCGATTTTTCCATTGATGTGCTACTAGATACTAAGCCAATATTTATTCCTCCTTATAGAATGGCTCCTGCAGAATTGAGGGAGTTGAAGGAGCAATTAAAAGATTTTCTAGAAAAAGGCTTTATCAGGCCTAGTTCATCGCCGTGGGGAGCACCTGTATTGTTTGTAAGAAATAAAGATGGTTCCTTGCGAATGTGTATTGATTACAAACAACTGAATAAAGTGACGATCAAGAATAAATATTCGCTTCCAAGGATTGATGATTTATTTGATCAATTGCAGGGTGCCAAATAGTTTTCAAAGATAGATTTAAGATCTGGGTATTATTAGGTGAGAGTTAGGGAGAAGGACATTCAAAAGACAGCCTTCAGAACTAGATATGGTCATTTCGAGTTTCGGGTAATGTCATTTGGATTAACTAATGCACCAACAGTGTTCATGGATTTGATGAATAGTGTGTTCAGGCCTTTTCCAGATTCATTTGTGATTGTGTTTATCGATGATATCCTGGTATACTCTCGATTTGACCTCAGAATTCTTCAGGCTCGGGAGCTTTATGCATAGATTTCAAAATGCGAGTTTTTGTTGAATTCTGTGACTTTTCTGGGGCATATTATTTCAGCTGATGGTATTTGCGTCGATATCCAGGAGATCGAAGATGTGAAGACATGGCCAAGGCCTACAACACCTACGGAGGTTCATAGTTTTCTGGGTTTGACAGGCTACTACAGAAGATTTGTAGAAGTTTTTTCTTCTATTTCTGCACCATTGATGAAGCTAATTCAGAAGTCAGCTAAATTTCAATGGACGGATGCTTATGAGCGCAGATTCCAGGAGTTGAAAGATAGATTTACTTCGGCACCGGTTCTGACGCTTCCTGAAGGGTCGGAGGGCTATATTGTCTATTGTGATGCTTCAGGAGTAGGGTTGGGTTGTGTGTTGATGTAGCACGGTAAAGTTATTGCTTATGCTTCAAGAAAATTGCAGAAACACGAGAAAAACTATCCAACCTACGATCTAAAGTTAGCTGGTGCGATTCATGCCTTGAAAATGTGGAGGCATTATTTGTATGTTGTTCATGTTGATATTTATATAGATCATAAGAGTCTTCAGTATATTTTCAAGCATAAAGAGTTGAACTTGTAGCAAAGGCTATGGTTGGAGCTGTTGAAAGATTATGATGTCAGTATCCTATATAATCCAGGGAAGACGAACGTAGCTAATGCTCTTAGCCATAGAAAAGAGAGTTAGCTCGTAAGCTTCAGCAGTTAGCTAGCCTAGGAATTTGGCTAATGGACCCGGGCAATAAGGGAGTTTCCATTCAGAATTCAGTTGTTTCGTCATTGGTGGTTGAGGTGAAGGAATGCCAGTATGAGGATCCCATATTAGTTCATTACATAAATATACTTCCTAGGAATAAAAAGTCATCCTTTGAAATTTCTGCAGATGGAGTTCTCAGATGTCGAGGCAGATTGTGTGTTCCTGATGTTGTAGGATTACGTCACCAGATTTTAGAAGAAGCTCATTGTTCCCGTTGTACTGTTCATCCGAGAGCGACAAAAATGTACCATGATCTTACATCCATATATTAATGGGACGGAATGAAGAAAGACATAGTAGAGTTCGTAGCTCAATGTCCTAACTGTCAGCAGGTAAAGATTGAACATCAAAAGCCTGGGGGACTGTTGCAAGCTATGAAAATTCTGACCTGGAACTGGGAAGTGATTGATATGGATTTTATTACAGGCTTGCCTCGTTCTCAGTATAAATATGATTCTATATGGGTAATTATGGATAGACTTACGAAGTTAGCACATTTTCTACCAATCAAAACTACGTACTCAGCTGAAGATTATGCACAGCTTTATATCAAAGAGATAGTACGACTCCATGGTGTTCCAGTATCTATTATTTATGATAGAGAAACCCAGTTTACAGCTAATTTCTAGAATTCTTTCCAGGAAGGTTTGGGGACTCAGGTGAGTCTTAGCACAACATTTCATCCACAGACTGATGGACAAGCTAAGTGTACCATTCAAACTCTCGAGGATATGCTATGAGCATGTGTTTTGGATTTTGGAGGTAGATGGGATGATCACTTACCACTCATTGAGTTTGCATATAACAATACTTACCAATAGCCCGAGATGGCACCAAAGGAGTAAACGCAAAGAGGGCGCCATAAAGGAAGAAAGGTAGCTGCCCACTAATAAGGAAACAAGGAGCTAGAAAAAAAACGTACTTACAGGACGATTAATAGTTATGGTACGGCAAGCCAAGACTACCATAATGGAGAAATAACAAGAGCGATATGCTAGTTAATTTCGGATCATATACACGAGGACAAAGAAGTGAAAGAAGATGATTGAAGGCAATAAAAGAGTTAAGAAGGAATGAGAAGAGACTGATCCAAGTTATAGTTTAAGCAAATGGTAATCGGACCCTAAAGGAAAAAAATAATTGTTCTAACAAATCAAAGATGGTGTTGTGGGTTGGCAATATTGCAACATTCGAGGACGAATGTTTTTAAAGGGGGAAGGATGTTAAACCCCGTATCTTCGAAGAGCACTTATCAAATTTGAAACATAAGTACGTTGAGTTAGGGTTAAGTAAAACCACTTTGGAATATAAGGAGCAAGCATTATTAAGTAAATTTAATGAGTGAAGGATGTATATAAGGTATACCGGAAGGTTTTATAAGGAAATGAGTGGAGGAAATGAAGTAGTATGACTTTGGAGTTCGTGGAGTCTAGATGGGTAATGTTTTGTGTGAAACTTTTGGTCCAACATGGGGGACGCATATATCTTAGCATATGAAGTGTTTTAGGTGAAACAAAAACCTAAAATGAAGTTCGTGGAGTCTAGTTTCCAACGCAATAAACGGCTCGTCGATAGGACATCGGAGTAGAGAATTATGGCCGTTACAAGTCTAGCTGACAGAGCAGAAACGCGTGTTACAGTACTGCTACAGTACTGTTACAGTAAATACTACAGTAAAATGCTACAGTGACCCCGCCCGAATTTGACCCTTATAAAAAGGGTAAGAACCCCTTTTTTTCACCAAATTTTGCTGGAAAATTCCATAAAATTGAAGAGAGAAAGTGAGGGAACCAAAAGTGCAATTTTTAAGTCGTGGAGTAGTGGTTTAGGTCCGGGTAACGCATGGTTGTGATTCTAGTATTGTTTTGCGGGAGATTTTAGCGTGGATATTGAGGATATTGCTGTCTTACCAAGAAAAAAGGTATGAATCTTTCTCTTTTGGTATTATTTAAGGCTTATTTACGGAGATAAAGTCGCTAAACAATCGTGTAGTAAGTTTGTTAGTTATGGAAGTTGGAAAATAGCGTGTGGGCTGTTTTATGGTACATATTGGTGTTGGAAATGATGTTATGGATGTTGGTATTGTTGTTGTTGGTTGTTGAATTGAGAATTCGGGCTAGGCATATAAACAGGGGGGGTGCTGCCTGATCTTCGGCAGAATGTAGAATAGAGTAATTTGAAACTTGGTACAAGTGTGCGATGAAGAGGCTAACGTTAGTATAAATCCTCTTAAATGTAGACTTGCGAGCTCGGACACATAAGCGTAGCTACTAGGAGGTTGAACAGGTATGTTAAGGCTCGTCCTTCTCTTTCAAAGGCATGATTCCTATGGTATGATTTCATAAGTGTTTTGATAACCTCCTTGATTTCAAAGCTAGAAGTTTATGACTCTTAAAGCTTCTTATGATGTTAAGAACGATAATGTTTTTATGAGAATTATGTTGAGGATGATTTTATGCTTAAGGCCTCAAGTTATGATTTCAACGATGATATGAAAATGTTAAGCTATTCATGATCTTCTCGATTTATTTCATTGTTGTTGATCTCACCTTATAAATTGTTCCTTCAAGGTGAGATAGAGCGATAGCTTCTATTTGAACTCATATGCATGCCATGAGTATAATATATGCATATGGCTATTTTGTGACATTACAGAGAGCTCTATTATTTCATTTTGATTATGCACTGCACTCATTTTCATTCTTCAAGTATAAGTAAGGCACAGTTGACAGGGGGTGTGCTGTGACCTTTGTTGTGTATATATATGGCACAGTTGACAGGGGGTGTGCTGTGGCCTTTGTTGTGATGTGTATATATATGGCACAGTTGACAGGGGGTGTGTTGTGGCCTTTGTTGTGATGTGTATATATATGGCACAGTTGACAGGGGGTGACGCTGTGGCCTGTGTTGCGATATTTCTATGGATATATGTGTTTCTTTGATATAACTATACTGATGCATTTATTTTGCCCATTCATTGACACGCCTCAAATGTTTTCCATGATTTTATGTATATATTGATTTCATGCCTTACATGCTCAGTACACTATTCGTACTGACCCCCTTTCTTCCGGGGCTGCGTTTCATGCTCGTAGGTACAGACCCTCAGCTTGGCTACCTTCCGGCTTAGGATTTCTGCCTAGCTGTTTGGAGAGCTCCATTGTCCCGAAGCTTGAGCTGTTTTGGTACAGATCTTCTTATATAGACTTTGTCATACTCCTAGAGGTCTGTAGACATGTGTGGGTTATGTATATGGTTTGGTCAGCTATACAGATGTAGTTCATTTTGGATATTCCCGTGTATATTGGTAGCCTTGTCAGCTTATGTATTTTGTTATGTTTGGTTAACTGTGACTCTTCAGGAGACAGGTTCATTCTGATATATGGCATTATGAGTCTACAATATGTTTTACATATTTCCACATTGTCCTTAGTATGAGTTTGATTATATCTAACAGGTTCGTATACGAGTGTCCAACTCGAGCACTAATCATGGCCCATCGGTTTGGGTCGTGACATGAGATTTCAAAGACATTTGAGGTAGGAGACGAAAGTTTTTAAGGAAAGCAAGGTATATATTGTGTGTGGGGCAGCATTTACGATTATCGAATGAATGATGGCTTAATGATATTTTGGAGAAAAGTTATAACGTCCCTTAGATTGTTAATGAAGTGTTAAACAAGTGCGAAGATGGTTCCATAAGGATTCGAGATCAAACGAAGTGACGAGAACAAAATCGAAGAAGAGATAGATTATACGGCACATTATACTGTCCGTAAAATATTATACGGTCCGTATAATGGTCTGCAGAATCGTCACAGTGATGGTCCCTCACCGATGGGATTATACGGTCACTTATACGGACTGTATAAAATTATACGGTCCGTATAATGTGCCGTATAATGGTCACAGAATGAGTTGTTGCTGGGATAATTTTACGGTCACTTATACGGACCGTATAAATTTATACGGACCATATAAGTGTCCGTATAATTTAGTCGGGACAGGATTTTAAGATTTTAAATAAGGGACCCAAGTTCATTATTTTCATTTCCCATCTTCTCATTTTCTCTCCACACCTCAAGGACCCTCTAGAACTCTCTCCACTCTTCATCTACAAGAATCCAAGTGAAACTAAGCATCAACTTCATCAAATCAAGAGAAACAAGTGTAAGAAACTCTCTAGGGTTCATCTAAGGCAAGAAATCTCATGGGAAGTGGAACTAGGGTTTTGCTCAAGTGAAGTGATTCCACTTAAAGCTCATTCCCACACTATCAAAGGTAAGTTTTATGATCATTCCATGTTGTTTAAAGTATTGAGAGGTTGAAAAACTTGAATTGTAGAAGGAGATAGAAAATGAGTTATGAATGTAAGAATAGTGACATTTTGAGTAGTAGCTTGGAATGGATCATTATTCTTGACATGTTGTGATTATAAATATGCTATAAGTGACATTTAGAATATGGGAGAAGTATTATATGTGAGAAAACGCAATAGTGAACTATGACCATTATTATGGTGGAATTGAAGTGAAATTGTGAAATGTGGATAATGTAGATGAATGATGATTGTTGCCTATAATATTGTGAATGTCGTTATGGATGCTTGGGAGTCGATATGTGATATGAGGAAAGTTGTATAAACAAAGAAAATGCTGCCCAATTTTCCCTGGCTTTAGTAAGCACTTTCTTATAATCGATAGCTAATGTTAATACGAACTTTCTTGAAGGTAGAAATGCGAGCATCGAAGGAGAACAATCAAGCGATATAATTGTTAAACGAAAGAGGTATGTAATGCTAATCCTTTCCTTCTAAGGCATGAATCCTATGGCATGAATCTTCCTATTTTTCCACGATCTTCCTAAATAACGAAAATTATGAATCCATGACTATAAAGAGCTACCTACGCATATGATAAACAAAGGAGATACGATACGAGCATGATAATGATGATGATGAATTTAAGTATAAAGAATCCTAGAGTAACATACGATGTCCATGAGGTTAATGATCCTAAATATGGTTCCATTGATGCTTTTCTTGTGTACACTCACCTTAAAATGTTAGTACCTTCAAGGTGAGACATAATGATTATGATCACTCCATAAGGTGATCGGGGGGGGGGGGGGGGGGAGTTCACGACCTTATGTCACCCCGACATAGCCATAATTGCCCTCAAGATCTAATGTATGTTCTCATGATAAATGTATAATGATACTAAGTTATGATAAGGTCATGATATGCCTACGAGATATATAATAATGATAAATTATGTTGACTATATGACGATACAATTCCATCGTGCCTAGTTGGCCGGGCATGTCACCGCGAAGGCGGGCTGCATACGATTCCACCGTGCCTAGTTGGCTCGGCATGTCACCGCTAAAGCGAGCTGCTATGTTTACACCGAGCCTAGAGGGTCGATCATGACACCACTAGTGGGTGTCATATGATGGTTACCCGGACGCAGGTTAACGATGATGATTTATATGATACGATGATGATTTATATGATACGATGATGTATGCGCTATGATGATACATGCACTATGATTATATATGATATATGTATGAAATGTATCCACCCCTAATAGTTACGCAGGTTATATCTTCATCTTATGTCTTATAATTTCTCCATTATGTTCATTTCATTCATGCCTTACACACTCAGTACAATGTTCGTACTGACGTCCGTTTTCTTTGGACGCTGTGTTCATGCCCACAGGTAGACAGGGAGGTAATCCAGACTCGTAAGAGCTATTAGCAGACTTTGAGAGCACCCCATTATTCTGGAGGTGCCATTGATTTATCCTTTTGTGTGTGTGTGTGTGTGTGTGTGTATATATATGTTTTGGGCATGACGGGGTCCTGTCCCGTCCATATGTCTAGTACTCTAGTAGAGGCTCGTAGATACACATGTGTGGGTAGTATGGTCTCACGATTTTTCCCGCGTGTATATATACATTTTGATAGTCGAAGGGCTTATGTATATAAAAGAAATTATGTTTCAAAGTGAAAAATATGGTTTTCCTATGATTTGTATAAGATTAATGAACGGACGCTTGATGTGTACGATGGGTAATGGTATGGGCGGTGCTCGGTCGTTAGCCCCGGGTACCCGTCATGGCCCCTAGTCGGGTCGTGACAAAAGTGGTATCAGAGCAGTTTAGTCCTAGGAAGTGTCTTCGAGTCGTGTCTAGTAGAGTCTTGTTTATGGTGTGTTGCGCGCCACACTAATAAACAGGAGGCTACAGGGCATTTAGGAACAATGACCATCTTTCATCTTAAGAGATCGTGCAATAGAGCTGTGTTATAAGATTTTCTCCTCCTTAATAGTGTGCTATGATTTCAGAAATGCCGCCAAAGGGAAAAGCTACAGCCGCCCAGAAGGGCAAGACTATGATGAAAAGGCGGGTAGAAAGAGAGCCGCCAATGAATGTAGAAAAGGGCGAATCACATAATGAGGCTCCTTCTAATACTTCTCCCACTCCGCCTATTATAGAAGAACAAGAAAGGGCTTCAGCTCCAGCTCCTATGCCTCCAGTTCCTCCACTGGCTTCTTTGGGTCAACAAATGACCGAGGCTATTAATCTATTGATTCAGTTAGTTGCCACCCAGGTCCGCCGAGCTAGAGCGGATAGGTTCTTCAATCAAAAACAAGGAAATATGAGTGCCCGGGAGTATAGCCTTCAGTTTAATTCATTGGCTAGATATGCCCCGACTATGGTGGCCGACATGGGGGATAGAGTGCATAGATTCGTGAGTGGATTAGGGCCACATTTTTTCAAGGACTGCTTGACGGCTTCGTTGCAAGATGGGATGGATATTTCCCGCATTCAAACCCATGCCCAGAATTTAGAAGGACAACAACATTCGAAAAGGGGTGATCATAATATTGATAGAGGGCAAAGCAAGAGGGCTAGATCTATGGGGACAGGTAGTGATTATAGAGGGGAATCAAGGCAGGTATATTCTGAGCATTCAGGCCAGTCGGCGACTAGTGCGCCTCCCCGATTTTCAAGAAGGAGATTTGATCGCTCCTTTCCTTCAGGACAGGGTCCGAGTTCGAGAGCTTCAGGTTCTCAATTTGGGGGTGATCATAGTCAGAGAAGACCACCAGTGCCGCGATGTGGCCAGTGCAGTAAATTACATTCGGGGCCATGTCTCCAGGGAACAGATGCTTGCTATGTTTGTGGGCAGACTGGGCACTTGATTCGTGATTGTCCCTCGAGGTATGGTAGAGGTGGGGTTCAGCCTACAGGATCAGCAGCTGGTTCCTCTTCAGTGCGCCCGGTAGGGCAGACTCTCCAGATTTCAACAGGTCGAGGTAGAGGCAGAGGGGGATCATCTACTTTAGGTGCCACTAAGCCCCGTATATATGCTTTAGCTGGACGACAGGATCTTGAGTCCTCCCCGGATGTGGTTACAAGTACATTATCCATATTTTCCCATGATGTGTATGCATTGATAGATCCGGGTTCTACCCTATCTTATATTACTCCGTATGTTGCTGGTCGTATTGGGGTGAAAACCGAGCCAATTAAACCTTTTGGGGTATCTACTCCGGTTGGTGATCTCGTGATAGCTAGACAAGTGTACAAAAATTGTGTAATTATGATATGCGACCGCAAGACTAAAGCTGATTTAGTTGAACTGGAAATGTTAGATTTCGATATGATTATGGGTATGGATTGGTTGGCCTCATGTTATGCTAATGTGGATTGCCGAATGAAAGTTGTTCGATTTCAATTTCCGGGAGAGCCCGTGCTTAAATGGAAGGGTAATACAGCATCTCCAAGAGGTAGGTTTATTTCCTACCTTAAGGCAAGAAACCTGATAGCTAAGGGCTATATTTATCACTTAGTCCGAGTTCAGGATACTGAAGCAAAGTCGCAAACTTTCCAATCCATTCCGGTAGTGAATGAATTTCCGGATGTATTTCCAGATGAACTTCCAGGCCTTCCTCCGGAAAGAAAGATTGATTTCGCTATTGATGTGTTGCCGGGCACCAAGCCTATTTCTATTCCTCCTTACCGAATGGCTCCGGCAGAATTGAAAGAATTAAAGTCATAGTTGAAAGATTTGCTTGAGAAGGGGTTTATTAGACCCATCTCATGTCACGACCCGGCTAGAGGGCCATGACGGGTACCCGGGGATAACCACCGAGCACCACTAATTCTATTACTTATCATACTCATTAAGAATACATTTATTAATATTCATATACTCATAATCATAGGAAAACCATTTTTCATTTGGAAACATAATTACTTTTATATACATAAGCCCTTCGGCTATCAAAATAATACATATATACAATAGTAACATCATGGTACCATACTACCCACACATGCGTATCTACGAGCCTCTACTAGAGTACTAGACATATGGACGGGACAAGACCCCGTCGTCCCCAAAATACATATACATATATATATACACAAAAGAATCAACCAAATAGCACCTCCGGAGAAATGGAGTGCTCCTGTAAATCTGCTGATAACATCTATGAGTCTGGATCACCACTCTTTCTACCTGTGGGCATGAACACAACGTCCAAAGAAGAAAGGACGTCAGAACGAATATTATACTGAGTATGTAAGGCATGAATGAAATGAACAAGATAGAGAAATCATAGGTCATAAGATGAAGATACAACCTGCGTAATATTTAAGGGTGTATACATTTCATACATACATCATATATATAATCATAGTACATGTATCATCATAGCGCATACATCGTCGTATCATATAAATCATCATCGTTAACCCGCGTCCGGGTAACCATCATATGCCGCCAACTAGTGGTGATCATGCCCGACCCTCTAGACTCGGTGTAAACATAGCAACCCGCATAAGCGGTGACATGCCCAGCCATTTAGGCACGGTTGAATCATATGCAACCCGCCTAAGCAGTGACATGCCTGGCCAACTAGGCACGGTGGAATCATATCGTCATATAATCAATCATAAACTCATCATTAATAGACCTCTCATAGGCATATCATAATCTTATCATAACTTAACATCATCATACATTCATCATTAATCCTACATTAGAACTGGGAGGTAACTATGGCTATGTCGAAGTGACATAAAGTCGTGAACCCCCGACTACGTTATGGAGTGATCATAATCGTCATGTCTCACCTTGGAGGAACTAGCATTTTATGGTGAGTGTACACAAGGAAAATCATCAATGAAACTATACTTATGATCATTAGCTTCATGTACATCTCGTATTACTCTAGGATTCTTCATACTTATATTCATCATCATCATTAACAAGCTCGTATCGTATCTCCTTTCTTTATCATGTGAGTGGGTGGCTTTTTATAGTCATAGACTCATAATTTCTAGGGTATGGGACGATTATGAAAAATTAGGAAGATTCATGCCTTAGAAGGAAAGGATTTAGCCTTACATACCTTTTTGATTAGCTACTCTATCACTTGAACGTTCCTCTCCAATATTCACGTTTCTACCTTCAAGAGAGTTCGTACTCATATTAGATAATCAATAACATAAGCGTGTTTGAACTAAAGCTATAGAAAATTGAGCAGCATCTCCTTTTTTTTACTACTTTCTCCATATCATTTATCAACTCCCAAACGTCAATAATAACATGCATAACGTCATCATCAATGACTTTAGTCAAATTCATCATTATTCAATCCCCACAATATCCTCTCAAGGTCACCCATAATCATAATCATAATACAACGTTACATTCATTCTCATCTAATGTTTCTCTCATACTCTTAACATCATTCATAAAATAATTACAATCACAATCATATCAATTTTCATGATTCACCCCAAACTACTCTTAAAAAATGGCACTATTCCCACTTTCAAGACCCATTTCTTATACCCTTCCACAATCCAAGTGTTTCAACTTTTCAACACCTTAAATAACATGTAATTACCATAAAACTTACCTTAGATAGTATAGGAATAAGCCTTGAGTTGAAATATTTCTCTTTCACCAAAACCCTAGTTCACTACCATTGATATTCCTTGGCTTGGATGCACTTTAATTTGTTTCATACACTTGATTTTTGTGGGTTTGATGAAATTGATCATAAATTTCTCTTGGGTTCTTGTATATGAAGTGTGTGGAAGTTTCTAGAGAAGTCTTCGGTTGTGGAGAATGAAAATGAAATGAAAATAATGAACTTGGGTCCGCTTTTATAAATTAAAAATCTGTCCCGACGAAATTATACGGACACTTATACGGTCCGTATAAGTTTATACGGTCCGTATAAGTGACCGTGACACTGCTTCAGCAACCATCCCTTTCTGTGTCAATTTGACGGCACATTATACGGTCCGTATAAGTGACCGTGAAATCACAACGTCAACTTCTCACTTTTGTGTTCATTTTACGGCACATTATATGGTCCCTATAAGTGACCGTATAATCCCATCAGTGAGGGACTTCACTGTGATGATTCTGCGGTCCATTATACAGACCGTATAACATTATATGGACCGTATAATCGGCCGTAGAACCCATCTTTTCTCCGATCTTGTTCTCGTCACTTCGTTTGATCTCCAATCCTTATGGAACCTTTTTTATACTTGTTTAACACCTCATTAACGATCCAAGGGACGTTATAATTCTTCTCCAAGGCACTATTAAATCATCATTAACTTGTTACTCGTAAATCCGTTCCGACACACAACATATACCTTACTTTCCTTAACAACTTTCGTCTCTTACCTCAAATGTCTTTGAAATCTTATTTAAAATCATCAAACATTATTTCTTACTTACTAAAACATTGTATACGTCATGCGCTTCGTTAGTTTATTCACTACACGTTTACGAAAAATTTTCCGAGGTGTAACATTCTTCCCCTCTTTTGGAACATTCGTCCTCGAATGTTAAGCACTCGCGAATTCTATGAACATTTCGCCAGACTTTCCCCAGTAATATGGCATTACCATCCTGTCACAACAGCCCACAATAACATTGCGTCACAGGGCCACAACACAATAATAATATAAGTTGGCCACACACGACCCATATGCATAACAGAAAAACATTCATACCTCATAATCTTGGTGTTTATTCTTGGATCTCTTCTGGGGGCTAAAATAAATGTGGGTATTTGGATTTCATACTCTCTTCTGCTTCCCAAGTCATTTCTTCTCGGCTGTTATTTCGCCATAAGACTTTAACTGAGACCACTTCCTTATTTTGAAGCCTTCGTATTTGCCTGTCTAATATGGCAATGGGCACTTCTTCATAGATTAGCTTCTCTGTCACTTGGACATCATCTATTAGGACAATTCTCATAGGATCTCCAACACACTTGCGGAGCATTGAGACACGGAAAACTAGATGAACTAATTCAAGTTCTGAAGGCAAGTCCAATTCATAAGCTACTTGACCCACCTTGCGGATAATCTTATTGGGTCCAATGTATCGAGGACTTAACTTTCCTTTCTTGCCAAATCTCATCACACCTTTCATTGGTGACACCTTTAAGAATACCCAATCATCAACTTGAAATGCTAGGTCTCGTCGGCGGTTGTCCGCATAAGATTTCTGGCGACTTTGGGCTGTCAACAATCGATCTCGGATAACCTTGAATTTTCTGCTGCTTGCTGAATCAACCCGGGGCCTATTAGCTGTACTTCTCCTATTTCAAACCATCCAATTCGGGACCTACACTTCCTTCCATACAAAGCTTCATACGGAGCCATTTGGATACTGGAATGATAGCTATTGTTGTATGCAAACTCGATTAGAGGTAAGTGGTCATCCCAACTACCACTGAAATCTAGTACACATGCTCGTAGCATATCTTCCAGGGTCTGAATAGTACGTTCGTCTTGCCCATCAGTTTGCGGATGGAATGCCGTGCTGAGCTTCAATTGTGTACCTAGACCTTCTTGGAAGGATTTCCAGAACTTGGCTGTAAATTGCGCTCCTCTATCTGTGATAATGGATATCGGAATACCATGGAGTCGCACAATCTCTTTGAGATACAACCTCGCATAATCTTCTACTGAGAATGTGGTTCTGACTGGAAGAAAATGAGCTTCTTTCGTGAGTCTGTCCATGATCACCCATATGAAATTATACTTGCCTCGGGAACGAGGTAACAACACAATAAAGTCCATGTTGATCACTTCCCATTTCCAAGTAGGGATTTTCATTGCTTGCAATAATCCTCCTGACTTTTGATGTTCGATTTTCACCTACTGGCAATTTGGACATTGAGCTACAAATTCTGCTATGCCTCTCTTCATGCCATCCCACCAATATATCAACTTGAGATCATAATACATCTTCGTTGCACCTGGGTGAATAGAATACCGAGAATAATGAGTTTCTTCTAAGATTCGACGACACAATTCTTCGACATTCGGAACACATAGCCTGCCTCGGTATCTAAGAATTCCATCCATAGAAGTTTCAAATGGAGACTTCTCTTTTTCATGAAGTGTGTCTCTATAATGGTTCAACTGAGGATCTTCATATTGACGCTCTTTTACTTCCATATTCAGGGACAAAACTGTGGGATCATTAATACCACTCCCTGCACTACCCGAATCAATTACACGCACTCCAAGATTAGCTAGTTGGTGGAGCTCATGAATCAACTCTTTCTTTTCTGGAGGAAATTCACATAGGCTACTCATCGATCGGCGGCTAAGCGCATCAGCTACTACATTTGCCTTTCCGAGGTGGTATAAAATACTCACATCATAATCTGTCAATAATTCTAACCACCACCTCTGTCGCAGATTCAAATCCTTCTGTTTGAAAATGTACTAAAGACTCTTGTGATCTGTATAGATGTCAACATGCACACCATACAAGTAATGTCTCCACATTTTTAATGCATGAATAACTGCAGCCAATTCAAGATCATGAGTTGGGTAGTTCTCTTCATGTTTCTGCAGCTGTCTCGAAGCATAAGCAATGACTTTACTGTGTTGCATTAACACACACCCTAACCCAATACCGGAAGCATCACAATATACAACATATCCATCTGGCCCTTCTGGGAGTGTCAAGACTGGGGCTGAGGTCAATCTGTCCTTCAACTCTTGGAAGCTGCGTTCACAGGTATCATTCCACGGAAACTTAGCTGACTTCTGGGTTAGCTTCGTCAATGGGGCTGAAATAGAGGAAAATCCTTCCACGAACCTTCTGTAGTACCCTGCTAATCTCAGAAAATTACGGACTTCTGTAGGCATCGTAGGCCTTGGCTAAGTCTTCACAGCTCCAATTTTCTGAGTGTCAACTCGAATGCCATCATCTGAAATAACATGACCCAGAAATGTCACAGAATTCAGCAAAAACTCGCACTTTGAAAATTTTACATACAATTCTCGGGTTCGAAGAATGCCAAGAACAACGCGTAAATGATCTGCATGTTCTGATTCTGTACGAGAGTATACCAGAATGTCATCAATAAACACTATAACGAATAAATCCAAGAGAGGCCTGAATACGTTATTCATCAAATTCATGAACACTGTCGGAGAATTAGTCAACCCAAATGACATCACCCGGAATTCATAATGGCCATATCTCATTCTGAAAGCTGTCTTGGGAATATCTTTTTCTTTAACTCTCACTTAACTCTCACTTGGTGATAACCTGACCTCAAGTCTATTTTGGAGAACCACTTGGCACCCTGTAGTTGATCAAATAAATCGTCAATTCTCGGAAGAGGATATTTGTTCTTTATCGCCACCTTATTCAACTGCCTATAGTTGATGCACATTCGTAGGGAACCATCTTTCTTTCTCACGAATAGGACTGCTGCTCCCCATGGTGATGAACTGGGTCTAATAAACCCCTTCTCAAGCAAATCCTTCAACTGTGCCTTTATCTCTTTCAATTCTGCCAGAGCCATTCGGTAAGGAGGAATAGAAATAGGCTTGGTGTCCGGCAACACATCAATAGGAAAATCAATCTCTCTTTCCTGAGGAAGGCCTGGAAGTTCATCTGGAAATACATCCAAAAATTCATTCACCACCGGAACGGATTGGAAAGTTGGCGACTCTGCTTCGATATCATGAACTCGGACTAAGTGATAAATATAGCCCTTAGCTATCATCTTTCTTGCCTTAAGGTAGGAAATAAACCTACCTTTTGGAGAGGCTGCATTACCCTTCCATTCAAACACAGGCTCTCTCGGAAATTGAAATTGAACTACTTTCATTCGGCAGTCAACATTAGCATAACATGAGGCCAACCAATCCGTACCCATAATTACATCAAAATCTAACATTTCCAGCTCAACTAAATCAGCTTTAGTCTGGTGGTCACATATCACAATTACACAATTTTTATACACTTATCTAGCTATCACGGGATCACCAACCGGGGTAGACACCTCAAAAGGTTTTATTGGCTCAGGTTTCACCCCAATACGACCAGCAACATATGGAGTAATATAAGATATGGTAGAACCCGGATCTATCAATGCATACACATCATGGGAAAATATGGATAATGTACCTGTAACCACATCCGGGGAGGACTCAAGATCCTGTCGTCCGGCTAAGGCATACATACGGAGCTGAGTAGCACTTGAAGTAGATGCTCCCTCTCTGCCTCTACCTCGACCTGCTGAAATCTGGGGAGTATGCCCTACCGGGCGCACTGAAGAAGAACCAACCGTTGATTCTGTGGGCTGAACCCCACCTCTACCATACCTCGAGGGACAATCTCGCATCAAGTGCCGAATCTGTCCACAAACATTGAAAGCATCTGTACCGTGGCGACATAGAGCTGAATGTAATTTGCCGCACTGACTACATCGTGGCACTGGTGGTCTCCTCTAGCTATGAGCACCTCCAAACTGAGAACCTGAAGCTCTCGAACTCTGACCCTGTCCTGAAGGAAAGGAGCGATCAAATCTCTTATCTGTAAATCGTGGAGGCGCACTAGTCGCCGACTGGCCTGAATGTCTGGAATGGGTCTGCCTCAATCCCTCTCTACAATCACTACCTGCCCCCATATATCTTGCCCTCTTGCTTTGCCTTCTATCATCGTCACGATCACCCCTTTGCGGGTGTTGTTGTCCTTCTAAATTCTGGGCATGGGATTGAATATGGGAAATATCCATCCCATCTTGCAACGAGGCCGTCAAGCAGTCCTTGAACAAACGTGGCCCTAAGTGTTACACCTCGAAAATTTCCAATCTAGTACAGTGAATAGACTAACGAAGAATACGAGTATATGATGTTTTAATTAGAAGGGAATGACATTTGAAGACCCTAAGTAAGATTTCAAAGGAAATGGGAATAAAAGGTAGGTTATGAGCCCAACAACTATTTATAGGTTCTGAAAATGTGAAAAGTTACAGATTTGCACTTCGGCCCAGTCGATCATAAAATAAAATACGGACCAAAGTAGCTTATGGGCCGTAAACTGCCATGTCGTATTTCAACTTACAAAACTTCAACTTTCTGCCACAGACTTAAATGGTTAAATACGACTTGAAATATGGATTGTAAACTGAAATACGACCCGTAAACTGAGTCGTAAACCACCATGTCCTCAGCCTGACTTTCTGGTTCTGTTATGCTTTAATACGTCCACAGAATACGGGCCGTAAACCGAAATACGGACCGTAAACTGGGTTTACGACCACTGTGTACTTCAACTACTGTTCATTTCGGATCAGATTTTAAGTCATTAAAAAGGAGACCCAAGCTCATTAATTCATTTCATTTCCACGATACTTCTCTCTAGAAACCTCTAGAATATTCTCCACTCTTCGTCTACAAGAAAACAAAGGAAATCAAAGATCAATATCATGAATCCAAGTGAATCAAGTGTATGGAACTCATCAAAGTTCATCCAAGTTAAGAAATTTCAAGAGAAGTAAACTAGGGTTTTGGTGCAAGAAGAGTAATACCACTCAAGGCTTGTTCCTACAACATCCAAGGTAAGTTCTATGGCATCTACATGTTATTTAGGGTATGGAAGAGTTGAAACACATGGATTATAGAAGGATGTAAAAAATGGGTCATGAAAGTGTGAATAGTAGCATTGTTGAGTAAAGGTTTGGATTGAGCCATGATCATTGATAATTTGTGATTATAAAAATGTTATGAATGACATTTAGAGCATGGAAAAAGTATCCTACGTGAGAAAATGCAATAATGAACCATGACCATGATTATGGAGAAATTGAAGACAAATTGTGAAATACGGATATTGTAAACGAATGATGAGTGTTGTCTATCATATTGAGAATGTTGTTATGAACATTTCAGAGTTGATATAGAATGTGGGGAAAGTAGTATAAACAAAGGAAATGCTGCTCAATTTTTCCCTAAAGATAGTAGCTCGCTCTTATAGCCAACTAACTAACGTTAATGCGAAATTCTCTCTTGAAGGTAGAAACGTGACATTGAAGGAGAACAAGCGAACGATAGACTAATTAAACAAGAAAGGTATGTGAGGATAGTCCTTTCTTTCTAATGGCATGAATCCTAAAGCATGACTTCCTATTTTCTTCATGAGTTTCTACATTCTGGAAAGCTACAAGTCTATATCCATGAATAGCTATATAAGATGAGAGATATGTTAGAGATCCTATAATTTTAATAATGTTACTTGTTGCTTACACTCACCTTACATACTAATTCCTTTAAGGTGAGGCAGGATATTGATGAATGTTCCATAATGAAATCCGGGGATCACGACCTTACGTCACCCCGATAAAGTGTAGTTGTTCTTGAGCCCTATGCATGTACTATGATAAACATATTATGATAAGTATATTTTGATAAGCATACTATGATGAGCATGTATGATGATGATATAACACCGCGCCTATATGGCCGGGCAGTCACCGCTATGGCGGGCAGCGTATACACCATGGCTAGACGGCATGGGCAGACACCACTAGTGGGCGGCATGAGATGATACCCCGGACGCGAGAGGGCTGGACGCAGGCTAATATTATGATTATCACATCGATCCGAAATGGACGGGCCGCTTATACATTTATGCATATATGGTATGACGATGAGTGTGAGTAAGACAACATACATTATTTCTTTTATATTTGACAGTCAGATACAGATGTTTCATATTGATATTGCCTTTGTATCATTGTCTTATTTCATTGTTTATGCCTCTCATACTCAGTACAACGTTCGTACTGACGTCCCTTTTCTTTGGACGATGTGTTCATGCCCACAGGTAGACAGGGAGGAGATCTTGACCCAGATCCGTAGTAACTGCTAGCTGATTGAAAGCACTCCTTTGTTCCAGAGGTGCTTGATTATTCTTTTGTGTATATTCATGTATATGTATTTTGGGCATGATGGGGTCTTGTCCCGTCTTCATGTTCAGCACTCCAGTAGAGGCTCGTAGATACGCAGTGTGGGTTAGATGGTCTCACGTGATGGTTACTATGTATATATATATATATATATATATATATTATTTTGATGGCCGAGAGGCTTATGCATATAAAAGTATTTTATGTTCTCAAATGAAAAGATGATTTTATTATGTCTTGAGTATAAATTGATAAAAGAGCATTAAATGAGTAAGATGAGTAGTAGAACGAGTGGTGCTCAGTGGCTAGTCCCGGGTACCCGTCGCAGCCCCTAGCTGGGTCGTGACACTAAGCCACTCAGAGCAGTTCAGTCCTAGGAAGTGTCTACGAGCCGTGTCTAGTAGAGTCTTATTTATGGTGTGTTGCACGCCACATCAATAAACAAGAGGCTACAGGGAATTTAGGAAAAATGGCCATCTTTCTTCTTATGAGATCGTGTGATAGAGCTGTGCATAAGATTTTATCCTCCCTAATAGTGTGTTGTGATTCCAGAAATGCCGCCAAAGGGGAGAGCTACAGCCGCCCAGAAGGACAAGACTACGACAAAGAGGCGGGTAGAAAGAGAGCCTCCGATGAATATTGAAGAGGGTGAATCGCATAATGGGGCCTTGTCTAATACCTCCTCCACCCCGCCTAATGTGGAAGAACAAGGAGGACTTCCAGCTCCATTTCCTCTACCGGTTGCTTCGGGTTAACAAATGACCGAGGCCATCCATTTATTGACACAGTTGGTTGCTGCTCAGGCACATCGGCAGAATGCGGTCCCAAGTAATCGGTCAGCTAGTACTCGAGCCCGTGATTTTATGAGTCTAAATTCTCCGGAGTTCTTCGGGTCAAAGCCGGATGAAGACTCGCAAGGTTTCATAGATGAGATGTTGAGGACATTGAAGATTGTCCATGCCTCAAAAACTGAATCCGTAGAGTTGGTATCTTATAGAATCCGGGACGTGGCAATTTTATGGTATAACAACTGGGTATTATCAAGAGGAGAGAATGCGCCTCCTCCGGCTTGGCAAGAGTTCGTGGATGCTTTTATTCATCACTATTTTCCACCCGAGGTCCGCCAAGATAAAGAGGATAGATTTCTAAATTTGAGGCAAGGAAATATGAGTGCCTGGGAGTATACCATGCAATTTAATTCTTTGGCTAGATATGCCCCGGCTATGGTGGCCGACTTGGGAGACCGGGTACATAGATTTGTGAGTGGCCTAGGGCCACATTTATTCAGAGATTGTTTCACGTCTTCCTTGCAAGACGGGATGGATATTTCCCGAATATAGGCCCGTGCTCAGAATTTGGAGGGGCGACAACAACAAAGAGGTAACCGTGATATTGATAGAAGGCAAAGTAAGAGGGCCAGATCTATGGGAGCAGGCAGTGATTATAGCGGGGGATTAAGACAGACATATTCTAGGTACTCAGGCTAGTCGGTGACGAGTGCGCCTCCTCGATTCACAGGTAGGAGATTTGATCGCTCCTTCCATTCAGGACAGGGCCAGAGTTCGAGGGCCTCAGATTCTCAGTTCAGGGAAGATTATAGTCAGAGGTGTCACGACCCAGCTACGGGCTGCGACGAGTACCCGGGGCTAACCACCGAGCACCGCTCGTGCTATCATTTCCTTAACCCATTTAACAATCATTACAGAATATAATGCTCTAATACAAGAACATATTTCAATATAATTATACACATACATACTATCCATGTCGTGGAACCACATAGCCCACATCGAGTATCTACGAGCCTCTATTGGATGACATATACCAATATACACAAAGGATCAACCGAAAAGCACCTCTGGGATAGTGGAGTGCTCCTCCAAATCTGTAGATGGCTCCTACAGATCTGCACAGTCTCCCTGTCTATCTGTGGGCATGAGCACAACATCCAAAAAGGAAAGGATGTCAGTACGAGCATTGTACTGAGTATGTAAGGCATGCATCAAGAAATAAAGAAGAGAATAAGAAGATAAAGTGAATATGAGAAGATAACCAGTAACTACTTGCCTCTTAAGGCGGATTCATGCATGCATACTCATAAACATCATATCGTGTATTGAGGCGGAACGTGCAGCCCGATCCATATATCATCATGTATCAATATAATGCCGTGGAACGTACGGCCCGATCCATTACCCATATATCCCGCATCCGGGCATCCCGCGTCCGGGATGAGATCATAATATGCCAGCTGACCAGGTGGCTATGCGTCCTTCGCTCACCTATTCACTGTACACGTACGGAGAATTTTCAAGGTGTAACATTTTTTCCCCCTTTTAAAACATTCGTCCTCGAATGTTAAAATACTCGGGGATTCTAGAAAAATTTCGCCAGAGTTTCCCCTGTAACATGGCACTACCACCCTGTCACAACAGCCGACAATATCATTGCCTCACAGGGCTACAACACAATACCAACATATCTATGGCCACACACGACCAAAAGAGCAAAAAGTAAGCATGCATACCTTGAGATCTCGGCGTATCATCGTGAGCTTCTCCTGGAGATTTGAATAGGTTCGGGTATTTGGCTATCTATATTCTCTTCTGCTCTCCAAGTTGTTTCTTCCCGGTCATTGTTTTACTACCAACTTTGGCTCAAACTACCTCCTTATTTCGAAGTCTTCGCACTTGCCTATCTAATGTGGTAATAGGTACCTTTTCATAGATCCCCTTCTCTGTCTCTTGAGCACCATTTATTGACATGATTCTAGTAGGATTTCTAGCATATTTGTAAGCTACATTGCCTATTGCATACGATCTCATAGGATCTAATGCATCGGGGACTAAACCTCCTCTTCATCCCATGATCTAATTGCTTCCGTAAGTGGTCATATCCCTGGGCTACTGTAGTAAGTGTATAACATGTACTTATGTCATGTTCCAAGCAATTATTCTATCTGTCCCTCACGACAATCCCAACTCGACATTTAGCTCAGTTTACCATATATCCTCATTCAACTTACCCCGAGCATCATGACTCCCTCATCCTGATTTTACCTTTCCCACTTGGTTCCCTTGGCAACACATACGTATCTACAAGTTACATAATCATTCTTGCGCGATTCGCGTTCATACACATCTTTCCCTATACATGTGTCTATATCCGTATTCGTATTCGTAATCGTACTTATTAGCATATCGTATCCATGGTTATGTTCATATACATATCAATACCATTCACAATGACTTTCTCGCTAATGTCTTTGTCTCGGGAACGGGGTAACCCCACAATAAAATCCATGTTAACCTCATGAATTATTCTGTGTCTCAGGCCTGCATGCCTTCTTCTTGTGACTACCATCCCCCACTATATTTACAACATCCTCTGGTTTCATATCTTCATTTAGGCTAGAGGGGTATTCAATCTCGGGAGCAATTAAATCAACTATGAGGACAGAGAGATGAGAGTTTCCTTCTACTTGAAGAGTAAAAAGTCACCACAACCAATTGAATAGTACTCCCTAAACTGAGTCCAATTCTTCTTCAGCCATGTCACGCAATCGGAGTTTTGAAATTTTACTCCCCATTTTGCGCCACCTAAGACCTTAAGGGACACAACGTCTCACACCTGTCGTCGATGCTTTACCATCTTTGCCGACTCACGGCCCTTCTTCTTCTTCTTCTTCTTGCTTTCGGGTGTCACCTTATTCTACTACCTGTAGTCAATACGATCCCGTAGGGCTTATCATTTCAACCTACACACTGTTATCCTCTCTATTCGCTTCCCCCCTTTAAGGGTTTTACTCGTGCCTGTAAATCTTGAGTTCACGTACTCCTGACTACACTACGTCTTACTCATACCGTTCCCCACAATCTATGGCTATAACAGTTCATGTGTGAAGCTTTAGCGTACTCACCTTACAATCTTGTAACCAAATAATGCACCCGTTATAGTAATCTGAACAAATATGTATTTTACTTGGCGCATCCAGTAATTATGAGTCAATATCTAAATCCGCTCCAATTAGCAACTCCCTGCCCCATAGGGATGCTTACATTAGTAGTAGGTCTAACTATCCATGCCACCCATCTAATGTCACTTGCCCTCTTCTTTGGCGCTCAAAATTTGCTTGCAACGCCATCTTCGTTTCTTTAGGGCTTATGTATCTTACGCCGCTAATGCGCCCCATGCCTCCTTATTCTTTTACTCCGATTTACTCTTGGCACCGATTTCATAACCATGTTTTACCACTATCGTTATTAATTATGACTCTGCTCCATTGATTCATCGTCATACAGTAAACTCATAACTCATGATCATCTTTCCTCTTCAACTCTTTACTTCATATACTTCACTCGTTCTAACTTGATATAGGACCTTCGTAGGAAATACTTTCTCCTTTGACTACCACACTACTATTCTGCAGGTACGCATACTTCGTATATTTCCTTTTTGCTATATTTTCGCCCTTATTCCTTCCTGCTCGACTTATCTCATTTCCTCCCGTCTTATATTCGATCCTCGACTCTTCGTATGAGGAACCATATTCTTAACTTAGTACCGCTTTGTCCTTTAGGATATACCACCTTTGTCAATCCATCCCTTGCTGCCAAAACTGACTCTGTTCGTTCTGACCATCCCCTCTCACTCCTATCACGTTGACCCTCCTCCTACTAATTGTCCTAACTTTATTATTTATCCTTACCGTAGTCTTGATCTTTTACACCCAACTAAAAGATATCATCCATACTCTTAATTATGCCAATCACGGCTACTGCTACTCCGCTATATAACTTTACTCTATTTTTTTTTTCCCGGGTTGACTTCTCCCTTTTTGTTGTCTATCATCTCGGTCATTGAGGAATTATTGCGCTGAACTTTCCCTAACAAGATCCTTCAAGCTTTCTCATCTACTGCTCCCTGGTTCAATTGCTGGTTTCACTCTTGTATTCTATAAAGCTTAACATACCCTTAGGCGTCTCCTCGCTATACTTTACTTTACAATTCTGGTTTCGTGCTTATTATATCCAGATCATAATCTACTCTATAGTGTAACACTTCTTGATATCATTCGCAAGCCTGCTTATAACATAGGATAGCCTCATGAAGCAGGCATACTCAACTTGTTATCCTTTTTAGTCAGTCACATTACATTTACCATATGGATTATTTGCCCAGATCCTTTTTAGTCAGTCACATATCAGGGGAAGACTCAAGATCCGGTCATTCGACTAATGCCTGGATATGATGCTGGGATCCACTTAGACTGGGCGTTCTTCGGTCTCTACCACTGCTTACTAGCATCTGTGGCCCTGGCCTTGGAGGGTGTGCCGATGATGAAGAGCCAGTCACCACTCCCGCAGTCCGAACCTCACCTTTATCACGTAGCGATGGACAGGCATAACAAACATCCGGGCCCCAGCGACACGGTCCCCGATGTAACCTGCGACACTGAGTACGTCGCGGCACCGAGGATATCTTCTGGCCAGAACCACTCCGCATCCGAGGACTAGAATCTCTGAGACTCTGGGGTCACCTTGAATAAGTAGGTCCGTCAAATCTGGGTCTAGGAAACTGCAGAGGAACACCTCTAAACTCATGATCAATCCCTAAAGAATTAGCCCCCTTTCTCCAACCCCTGTTATCGTGGCCCGCATCCTGCCGCTGAGCCTGAGCGGCTACCAACTTAGTCAATAAAAGAATAGCCTGTCTCATCTCTTGGCCCGCGGTATCTTGCGAAGGAACGGGAGGTGCTGGAGCTAAGGTCGAGGCTCCCCTCCGATCCTCAAAAGTGGGCGAAGTATGGGAAAATTGAGGTGAGGCCTTATCCTGGGGTTCGCCATCCTTCATATCTATAGACGGCTCTCGATCAAGCCCTTCTTCAACCACCACCTTTCCCTTCTAGGCCGCCGTAGCTTTTCCTCTCATCAGCTTTGCTGAAATCATAATGCACCGTTAGGGGAGGGATAGTCTTATAACACAGCTCTATCGCACGATCTATTAAGAAGAATGACGGTCAACTTTCCAAACTGCCCGGTAGCCTCCCGTTTATAGATGTGGTGCACAGCACACCGATAAACAAGACTCTACTAGACACGGCTCGTAGACACTTCCTAGGACGAACTGCTCTGATACCACTTCTGTCACGACCCAGCTGGGGGCCGCGACGAGTACCCGGGGCTAACCACCGAGCACCGCTCGTGCTATCATTTCCTTAACCCATTTAACAATCATTACAGAATATAATGCTCTAATACAAGAACATATTTCAATATACTTATACACATACATACTATCCACGTCATGGAACCACATAGCCCACATCGAGTATCTACGAGCCTCTAATGGATGACATATACCAATATACACAAAGGATCAACCGAATAGCACCTCCGGGATAGTGGAGTGCTCCTATAAATCTGCAGATGGCTCCTACGGATCTGCACCGTCTCCCTGTCTACCTGCGGGCATGAGCACAGCATCCAAAAAGGAAAGGATGTCAGTACGAGCATTGTACTGAGTATGTAAGGCATGCATCAAGAAATAAAAAAGAGAATAAGAAGATAAAGTGAATACGAGAAAATAACCAGTAACTGCTTGCCTCTTAAGGCGGATTCATGCATGCATACTCATAAACATCATATCGTGTATTGATACGGAACGTGCAGCCCGATCCATATATCATCATGTATCAATATAATGTTGTGGAACGTACGGCCCGATCCATTACCCATATATCCCGCGTCCGGGCATCCCGCGTCTAGGATGAGATCATAATATGCCAGTTGACCAGGTGGCTATGCGTCTATAGCGCCTCACCTTTCCCATATCCCCTGTATACATATACATATCATTTACTTATATAATATACATAGCATGCATGAGAGCCCAAGGAAAAGTTATGGCTCTATCGGAGTGACGTAAGGTCAGTAACCTCCGCTTATATTATGGTTTAATCATGATCGTCGTGTCTCACCTTGAAGGAACAATTATTATAAGGTGGGACTACCAATGAAGAATACAGATGTGAATAATAACATCAAGAGGAAACATAAAATAGGGTCATAATCTTATAAGAAGTCAATCTATATATTTTTGGAATCTTAAAGAAAATGTAGTCATCATCCATGAATAAAATCGAGAAGTTAATATATGGCTCCACATTCTCATGTCCTCTTTGAAATCGTAAACTTGGGACCTTTAAACATAAAATCATTCTCATCATAATGATATTCTCATTTTTGACATCATCAGTGTCAGGGAAGAACATATCCATCGTTTTTATCATAAGAGCTCACATAATCACAAACTTTGGTTTGGAGAATACGAATATCTTGGGAAACACTTATGGATTATCAGGAAGGAAATCATACCCTGGGATCTTAGACTTTTTAACTGTTGATAACAAGGGAAATATGGAAACATTTATGAAATCATAACTTAGGGATCATGCCTTTGAAAGAAAGGGACGAGCCTTAACATACCTTGGACGTTTACCATTCTTATCGCTTGTTCGTTTCCCTTATGATGCACTCGTGTATACCTTCAAGAGAGTTCATGTCGTCGTTAGTTAAGGAATTATAAGAACGAACTTCTATTTCTATGGAAAATTGGGTAGCATTTCCTTTGTTTCTACTACGTTTCCCATATTCTACTTCAGCTCCCAAACATTCACAACAATAATCGCAATATAGAAACCAACAATCATCGTTTATATACATTTAGCAAAATCCACCAATTTCCTTCAATTTCTCCACATTTAGTGGTTTTAGCCTATCATCACATCTCCTCATACGTCACACTTATCCCATGGTCTAAACGCTATTTATAATGTATTCATTATCACAACATATCAACATTCATGATTTCCATCCAACTTCCATTCAATTGTGACACTACTCATCCTTTTAAAAACTCATTTTCGATGTTTTTCTACAATCCAAGCATATTAGCTTTCCAATACCTTAAAAAACATAGTAAAATCATGAAACATACCTTAGATGATGGTGGAACAAGCTTTGAATGGAATTCTTCCTCTTGCACCAAAGTTTCACTTCGCCTCCTTAGGGTTTTCTTAAAGAAGATGAATCCTACTTGAGTTTCATATGCTTTGCTCCATGGATTTTATGTTGTTGATCATCAATTCCCCTTGAATTTTTATTATGGATGAATGTTAGAGTATTCTCTAGAGGGTTCTTGAAGTGGAGAGTGGGAATGAAATGAAAATAAAATAAAAAGGGGCCCTTATATTTAAAATTGAAATCTGGCCGAGGGACTTTATACGGACCAACATACGGTCCGTATAATTTTTAATGACCGTATGTTGGACCGTACATTTGGTCCAGAATGTTATCTTCGTCTTGGCCAATTATACGGTCGAACATACGGCCAGTAAAAATTATACGGACCGTATGTTTGGCCGTATAATGCCAACTGAAGCGACTTCCGTTCTCGTCGACTCGTTTGTTCTCCGATCCTTATGGAACCTTCTTAATACTTGTTTAGCACTTCAATACCAATCTAAGGGACGTTATTACTTAAGACATCATTATGCCCTCGTTAACTCGTTGCCCGAAATTCTTGTCCGATATACAACATGCGACTCGCTTTCCCTTAATAACTTTCGTTCCTCATCTCGGATGTCTTTGAGAATCTTAATTAGGGCCATTTACACCCTTATTTCTCGTCAAAACATAGCATATTTTATGTCCTTCGCTCACTTATTCACTGTACACATACGGAGAATTTTCAAGGTGTAACAAGAGGAGACCCCCAGTACCGCGATGCAGCCAGTGCGGTAGATTACATTCCGGGCAGTGTCGCCAGGGTTCACATGCTTGCTATACTTGTGGCCAGGTTGGGCCCATAATGAGGGATTGCCCGTCGATAAGTGGTAGAGTTGGAGTTCAGCCTACAGGTTCAGCCGCGGGTTCTTCCTCAGTGCGCCGGGCAGAGCAGACTCCTCAGATGTTAGCAGGTCGAGGTAGAGGTAGAGGGGCAGCATCTACTTCAGGTGCCGCTCAGCCCCGTGTATATGCTTTAGCCGGACGGTAGGATCTTGAGTCCTTCCCGGATATGGTTATGGGTACATTGTCGATATTCTCCCATGATGTATATGCACTGATAGATTCGGGTTCTACTCTTTCTTATATTACTCCATATGTTGTTGGTTGTATTGGGGTGAAACCTGAGCCAATCAAACCTTTTGAGGTGTCTACTCCGGTTGGTGATCCCGTGATAGCAAGACAAGTGTATAAAAATTGTGTAATCGTGATATGTGATCGCCAGACCAAAGCTGATTTGATTGAGTTGGAAATGTTAGATTTCGATGTAATTATGGGTATGGATTGGTTGGCCTCGTGCTATGCTAATGTTGATTGCTGAATGAAAGTAGTTCGATTCCAATTTCCGGGAGAGCCCGTACTTGAATGGAAGGGTAATGCAGCAACTCCCAAGGGCAGGTTTATTTCCTACCTTAAGGTAAGGAAGATGATAGCTAAAGGCTATATTTCTCACCTAGTTCGAGTTCATGACACCGAGGCAAAGTCGCCAACTTTCCAATCAGTTCTGGTAGTGAATGAATTTACGGATGTGTTCCCGGAAGAGCTTCCAGGCCTTCCTCCCGAGCGGGAGATTGATTTTGCCATTGATGTGTTGCCGGACACCAAGCCTATTTCTATTCCCCCGTATCGAATGGCTCCGGCAGAATTGAAAGAGCTAAAGGCAGAGCTGAAAGACTTGCTTGAAAAGGGGTTTATTAGACCCAGTTCATCACCGTGGGGAGCCCCAGTCTTGTTCGTGAGAAAGAAAGACGGTTCCCTACGAATTTTCATTGATTACAGGCAATTGAACAAGGTGACAAGTGGTTTTCAAAAATGGACTTGAGGTCGGACTATCATCAAGTGAGGGTTAGAGAAGAAGATATTCCCAAAACAGCCTTCAGAACGAGATATGGCCACTATGAATTCCGAGTAATGTCGTTTGGATTAACTAATGCTCCGGCCATGTTTATGAATTTGATGAATAATGTATTCAGGTCACTCTTGGATTTATTCGTGATAGTATTCATCGATGATATCTTTGTATACTCTTGCACAGAATCAGAACATGCAGATCATTTGCGAAATGTTCTTGGCATCCTTCGAGCCCGAGAATGGTATGCAAAATTTTCAAAGTGCGAGATTTGGCTGAATTCTGTAACATTTCTGGGCCATGTTATTTTAGATGATGGCATTCGAGTCGACACTCAGAAAATTGAAGTTGTGCAGACTTGGCCAAGGCCTACGACGCCTACAGAAGTCCGTAGTTTTCTGGGTTTGGCGGGTTATTATAGAATATTCGTAGAGGGATTTTCATCTATTTCATCCCCATTGACTACGCTAACCCAAAAGTCAGCTAAATTCCAATGGAATGATGCTTGTGAGAGCAGCTTCTAAGAGTTGAAAGACAGATTGACCTCAGCTCCAGTCTTAACACTTGCAGAAGGGTCAGATGGCTATGTGGTGTATTGTGACGCTTTCGGTGTTGGATTGGGATGTGTATTAATGCAGCACGGTAGAGTTATTGCATATGCTTCGAGGTAGCTGCGGAAACATGAAAAGAACTATCCAACTCATGATCTCGAGTTGGCTGCGGTCATTCATGCCTTGAAAATGTGTAGACATTACTTGTATAGTGTGCATGTTGACATTTACACTAATCACAAGAGTCTTTAATATATTTTCAAGCAGAAGGAGTTGAACCTGCGGCAAAGGCGGTGGTTAGAATTGTTAAAAGATTATGATGTGAACATTTTGTACCACCCCGGAAAAGCGAATATTGTAGCCGATGTGCTTAGCCGCCGATCAATGGGCAGTTTATGCGAAGTTCCTCCGGAAAGGAAAGAGATGGTTCATGAGCTCCGTCAACTAGCTAATCTTGGAGTGCGTGTAATTGATTCGGACAGTGCAGGGATTGGCATTAACGATCTTACAGTTTCATCTTTGAATATAGAAGTGAAAGAACGGCAATATGAAGATTCTCAATTGTGTCGTTATAGAGACACATCTCATGGAAAAGAAAAGTCTTCATTTGAAGTTTCTAGGGATGAAATTCTTAGATACCGAGGTACGTTATGTGTGTCGAATGTGGCAGAATTACGCCGACGAATTCTAGAAGAAGCACATTGTTCCCGGTATTCTATTCACCCAAGTGCAACCAAGATGTATAATGACCTTAAACAAACATATTAGTGGGACGACATGAAGAGAGATATAGCAGAATTTGTAGCCCAATGTCCAAATTGCCAACAAGTAAATATTGAACATCTAAAGCCAAGAGGCTTATTGCAAGCAATGGAAATCCCTACATGGAAATGGGAAGTGATCAACATGGATTTTATTGTGGGGTTACCTCGTTCCCGTGGCAATTATGATTCTTTATGGGTGATCGTGGATAGATTGACGAAAGCAGCCCATTTTCTTCCGGTTAGAACCACGTACTCAGCAGAAGACTATGCGAGGTTGTATCTCAGAGAAATTGTGTGACTTTATGGTATACCGTTATCTATTATCACGGATAGAGGAGCACAGTTTCCAACCAAGTTCTGGAAGTCCTTTCAAGAAGGCCTAGGCACTCAAGTGAAGCTTAGCACGACATTTCGTCCACAGACTGATGGACAAGCCGAGCGTACTATTCAGACCTTGGAAGACATGCTACGAGCATGTGTGCTGGATTTCGGCGGTAGTTGGGACGATCATTGGCCGCTAATCGAATTCACATACAACAATAGCTATCATTCCAGTGTTCAAATGGCTCCATATGAAGCTTTCTATGGGAGGAAATGTAGATCCCCAATCGGATGGTTTGAAATAGGAGAAGCACAGCTAGTAGGCCCCAAATTGATTCAGCAAGCGGTGGAAAAAGTTAAGGTGATCCGAGATCGATTGCTGACAGCCCAAAGTCGCCAAAAGTCTTATGCGGACAATCACCGACGAGACTTGGAATTCTAGGTTGATGATTGGGTATTTTTGAAAGTGTCACCAATGAAAGGGGTGATGATATTTGGCAAGAGAGGGAAGTTAAGTCCTAGATATATTGGACCCTATAAAATTATCTGCAAGGTTGGTCATGTCGCCTATGAAATGGACTTGCCTTCGGAGCTCAAACTAGTCCATCCAGTCTTCCATGTTTCGATGCTCCGCAGGTGTATTGGAGATCCCACTAAGATTGTCCCGATAGATGATGTGCAAGTAACAGAAAAGCTAACCTATGAAGAAGTGCCTATTGCTATTCTAGACAGGCAAGTGCAAAGACTCCGAAATAAAGAGGTAGCTTCAGTTAAAGTCTTGTGGCGAAACAATAACCGGGAAGAAATGACTTGGGAGGCGGAAGAGCAGATAAAATCCACGTACCCGCATTTATTTCAACCCCTAGGAGAGATTCAAGATGAAACGCCAACGATATAAGGTATATATGCTTACTTTTCATGCTTCTGGTCGTGCGCGGCCATAGATATGTTGATATTGTGATGTAGCCCTGTGATGCAATGATATTATGGGTTGTTGTGACAGGATGGTAGTGTCATATTACAGGGGAAACTCTAGCAAAAAAAATTCTAGAATCCCCGATGACTTAACATTCGAGGACGAATGTTCCAAAAGGGGGGAAGAATGTTACACCTCGAAAATTTTCAATCTTGTACAGTGAATAGACTAACGAAGAATACGAGTATACGATGTTTTAATCAGAAGGGAATGACGTTTGACGACCCTACGTAAGATTTCAAAGGAAATGGGAATAAGAGGTAGGTTATGAGCCCAACGACTATTTATAGGTTCTGAAAATGTGAAAAGTTGCAGATTTGCACTTCGGCCCAGTCGATCGTAAAATAAAATACAGACCATAAAGTAGTTTACGGGTCGTAAACTGCCATGTTCCAAAGACTTAAATGGTTAATTATGACTTGAAATACGGACCGTAAACTGAAATACGGCCCGTAAACTGAGTCGTAAACCACCATGTCCTCAGCCTGACTTTCTGGTTCTGTTATGCTTTAATATGTCCATAGAATACGGGTCGTAAACCGAAATACAGACCGTAAACTGGGTTTACGACCACTGTGCACTTCAACTACTGTTCATTTCGGATCAGATTTAAGTCATTAAAAAGGATACCCAAGCTCATTAATTCATTTCATTTCCACGATATTTCTCTCTAGAAACCACTAGAATATTCTCCACTCTTCATCTACAAGAAAAAAAAGGAAATCAAAGATCAATATCAAGAATCTAAGTGAATCAAGTGTATGGAACTCATCAAAGTTCATCCAAGTTAAGAAATTTCAAGAGAAGTAAACTAGGGTTTTGGTGCAAGAAGAGTAATACCACTCAAGGCTTGTTCCTACAACATCCAAGGTAAGTTCTATGGCATTTACATGTTATTTAGGGTATGGAAGAGTTGAAACACTTGGATTATAGAAGGATGTAAGAAATAGGTCATGAAAGTGTGAATAGTAGCATTGTTGAGTAACGGTTTGGATTGAGCCATGATCATTGATAATTTGTGATTATAAAAATGTTATAAATGACATTTAGAATATGGAATATGTATCCTATGTGAGAAAATGCAACAATGAACCATGACCATGATTATGGAGAAATTGAAGACAAATTGTGGAATACGGATATTGTAAACGAATGATGAGTGTTGTCTATCATATTGAGAATGTTGTTATGAACGTTTGAGAGTTGATATACAATGTGGGGAAAGTAGTATAAACAAAGGAAATGCTGCTCAATTTTTCCCTAGAGATAGTAGCTCGCTCTTATAGCCAACTAACTAACGTTAATGCGAAATTCTCTCTTGAAGGTAGAAATGTGACATTGAAGGAGAACAAGCGAACGATAGACTAATTAAACAAGAAAGGTATGTGAGGCTAGTCCTTTCTTTCTAATGGCATGAATCCTAAAGCATGACTTCCTATTTTCTTCATGAGTTTCTACATTCCGGAAAGCTACAAGTCTATATGCATGAATAGCTATATAAGATGAGAGATATGTTAGAGATCCTATAATTTTAATAATGTTACTTGTTGCTTACACTCACCTTATATACTAATTCCTTCAAGGTGAGGCAGGATATTGATGAATGTTCCATAATGAAATCGGGGGATCACGACCTTAAGTCACCCCGATAAAGTGTAGTTGTTCTTGAGCCGTATGCATGTACTATGATACACATATTATTATAAGTATATTATGATAAGCATACTATGATGAGCATGTATGATGATGATATAACACCGCGCCTATATGGCCGGTCAGTCACCGCTAAAGGCGGGCAGCGTATACACCATGGCCAAACGGCATGGGCAGACACCACTAGTGGGCGGCATGATATGATACCCCGGACGCGGGAGGCCTGGACGCAGGCTAATGTTATGATTATCACACTGATCAGAAATGGACGGGCAGCTTATACATTTATGCATATATGATAAGACGATGAGTATGAGTAAGACAGCATGCATTATTTCTTTTATATTTGACAGTCAGATACAAATGTTTCATATTGATATTGCCTTTGTATCATTGTCTTATTTGATTGTTTATGCCTCTCATACTCAGTACAACGTTCGTACTGACGTCCCTTTTCTTTGGACGCTATGTTCATGCCCACAGGTAGACAGGGAGGAGAGCTTGACCCAGATCCGTAGTTGCTGCTAGCTGATTGAAAGCACTCCTATGTTCCAGAGGTGCTTGATTATTGTTTTGTCTATATTCATGTATATGTATTTTGGGCATGATGGGTATTGTCCCATCTTCATGTTCAGCACTCCAGTAGAGGCTCGTAGATATGCAGTGTGGGTTAGATGGTCTCACGAGATTGTTACTATGTATATATATATATATATATATATATATATTATTTTGATGGCCGAGAGGCTTATGCATATAAAAGTATTTTATATTCTCAAATGAAAAGATGATTTTCTTATGTCTTGAGTATAAATTGATAAAAGTGTATTAAATGAGTAAGATGAGTAGTAGGACGAGTGGTGCTCGGTGGCTAGTCCCGAGTACCCGTCGCGGCCCCTAGCTGGGTCGTGACACTAAGCCACTCATAAATTTGTGCAATCTATCTCCCATATCGGCCACCATTGTCGGGGCATATCTAGCCAATGAATTGAACTGAAGGCTATACTCCCAGGCACTCATATTTCCTTGTTTCAAATTTAAAAATATATCCTCTCTAGCTCGGTGGACCTCGGGTGGCAAATAGTGGCGGATGAAGGCATCTACAAATTCTTGCCAAACAGGAGGAGGTGCATCCTCCTTTCTTGATGATATCTAATTATTGTACCATAATACTGCCATATCTCGGAGTCTATAAGATGCCAACTCCACAGATTCAGTTTCGGAGGCATGAATAATCTTCAATGTTCTCAACATTTCATCAATAAAACTTTGCGTGTCTTCATTCGGCTCTGACCCAAAAAACTCTAGAGGATTCAAACTCATGAAATCACGGGCTCTGGTACTAGCTGCCCTATCACTTGGACTCGCATTCTGCCACTGTGCCTGGGCGGCAACTAACTGTGTCAATAGATGAATAGCTTCGGTCATTTATTGACCCAAAGTAGCTGGTGGAGGAACCGGAGGCATAGGAGCTAGAGTTGATGCCCCTTCTTGTTCTTCTATAATAGGCGGAGTGGGAGAAGTATTAGATGGGGCCTCATTATGTGACACGCCCTCTTCTACATTCGTTGGCGGCTCTCTTTCTACCCGCCTTTTAATCGTAGTCTTGCCCTTCTGGGGGGCTGTAGCTTTTCCCTTTGGCGGCATTTCTGAAATCATAGCACACTATTAAGAAGAGAAAATCTTATAGCACCGCTCTATCGCATGATCTCTTAAGATGAATGATGGTCATTTTTCCCAAATGCCCTGTAGCCTCCTGTTTATTAGTATGGCACGCAACACACCATAAACAAGACTCTACTAGACACGACTCATAGACACTTCCTAGGACTGAACTGCTCTGATATCACTTTTGTCACGACCCGGCTAGAGGGCCATGACGGGTACCCGGGGCTAACCACAGAGCACCACTCATTCTATTACTTATCATTCTCATTAAGCGTACATTTATTAATATTCATATACTCATAATCATAGGAAAACCATTTTCATTTGGAAACATAATTACTTTTATATGCATAAGCCCTTCGGCTATCAAAATAATACATATATACAATAGTAACATCGTGAGACCATACTACCCACACATGTGTATCTACGAGCCTCTACTAGAGTACTAGACATATAGACGGGACAAGACCCCGTCGTGCCCAAAATACATATACATATATATATATACATATACATATATATATATATATACACAAAAGAATCAACCAAATAGCACCTCCGGAGAAATGGAGTGCTCCTGTATATCTGCTGATAAATTCTACGAGTCTAGATCACCACCCTGTCTACCTGTGGGCATGAACACAGCGTCCAAAGAAGAAAGGACGACAGTACAAATATTGTACTGAGTATGTAAAGCATGAATGAAATGAACATGATAGAGAAATCATAGGTCATAAGATGAAGATATAACCTGTGTAACGTTTAAGGGTGGAAACATTTCATACATACATCATATATATAATCATACTACATGTATCATCTTAGCGCATACATCGTTGTATCATATAAATCAGCATCGTCAACCCGCGTCCGGGTAACCATCATATGCTGCCCACTAGTGGTGATCATGCCCGGCCCTCTAGGCTCGGTGTAAACATAACAGCCTGCCTTAGCGGTGACATGCCCGGCCATTTAGGCACGGTGGAATCATATGCAGCCCGCCTTAGATGTGACATGCCCAGCCAACTAGCCACGGTGGAATCGTATCGTCATATAATCAATCATAAACTCATCATTATTACACATCTCATAGGCATATCATAATCTTATCATAACTTAACATCATCATACATTCATCATTAATCCTACATTAGAACTGGGAGGTAACCATGGCTATGTCGAGGTGACATAAGGTCGTGAACCCCCGACTAAGTTATGGGGTGATCATAATCGTCATGTCTCACCTTGGAGGAACTAGCATTTTAAGGCGAGTGTACACAAGGAAAATCATCAATGAAACTATACTTATGATCATTAGCTTCATGGACATCTCGTATTAGTCTAGGATTCTTCATACTTATATTCATCATCATTAACATGCTCGTATCGTATCTCCTTTCTTTATCATATGTGTGGGTGGCTTTTTATAGTCATGCACTCATAATTCTAGTGTATGGGACGATTATGGAAAATTAGGAAGATTCATGCCTTAGAAGGAAAGGATTTAGCCTTACATACCTTTTTGATTAGCGACTCTATCGCTTGAACGTTCCTCTCCAATATTCACGTTTCTACCTTCAAGAGAGTTCATACTCATATAAGAAAATCAATAACATAAGCGTGTTTGAACTAACGCTATAGAAACTCGAGCAGCATCTCCTTTGTTTTTACTGCTTTCTCCATATCATTTATCAACTCCCAAACGTCAATAATAACATTCATGACGTCATCATCAATGACTTTAGTCAAATTCATCATTATCCAATCCCCACAATTTCCTCTCAAGGTCACCCATAATAATAATCATAATACAACGTTACATTCATTCTCATCTAATGTTTCTCTCATACTCTTAACATCATTCATAACAAAATTACAATCACAATTATATCAATTTTCATGATTCACCCCAAACTACTATTAAAAAATGGCACTATTCCTACTTTCATGACCCATTTCTTATGCCCTTCCACAATCCAAGTGTTTCAACTTTTCAACACCTTAAATAACATGTAAATACCATAAAACTTACCTTAGATAGTATAGGAATAAGCCTTGAGTTGAAATATTTCTCTTTCACCAAAACCCGAGTTCACTACCATTGATATTCCTTGGCTTAGATGCACTTAATGTGTTTCTTACACTTGATTTTTGTGGGTTTGATGAAATTGATCTTCAATTTCTCTTGGGTTCTTGTATATGAAGTGTGTGGAGGTTTCTAGAGAAGTCTTGAGTTGTAAAGAATGAAAATGAAATGAAAATAATGAACTTGGGTGCTTTTTTTATAAATTAAAAATCTGTCCCGACGAAATTATACGGACACTTATACAGTCCGTATAAGTGACCGTGAAACTGCTTTAGCAACCATTTCTTTCTATGTCAATTTGACGGCACATTATACGATCCGTATAAGTGACCGTGAAATCACCCCGTCAACTTCTCACTTCTGTGTTCATTTTACGGTACATTATACGGGCCGTATAATTTTATCCGGTCCGTATAAGTGACCATATAATCCTATCAATGAGGGACTTCACTGTGACGATTCTGCGGTCCATTATACAGACCGTATAATCGGCCGTAGAACCCATCTTTTCTCCAATCTTGTTCTCGTCACTTCGTTTGACCTCCAATCCTTATGGAACCTTCTTGATACTTGTTTAACACCACATTAACGATCCAAGGGACGTTTTAATTCTTCTCCAAGGCACTATTAAATCATCATTAACTTGTTACTCGTAAATCCTTTCTGACACACAACATATACCTTGCTTTCCTTAACAACTTTCGTCTCTTACCTTAAATGTCTTTGAAATCTTATTTAAAATCATCAAACATTATTTCTTACTTACTAAAACATCGTATACGTCGTGCCCTTCGTTAGTTTATTCAATGCACGTTCACGAAATTTTTTTCGAGGTGTAACAATTCATCACCGTGGAGAGCACCAGTCCTATTCGTGAGAAAGAAATATGGTTCCTTACGGATGTGTATCGATTATAGGTAGTTGAATAAGGTGACGATAAAGAACAAATATCCTCTTCCGAGAATTGATGATTTATTTGTTCAATTACAGGGTGCCAAGTGGTTTTCCAAAATAGACTTGAGGTCAGGTTATCATAAAGTGAGAGTTAAAGAAGAAGATATTCCCAAAACAACTTTTAGAACGAGATATGGCCATTACGAATTCCAGGTGATGTCATTTGGGTTAACTAATGCTCCGGCAGTGTTCATGAATTTGATGAATAACGTATTCAGGTCCCTCTTGGATCTATTATGTTATATCCCGTAATTTGGCACATTCGGAAAATTCAAAATAATTTTGACTTGTAAGAAATAAGGCCATATTTGATTTTTATTTAATATATATGTGTTGTTCATGAAGTGTGGATGTGGAAATATGGAGGAAGGCCAAGGGAATTTCGGAAATTAGTTTCGGGAATTACTAAATAGGACCCATAACTAATTGGGCTAGAAAAAAATCAAAAAAAAAAAAAAAAAGGCCCAAAAATATAGTAGTGGCCGGCCATGGGCAACAAATGGCCCAAGCCCATAACTAATTAATTCATGTAGCAAATAATAAAAAGGGCCGCCAAGCCTTCTTTTTCAAGAAGTGTCAAGAAAGTTCAAGAAACAAAAGAAAGAGAGAGAGTAAGAACAAGAGAGGGGTTCAGCCAACCCAAGGAAAAAAATAAATTTAGCCATCAACCTTGATCCAAAAATCCTAATTTTCTAGTATCCCTACTAAGCTCAAGACCATCTTCAACGGGATATAAATTTTGAGGCAAGAAAGTACTTTTTTTTAGCAAGTGGGAAAATTGGAAAAAGGTAAGAATTCTATCCTTTTCTTGTTATGGAAGATTTATATATGATATAGTGAGTAGAATTGAATGAGAATCATGGAGTTGTTGTGTGTTGAGTGAGTCGTGTGGGTGTGCGTAAGTATATGTGGCCGTGTGATGTTGTTATGGTGAGGAGAAGATGGATTAATTTTATTTAGATTGTTAATTGTGTTGTTGTGACCTTGTGATGTAAATGGAAGAATAATGGTTTAAGATTGACATGAAAATTAGTTGTAAGTTGTTGTAGGAAAATTGTGTGATTTTATTATGGTCTTATGTAATTATGGGAATGGAATTGCTAAAGTATGAATGGTTATTGTTGTTGATGAAATTGGAGGATAAAAAAAATGTGTTGTGAATGTTCGTGTCGAAGATTGGAGGTTCAGGTGAAGTATGGTTTTTGGTGGGATTGTTGAATATTTTGTAGAATTGTATGAGATGATTTTGAATTGTATTTGAATGATCTTGAATTAGTAGTGAATATGTAAGTGTCGATATTGGCTTGAAAGGACGTAGTTGAATCGAATATGATACGCTATGTAGAGAAGAAAGTTATTAATGTTAGAATGCGTTTAAATTGATTCTTGATGACTATTATTATGGTTGTTGGTATCATTGGTGTGGTTGTCGATGAATTTGACCGAGTTAAATTCTCGGGGTTGTTGAATTTACAGGGTAGATGGTGCCAAAATTTCTGTAGACAAGTACTAGTTGGAATTTGGATTTCTAAGTACTTGTAGCTAATGTTTGGTAATTAATAACGCTATTGTAGATCTTGGAGAACCCGAGACTTGAGTCGGGATTTGTCTAGCAAGTGATCGGGATTTGTTAGCGAGCGATTGAGGTATGTAAAGCCCACCTTTATTTCTTTTGGCATGACCTTTTTGGAATGAACAAATAACGTATAAGTATGCTCCTAAAGAAAATCCTATTCTTAGAGCCATTAGGATGGCTAACATCTTTGACCTCCATAAGCTATTCCATATGACTGGATACATATTTTATGATGTTCAAAGATTCTATTTGTTATGTTCCTAATGTTGTTCGAAAGAAAAACGAGAAGACTAAAAGCCTTTGACGAATATTTCGATATGAAAATATGGTCTTAAAGTCCCCATTTGATTTGATCCATAATGTTATCCGCAAGTTTCCTAGTATGAATATGTGATCCATAATGATGTCCGAAAAATATTTGATATGGCTAAAGCTTTGGATACATATATTTTGATACGTACATATGATCTTAAAGGCTCCATTTGATTTGCTCCATAGTAATGGTTGAAAGTTCCCCTAATATGAATGTCACTTGAATTTCCGAATAGAGCTTCTGAAATGCTTTTAGAAAGTTCTGTACGTCAAAAGTTTGTAACTTTCGTATACTAACTCCGATTGACCCGAAACTGATTTCTGAGCCTTCGGATGCCGTAAATATATTTGTTCATTGAGTTTCAAAATTTATTTATTTATATGCATATAGTTTCCGCACTACTCTGCTCGTGCCTACTACTATGATATCGTTCGCCGGATCCCGGGCCGGTTTTGTGATCATGCGCACTATGTATATTCGGCGGTATGATGTGTTGCGGTTCCCGAGACCTCGCCATAGGGTCGGGTACCGCTTATATATATATGGCGTTATGATGTGATATGGCATATGATATGTTCTGATGTTTTGATATGATATGTTCGGGGATTGTACGGAGATTTGAAACCTTCTGGAGTATGATGTGCTGTGGCGCCAGTGTCGGAGTGGCGACCACGTTCCTGAGCCTTATGCATGATTTTATTTGCATTATTTATGTTTTTAAAAACAGGTTTGATATACTGATTCTGTAACCGCTTTCCATACTCCCTATTTTAGTTCTGATTTGGATTGTTGTACTTCATGCTTTACATACTCAGTACATATTTCGTACTGACCCCCTTTCTTCGGGGGCTGCGTTTCATGCCCGCAGGTACAGACGTTTGTTCTGGTGACCCGCTAGTGTAAGATACATTCTGCTACTTTGGAGTGCTCCTTTGACTCGGAGCCCATACTTTTGGTAAAGACCTTTCATTGTATATGTCTCTGTATATATATATGTATGACTATCTGGGGTACGGCGGGGCCCTGTCCCGTCATATGTTTCTGTTATGTTTTGTAGAGGCCTGTAGTCATATATGTGGGTCATGGGTCATGTTTGTTCGTTTCTGTTTATGATCTGTGCCTTAAGCGGTCCCAGTTGCTGTTATGGCCAAAACGGCCCATATGTTTGTATATCTGGGCGATCTGTATTGCGCCAGCCTACCGGATTTGATATGATATTTCTGTACGGGCAGCCGCTTAAGATGACATTTGTTCTTAGTATCTGTTTGAAATAACGTATGTTAAGTCTGAATAAATCTTTGATATGTCGATCTGGTACGTAAGTCAGTTTGGGTGTCCAAATAGGGCACCAGTCGCGGCCCACGGGGCTGGGTCGTGACATATTAGTAATAGTATTCATTGACGATATTCTAGTATATTCTCGCACATAATCAAAACATGCAATCCATTTATGTATTGTCCTTGGAATTCTTCGATCCCGAGAATTGTACGCAAAATTTTCAAAGTGCGAGTTTTGGCTGAATTCTATGACATTTTTGGTTCATTTTATTTCAGTTGATGGCATTCGAGTTGATACTCAGAAAATTGAAGCTGTGAAGATTTGGCCAAGGCCTACGACGCCCATAGAAGTCCATAGTTTTCTGGGATTGGCAGGTTACTATAGAAGGTTCGTAGAAGGATTTTCCTCTATTTCAGCCCCATTGACGAAGCTAACCCAAAAGTTAGATAAGTTTCAGTGGAATGATGCTTGTGAACATAGCTTCCAAGAGTTGAAGGACAAATTAACCTCACCCCAGTCTTGACACTCCCAGAAGGGCCAGATGGCTATGTTGTATATTGTGATGCTTCCGGTGTTGGGTTAGGATGTGTGTTAATGTAGCACGGTGAAGTCATTGCTTATGCCTCAAGACAATTACGGAACCATGAAAAGAATTACCCAACTCATGATCTCGAATTGGCTGCAGTTATTGATGCATTAATGATTTGGAGACACTACTTGTATGGTGTACATGTCGATATCTATACAGATCACAAGAGTCTTCAATACATTTTCAAACAGAAGGAGTTGAATATGCGGCAAAGGCGGTGCTTAGAATTATTGAAATATTATGATGTGAGTATTTTATACCACCCCGGAAAGGCAAACGTAGTAGCTGATGCGCTTAGCCGCCGATCGATGGGCAGCCTATGTGAAGTTACTCCGGAGAAGAAAGAATTAATTCATGAGCTCCACCAACTAGCTAATCTTGGAGTACATCTAATTGACGCTGGTAGTGCAGGGATTGGTATTAATAATCCCACAGTTTCGTCCCTGAATATGGAAGTAAAAGAGCGTCAATATGAAGATCCTCAGTTGAGCCATTATAGAGACACATTTCATGAAAAAGAGGATTCTCCATTTGAAACTTCTATGGATGGAATTCTTAGATACCAAGGCAAGCTATGTGTTCCGAATGTTGCAAAATTACGTCATCGAATCCTCGAAGAAGCTCATTATTCTCGATATTCTATTCACCCAGGTGCAACGACGATGTATCATGATCTTAAGTTGATATATTGGTGGGATGGCATGAAAAGAGACATATTTTTTTTGTAGCTCAATGTCCAAACTGCCAGCAAGTGAAAATCGAACATCAAAAGCCAGGAGGATTATTGTAAGCAATGGAAATCCCTACTTGGAAATGGGAAGTGATCAACATGGATTTTATAGTGAATTTACCTCGTTCCCGAAGCAAGTATGATTCTATATGGGTGATTGTGGATAGATTGACGAAAGCAGCTCATTTTCTTCCTGTCAGAACCACGTACTTCGAAGAAGATTATGCAAGGTTGTATCTCAAGGAGATTGTGCGACTCCATGGTATTCCGATATCCATTATCACAGATAGAGGAGCACAATTTACAGCCAAGTTCTGGAAATCTTTCCAAGAAGGTTTGGGTACTCAAGTAATGCTCAGCATGGCATGTCATCCGCAAACTGATGGGCAAGCCGAACGTACCATTTAGACCTTGGAGGATATGCTAAGAGCATATGTTCTAGGTTTTGGTGTAGTTGGGATGACCACTTACCTCTAATCGAGTTTGCATACAACAATAGCTACCATTCCAATATCCAAATGGCTCCGTATGAAGCTTTATATTGAAGGAAGTGTAGGTCTCCAATCGGATGGTTTGAAATTGGAGAAGTACAGCTAATAGGCCCTGAGTTGATTCAACAAGCAGTAGAAAAAGTCAAGGTGATCCGAGACCGATTGTTGACAACCCAAAGTCGCCAAAAATCTTATGCGGAGAACCGCCGGCGAGACTTAGAATTTCAGGTTGATAATTGGGTATTCTTAAACATTCGAGGACGAATGTTTCTATGGAGGGAAGGATGTTACACCCCGGAAAATTTTGTGTTACCAAGACTGTAGACGGCTTAGTATGAGCTCAATGGAGAGCAAAGTTATACAAGGATCAGGGATGAAGATTATATGATTTGAGTATAATAATAATAATAATAATAATATATATATATATATATATATATATATATATATATATATATATATATATATATATATATATATGACATTTGGAGACCGTATGGAGTAAATCAGTTAACACGTTACTTGATGAATAGCCTTCGTAACCGTAAGTTAGGTGGGGCCCACATGCCGGGATTTTATAAAGGACATATGAAAAGTGATATGAGTAGTAGGGAATATGAGAAAAATCTTAAGAAGGACCCTTGAGCCAAATATGGGCATAAGCCCTCCAAAAGGATGATTTAAGGATACGTTTTTGGATGATTTGACTTTGAGAGGCCAAAACGCTATTATAAGTTTGGCATTTGGAAACACACCAAAAACAAAAGTTGTAGATAATTGAAAGCGCTTTCCAGCCATAGGTCGTGGGATTACACAAAATATCGGGATCAAAAGTAATGTCCATTTTATGATAAAGACTCCAAGCTGCCAAATGGCTTTCGCGGGTCCCACTTGAGAAGGTCGGTGGAACTGACTTAGGAGGGGTATAAATACCCCCATTAACTCTATTTTTTCAGCATTCTTACATTCTCAATAGTCCTAGAAACTTTCCAACACAACCCCAAACATTTATAGCCCATTAAATCAAGAACTTAAGAAGATTACACCAAACTAGTCCATGAAAGGTGATTGTTCTTGCTTCTACTTGATGTTGTGGAAAGCTTTGTCTTGAAGGAAGTTGGTGCGGCTGAATTTCTTCAAGTATAATGTATGTTCTTCATCCTATCTCTTATGTTGAGTTGATTTGAAGGTTTAGCAAGTCTTAAAAGTGAAAATAGTTATGGAGGTAAGGTCATAAAGTGTCGTGTTGTAGTTGTTGTGTTTATGGACTGTTTTGAGCATGTTGTGGCCGTGTGGCTGGGCTGATTTATAGGAATAGAGATGGTATCTAATATTGTTGGTGTGGTTATGAGATTATGCTCCTTGATTGGGAAGAAAGGAAGTGTATATTGTTGTTTTATGTTGAAAAACACCGTGTTGGATGTTTTATGGAATGTATTGTTATTGATAATATTATTGTTGATGTTGGTATTGTTGTTGTTGTTGTTGTTGGTTGCTGGATTATGATTTTCGGCTAGGCATATAAACAGGGGAGATGTTGCCTGAATTTTGGCAGATTCTAAAGGAGTTTGGTTTAAGGACTTGAGATAGGCATATGATGATATGTCTAACGGTATTATAATTTCTTTTGAGTGTAGATTTGCAAGTTCAGGAGAATAAGCGTTAATTCGTAGGAGATCAGTCAGGTATGTTAAGGCTCGTCCCTTTCTTTCAAAGGCATGATTTCTATGTTATGATTGCATAAATGTTTCCATAGCCTCCATGTTTTCAAAAGCTAGAAGTTCAAGACTCTTAAAGCTTCTTACGATGTTAAATGAAAAATGTTCCATGATGATTGTGATGATGATGATGATTCTCTTCTAGAAACTCCGAAGCTATGATTTGAGAGCATTATGAGATTATTGAGCCATTCCATGAATCCCTTGATCTTACTTATTGTTGATGATCTCACCTCATGTCATTTGTTACTTCGAGGTGAGATATAATTAAGATAATGATTCTATTTTTAGTGCTATCAAAGTTCATGATTTTCGAGACTCCCATGACATCATCGATTTCATCTTATGATGGTTGATCCTTCAAGGAATGATATGGTGATAATGGTAATGCTAATGATGATGTCAATTTCATTTATGTATTTTTATGTGTATGTATGTAAGTATGCATTGCATCACACTGATCAGCTGGGGATAACACCGCGCCTATATGGTCGGGTAAGATAACACTGCGCCTACATAGCCGGGTAAGATAACATCGTGCCTTAGTGGCCGGGCAAGATGCTATATCAATTATCGTGCCTTCATGGACGGGCAAGATGTTATATATATGTGGCACAGTTGACAGGGGTGACGCTGTAGCCCTTGTTGTGATGTACATATATATAAGGCATAGTTGACAGGGGTGACACTGTGGCCTTTATTGTGATGTATATATATATATAAGGCACAGTTGACAGAGGGTGACGCTGTGGCCTTTGTTGTGATGTATATATATAAGGCACAGTTGACAGAGGGGAACACTGTGGCCTATGATGTGATGTTTATCTATAAGAGGCGCAATTGACAGGGGGTGACGCTGTAGCCTATGTGGTGATGTTTTAGAAGTGACGATGTGGATTATGTTGTGGCATTTCTATAGATATATGTGTTTCTTTGATATAGCCGTACTGATTCATTTATCTAGCCCATTCATTTACATGTCTCAAATGTCTTCTAGGATATTATGTACATGTTGATTTCATGCCTTACATACTCAGTACACTATTCATATTGACCCCCTTTCTTCGGGGGCTGCGTTTCATGCCACACAGGTGTATACAGATGAGTAGAAGACATTGTCTATAGGATGTTCCCAGGCTATCAGCTGGATTGGTGAGATCCATCTCAGTTCGGAGTGTTGCCGAGTTAGAGTACTTACGTTATGGCATCTCATGTATGTTAGAGACTTTAGTGTCCTGTGGATAGTGCGTCGAGATGTCGGCAGTTGTGTAAAGCGACCATGTAGATCGATGTGTTTTTATGCTTTATTTTTAAAGATTTTATTGTTACTAAAGGTTTTCTTTGAATTAACGATAAGGGATAAGTCCCTGATTTGACGAAAGAGTTTTATTGAAAAGTTTTTTTTACCTGACGGAAGCGTCATTGCGTAGATTAAAGGTTCACAAAAAGTTGTGACTCCTTGATGGAATAGTAATATGGCACTCAGCCGAGTAGGGTCTTGGGTGTCAGTCACAGCCCTCCGGTTTGGGTCATGACAGAAGTGGTATCAGAGCAGTTCGTCCTAGGGGTTGTCTGTAAAGTCGTGTCCAGTAGAGTCTTGTTTATGATGTGTTGCGCGCCACATTTATAAACAGGATGCTACAGGGCATTTAGGATGGTTGCCCTTCTTTAATATCTAAGATCGTGCGATGCGAGCCAAGTCATAGGAAATGAAATTCCTTGCACTAACCCTTGATTTTAGTGGAAGAATGGTACTGACAAAGGAAGTGAATGATGATATTGGGATTACAGAGACAATATAAGTTGAAGGAATCAGTACAAAGGTAAATAGTGGAAAAAAGGATTATGAGTCAGACATGGTAAGAATGTAGCAAGTATGATTGAAATGTATAGCTAATGAATGGAAGAGGAAGTGACTAGGAAAGTACAAAAGGACGATCGATAAAGGTTCAGGTATATTCCGAGTTATGACGCAAAAGGTAAGTTTCTTCATCTTTGCATTTATGTTCGATATTGAGAGCCCGGTATGGCTAAGGTTTGCTAAGTATGTATATATTTGCCCCTTTGAGGCATTTTATGTATTTTCTGGGTTGCGTGTAGGCCTGGGATAGTAAGAAATATAATGGGCACTGTACCAAAATTCTCTAAAAAATTTAAGGACAAGGACCAAAGATTTAGGAGATCACGAAGATTATACGTCTATTATTGTTATAGATTGATTAATGGCAAAGTATGGGACAAGATGATATGGAATGATGAGATGAAGATGACACCACAAGTGGACATTGGGCATTAATTATAGGAATAAAAAGTACTATTCCAGCTAGAAAGATAGTTGGGTACATCATTATTTCGAGTACCCCTAGGGATTATTATAGGCAAGATTTGAGATTTAAAGTAGCATTTTGGGTAATGACAAGTAGCGAACTTGAAGGATTCGTAAGTGAAAGAACAAAAGCGATGACGAAAGGATTATTATGGGATGAAATTTCGATCGAGAATGGTAATGGAATACAACACCATAAGGTAAATCCTTTATGGAGGGAAGCGAGTAAGCTTAGGTACAAGCACAAGGTGTCACGACCCGACTAGGGGCCGTGATGGGTACCCGGGGCTAACCACCGAGCACCACTCATTTCCTTACTCGTCGTAGTCATTGTACAATTCTTTACCATTCATATATTCATAATCATAAGACAACCATTTTTCATTCGGAAAACATAATTAATTTTATATACATAAGCCCTTCGGCTATCAAAATAGTAATATATACACAATCGTAGCATCGTGAGACCATACTACCCATACATGCGTATCTACGAGCCTCTACTACAGTACTAGACATATGGACGGGACAAGACCCTGTCGTGCCCAAAATACATATACATATATATATATACATATACATATACATATATATATATATATATATATATATACACACACAAAAGAATGAACCAAGTAGCACCTCCAGAACAATGGAGTGCTCTCAAGTCAGCTGACAGCTCCTATAAGTCTGGATCAAGCTCACCTCCCTGTCTACCTGTGGGCATGAACACAGCGTCCAAAGGAAACGGACATCAGTACGAACATTGTATTGAGTATGTAAGACATGAACGAAATAAGCATAGTAGAAGAATCATAATCCTTAGCAGAAGGATATAATCTGCAAGAGTTCTATATATGAGTACATTTCATACATATATTGTATATTTATATAATCATGGAACATGTATCATCACATCATCATCATCATCGTTAACCCACGTCCGGGTAACCATCATATGTCGCCCACTAGTGGTGTTATGTCCGGCCCTCTAGGCACGGTGTAATCATAAGCAGCCTGCATTAGCAGTGACATGTCCGGCCATCAAGGCACGGTGTAATCATAAGCAACCCGCATTAGCGGCGACATTTCTAGCCATCTAGGCACGGTGTAATCATATCGTCACATAATTATTCATAACTTAACATTTTCATACCTCGCATAAGTATATCACAAACTTACATTATTGACCATTTCATAGACATATCATGACTTAGCATCCTTATACATTTATCGTTGAGACATATATTAGAACTTGAAGACAACTATGGCTATGTCGGGGTGACATAAAGTCGTGAACCCCCGATTCCATTATGGAGTATTCATAAGTATCCGGCCCCACCTTGAAGGGAATAGTGTATAAGGTGAGTGTATCCAATAAATAACATCATTAATTATATAGTAACATCATACCATGAACTCTAGGATCTTAAGACTTAAGTTCATCATCATCATTATTGGACTCGTAATGTATCTCTTATCTCATGTAGCTATTCGTGATCATAGACTCTTAGCTTTCTAGGATATAGAGGATTCATGGAGAAGGAGGAGAAATCATGCCATCAGATTCATGCCATAGAAAGAAAGGACTAGTATCACATACCTTTTTCGTTTAACTAATCTATCGCTTACTTGCTCTCCTTCAATGCCCACGTTTCTACCTTCAAGAGAAGTCGCATGAACATTAGTTAATCGATTACTTAAACGTACTTATTAATGCTAAAGAGAATTGGGCAGCATTTCCTTTGTTTATACAACTTTTCCCCATATCATATATAAACCCCCAACATCCATGACAACATTCACAATATCGCAAACAACAATCATCATTCATCTACATTACCCACATTTCACCATTTCACTTCAATTTCTCCATAATCATGGTCATAGTTCATTATTGCATTTTCTCACATATAATACTTATTCCATGTTCTGTATGTCTTTCATAGAGAAAAGGACCAAAATCATCCATAATGTTTGGGTTTGGATCAAAATCATACATATTCTTTCACATGGTGCACTAATAGTACATTATGTTTGCATAAGTGGTGCACTTTTACTCACAATCCCAAATAAATTTAACGGAAAAGAACAAAAATGCCCCTGAACTTTTAGAAAAGGTATAAAAATACCCTGTATTCATCTATTTTGCTAAAACTACCCCTCAATTCAACTTTTTGAGAATTTATTCCCCTTTCCTAACGGACAACACTAATTTTTTTTTTAAAAAAATAAATAAATAAATTGCACATGACATTTTATTACTGAAAAATTGATTTATTCTTTTAAAAAGAAATCTGAAAAATCGTTATTTGTAGAATAAGGAAAAATAATTTTTCAACATCCATTTCTTTAAAAAAACAAATGTAGTAAGCCTTTATATATATATATATATATATATATATATATATATATATATATATATATATAAACATAATTGGATTTTCATTAAAACATGTGGAATTTTTTTAAGTTTGGAAAAAAAAATTTAACGGGTGGAAACCCCATTTTTTTTTTAGAAAATTCAATTTTTAAATCTGAAAAACTGATTGTTTTTTTAAGTAAAATGTGCAAAACTAATACTCCATAATTTTCTTCTAGATTTAAAAAAAGATAGTTTTCTGGTTTTTTTTTTAAACACAGTTTTTCCATAAAAAATTTAATTTTTTCAGATTTTTATAAAAATCCAATTTTTCACATTTTGAAAATAAAAAAAATTAGTGTTGTCCTTTAGTCAAGGTTTTACTCGTTAAAAAAAAGTTTTCCAAATTTAAAAAAAATCCAAGGTTTCAGATTTCTTTTTAAAAGAATAAATCAATTTTTCAGTAATAAAATGTCATGTGCAATTTAATTTTTTTTTTTTAAAAAAAAATTAGTGTTGTCCGTTAGTCAAGGGGAATAAATGAGCCAAAAAGTTGAATTGAGGGGTAGTTTTAGCAAAATAGATGAATAAAGGGTATTTTTATACCTTTTCTAAAAGTTCAGGGGCATTTTTGTTCTTTTCCGTTAAATTTATTTGGGATTGTGACTAAAAGTGCACCACTTATGCAAACATAATGTACTATTAGTGCACCATGTGAAAGAATATGTATGATTTTGATCCAAACCCAAACATTATGGATGATTTTGGTCCTTTTCTCGTCTTTCATAACATACTTACAATCACAACATATCATGACCCATTTCCTATATCTTCTACAATCCATGTGTTTCAACTTTTCAAGTACCTTAAATAACATATAAATACCATAAAACTTACCTTAGATGGTGTAGGAATAAGCTTTGGGTGAAAATACTTCACTTGAGAAAAACCCTAGTTTCACTTTCCATGGAATTTCTTGACTTGGATGGACTTTGATGTGTTTCTCACACTTAGTTTTGTTGGTTTGATGAAGTTGATCATCAATTTGTCACAATTTCGTGTATATTGAGTGTGTGGAAGGTTCTAGAGAATTCTTGAGTTGTGTAGAAGAAGAATGAAATGAAATTAATGTGGTGAAGTCCTTATATCAACTTTTAAAAACTGTCTCGACGAGATTCTACGAACACTTATACGGTTCGTATAAGTGACCGTGAAACTGCTCCAGTAGTCATCCCATTCTATGTCGATTTCACGGCACATTATACGGTCCGTATAAGTGACCGTGAAATCACCCCCCTCCACAACTTCATTCTGTGACAATCCTACGGTCCATTATACAGTTTGTATAACATTATACGGACCGTATAATCGACCGTATAACTCATCCTTTCACTGATCGTTTTCTTGTCACTTCATTTGATCTCCAATCCTTAGGGAAACTTCTTAGCACTTGTATATCACTTCATTAACAATCGAAGGGACGTTATAACTCTCTCTCCAAAGCACCTTTTAATTATCATTAACTCGCTACTCGTAATTTCTTTCCGTTACACATCGTATGCCTTGCCTTTTCTCGGCAAACCTTTTTTGCCCTTACGTCAAATGTCTTTGAATCTCGATTATGATCCCCAAATGTTATTTCTTACTTATCGAAACAACGTATACATCGTGCCTTTTGCTAGTCTATTCACTGTATGATAATGGGAAATTTTCCGAGGTGTAACATTTTTCCCCCTTTTGGAACATTCGTCCTCGAATGTTAAACACCTGGGAATTCTACGAAAATTTCGCCAGAGTTTTCCCTGTAATATGACACTACCATCCTGTCACAAAAACTCATAATAATACTGCCTCACAGGGCCACAACACCATAACTATATAAATTGGCCACACACGACCAAAAGCATGAAAAGAAAGCATACATACCTTATAATGTTAGCGTTTCATCTTGAACCTCTCCAGGGGGTTGGAATAAGTGCGGATATGTGGATTTCATTTTATCTTCCACCTCCAAAGTCATTTCTTCTTGGTTTTTGTTTCGCCACAAAACTTTGACTTAAGCTACTTCCTTATTTCAAAATCTTTGTACTTGCCTGTCTAAGATGGCAATGGGCACCTCTTCATATGCCAGCCTTTCTGTCACTTGCACATCATCTATTGGGACAATTTTCGTGGGATCTCCAACACACTTACGGAGCATCGAAACATGGAAGACTAGATGGACTGATTCAAACTCAGAAGGTAAGTCCAACTCCTAGGCTACATGACCCACCTTGCGGATAATTTTATAGGGTCCAATGTATCGAGGACTTAATTTCCCTTTTTTTTGCCAAATCTCATCACCCCTTTTATTGGCGACACCTTCAAAAATTCCCAATCATCAACCTAAAATTCCAAGTCTCGTCGGCGGTTGTCCGCATAAGATTTTTGGCGACTTTGGGCTGTCAACAATCGATCTGGGATCACCTTGACTTTTTCTACCGCTTGCTGAATCAATTCAGGACCTATTAACTGTACTTCTCTTGTTTCAAACCATCCAATTGGGGATCTACACTTCCTTTCATATAAAGCTTCATATGGAACCATTTGGATACTGGAATGATAACTATTGTTGTATGGAAATTCGATTAGAGGCAAATGATCATCCCAGCTTCCTCCGAAATCCAGAACACGTGCTCTTAGCATATCCTCCAAGGTCTGAATAGTACGTTCGGCTTGCCATCAGTCTGCGGATGAAATGCTGTACTAAGCTTCACTTGGGTACCCAAACCTTCTTGAAAGGATTTCCAGAACTTGGTTGTAAACTGTGCTCCTCTATCTGTGATAATGCATAGCGGAATACCATGGAGTCGCACAATTTCCTTGAGATACAACCTGGCATAATCTTCAACCGAGTATATGATCCTGACCGGAAGAAAATGAGCTGCTTTCGTGAGTCTGTCCACAATCACCCATATGGAATCATACTTGCCTCGGGAACGAGGTAGCCCCACAATAAAATCCATATTGATCACTTCCCATTTCCAAGTAGGGATTCTATTGCTTGCAATAATCCTCCTGGCTTTTGATGTTCGATCTTTACTTGTTGGCAATTTGGACATTGGGCTACATATTCTTCTATATCTCTATTCATGTCATCCCACCAATATATCAATTTGAGATCGTGATACATCTTTGTTGCACCTGGGTGAATTAAATACCGAGAATAATGGGCTTCTTCTAGAATTCGCCGGCCCAACTCTGCAACATTCGGCACACATAGCCTGCCTCGGTATCTAAGAATTCCATCCATAGATGTTTCAAATGGAGACTTATCTTTTTCATGAACTTCGTCTCTATAATAGCTCAACTGAGGATCTTCATACTGACGCTCTTTTACTTCCATATTCAGGGACGAAACTGTGGGATCATTAACACTAATCCCTGCACTACCCAAATCAATTAAACGCACTCCAAGATTAGCTAATTGGTGGAGCTCATGAACCATCTCTCTTTTTTGGGGAAACTTCACATAGGCTACCCATTGATCGGCAGCTAAGCACATCAGCTACTACATTCGCTTTTCTGGGGTGGTATAAAATACTCACATCATAGTCTTTCAACAATTCTAACCACCACCTCTGCCACAGATTTAACTCCTTCTGCTTGAAAATGTACTGAAGACTCTTGTGATCTGTATAGATATCAACATGCACACCATACAAGTAATGTCTCCATATCTTTAATGCATGAATAACTGCGGTTAATTCGAAGTCATAAGTTGGATAGTTCTTTTCATGTTTCTGCAGCTGTCTCGAAGCATAAGAAATAACTCTACCGTGCTGCATTAACACGCATCCTAACCCAACGCCGGAAGCATCACAGTACACAACATATCCATCTAGCCCTTCTGGAAGTGTTAAGACTGGAGCTGAGGTTAATCTGTCCTTCAACTCTTGGAAGCTGCGTTTAAAAGCATCATCCCACTGAAACTTAGCTGACTTTTGGGTTAGCTTCGTCAATGGGGACGAAATAGACGAAAACCCTTCTACGAACCTTCTATAGTACCCTGCCAATCCCAGAAAACTACGAACTTCTGTAGGCGTCATAGGCCTTGGCCAAGTCTTCACAGCTTCAATTTTTTGGGTGTCAACTCGAATGCCATTATCTGAAATAACATGGCCCAGAAATGTTACAGAATTCAGCCAAAACTCGTACTTTGAGAATTTTGCATATAATTCTCGGGCTCGAAGAATTCCAAGAACAATTCGTAAGTGATTGGCATGTTCTGATTCTGTGCGAGAATATACTAGAATATCATCAATGAATACTATCACGAATAGATCCAAGAGTGGCCTGAATACATTATTCATCAAATTCATGAACACTGCCGGAGCATTAGTCAACCCAAACGACATCACCCGGAATTCATAATGGTCGTATCTAGTTCTGAAAGTTGTTTTGGGAATATCTGCTTCTCTAACTCTCACTTGATAATAACCTGACCTCAAGTCTATTTTAGAAAACCACTTGGCACCCTGTAGTTGATCAAAAAAATAATCAATCCTTGGGAGAGGATACTTGTTCTTTATTGTCACCTTATTCAACTGCCTATAATCAATGCACATTCGGAGGGAACTATCTTTCTTTCTCACGAACAAGACTGGTGCTCCCCACGATGATGAACTGGGTCTAATAAACCCCTTTTCAAGCAAATCTTTCAACGGTGCCTTTAGCACTTTCAATTCTACTGGAGCCATTCGATACGAGGAATAGAAATAGGCTTGGTGTTCGAAAACACATTAATAGCGAAATCAATTTCTCTTTCTAGAGGAAGGCCTGAAAGTTCATCTGGAAATACATCCAAAAATTCGTTCACTGCCGGAGCGGATTGGAAAGTTGGTGACTTTGCTTCAGTGTCATGTACTCGGACTAAGTGATAAATGTAGCCATTGGCTTTCATCTTTCTTGCCTTAAGGTAGGAAATAAACCTACCTTTTGGGGATGCTGTATTACCCTTCCATTCAAGCACGAGCTCTCCCAGAAATTGAAATCGAACAATTTTCATTCGACAATCAACACTGGCATAACATGAAGCCAACCAATCCATACCCATAATCACATCGAAATCTAGCATTTCCAGCTCAATTAAATCAGCTTTGGACTAGCGATTGCATATCACAAGTACACAATTTTTATACACTTGTCTAGCTATCACGGGATCACCAACCGGAGTAGATACCTCAAAAGGTTTAATTGGCTCGGGTTTCACCCCAATACGACCAGCAACATACGGAGTAATATAAAGGAGTGTAGAACCCGGATCTATCAATGGATACATATCATGGCAAAATATAGATAATGTACCTGTAACCACATCCGGGGAGGACTCAAAATCCTGTCGTCCGGCTAAAGCATACACACGGGGCTGAGTGGCACCTGAAGTAGATGCTCCCCTTCTGCCTCTACCTCGACCTGCTGACATCTGGGGAGTCTACCCTACCGGGCGCACTGAAGAGGAACCAACCGCTGATCCTGTGGGCTGAACCCACCTCTACCATACTCGAGGGACAATCTCGCATCAAATGCCCAGTCTGTCCACAGACATAGCAAGCATCTGTGCCCTGGCGACATGGCCCAAAGTGTAATTTTCTGCACTGGCTACATCGTGGAACTAGTGGTCTCCTTTGACTATAATCACCCCCAAACTGAGAACCCGAAGCTCTCGAACTCTGACCCTGTCCTGAAGGAAATAAGCGATCAAATCTCCTATTTGCAAATCGTGGAGGCACACTAGTCACTGACTGGCCTGAATGTCGGGAATAAGTCTACCTCGATCCCCTTCTATAATCACTACCTGGCCCTCTTGCCTTTCCTTCTATCAATGTCGCGATCACCCCTTTGCGGATGTCGTTGTCCTTCTAAATTCTGGGCATGGGCTTGTATTCGAGAAATATCCATCCCTTCTTGTAACGAAGCCGTTAAACAATCCTTGAACAAATGTGGCCCCAAGCCACTCACAAAGCAATGCACTCTATCTCCCACTGTCACGACCCAACCCCGTAGGCCGTGACTAGTACCCGATCTGGGCACCCAAACACATCTATCCAATGCTATCCCAAAGGTTATCGAAAGCACTCAAGTATAAAGCAGAAGCCGTCAAGGCTATATTTCAAATTTGGATAATTTCCAGAAAAATTTTGGCAGAGTTTCCTTTGTTTTACAGACTATCCAAAATAACCCTGCGCACAGAAAATACAAACAAAGGCCACACCGGCCAACAAATCAACATATAAACATATGCGGACCGGCCGCCGCGGCGAATGGGATCGCCCCAAACACAACCTATACACACATCCGTACAGAAAGGCCCTAACCCACAAATATGTCCACAGACCTCCAAACAGACATACAGAATCATATGACGGGACAGGGCCCCGCTGTACCCAGAATTACCATACGTACAGAATGTACAGATGTCAGAAGATATATACCAAAAGTACACGCTCCGGATCAAAGGAGCTCTCCAAAATAGCAGAATCTGAGCCCTAGACTGGCGGCGTGTCTCCAGGTGCGTCCGTACCTGCGGGCATGTAACGCAGCCCCCGAAGAACCGGGGGTCAGTACGAAATATGTACTGAGCATGTAAAGCGGAAACATAACAAACATAATCATGGTCTGAATCAGAAGCACAGAAGTATAGCAAACGGAATCGTAATCCAACGAACAGACAGAGATATACCGGACAGAGTCGTAGTTCAGACAGACAGACGGAAGGATACCGGACAGGATCATAATAGGGCACAAGAACGTGGTTGCCACTCCTGCCTTTGGCGCCACAACATATCATATTTTCGAAGATTTCATATCTTCGAACATCTCCGTCACATAACACATCATATCATAACCACGGTAACCCCGGGGACAGATCACACGCCGGGAACCGGACACATCATACTTCGGAATTCATACATGGGACCCGGCCCCCGACAAGGGACTCGGCGGCCCATCCGCACGATATCAACCGGCCCGGGATCCGGTGAAAGGAATCATAGCACATGCACAAACTGATTAATGAGAGACCACATACATACAGATCATTATACAGACCCAATCAAATTGAGGAAGGCCATATGGCGAGTCAAATCAGAGTATTCGGATAGTGTTTATAATACGCGCCTCTATCCTACTTGGGAAGGCACGACAGATTATCACCGAAATCAGATTTCCAGATACAAAAACCATTTCGTAGGACTTATACAAAAATAGTCATATCATGATCAGGATAATAGTCCAGATGTTACTTTTGAAAAACGAACAGGAATAAGGCAATTTAGGTCATACAAGAGGTATCGGGGCTCCGTGGCCCACCTCGGACCAACCCGAGGCGACATACGTAAATTATTGATAATAGACCTTATGAGGTCATCCATACTCATTTGGAAGTACTCCGACTCCGTTTAGGAAGGTTTCGTACAAAAGTTCACTTTACAGGCATTTTATAAGGAAATGGTTTCAATCGTACTGAAAGAATTGGAGCGGATTTCCATCTCGAATTCCGAGGAACGGAGTCGTATCTAAGGCTCGCGGCCGAGCCTATTATGTTCAGAACATGCCTAAGAATGAAGGGGTAAGCTTTACATACCTCGATTGCGCCTTACGCTCGCTTGGCTTCAATTCCAATTTCGTCCAGAATCTACAAATGGTCATGTTTACCAATTGTCAAATTCAAGCTTTTAAGATTCCAAATTTTATTGCATACTTGCCTACCGAGATTTCGGCAGCATTTCCCCTATATATATGACATCCCCGAGACTTAGCTCGGCTTAATATATCAACACAGCAACCCAACAACAACATCAATAACAACAACAAGCATTACAAAACACATAATATGGCATAACTAGCCATCTTTCCGGCATAACACAACATCTTTCATTCCGACCTTACATTTCAAACCAATCTTACCATTTTCATACTTATCACTCATCAAGATCCTTACAACATAATTCGGAGACATATCATATCGTTTTCACCAAATATACATAAGGTATACACAATATACAAGTTTCCTACCAAAGGCATAATTCACCCACAACTTCCAATCTTTTAGCAAACATATTCATGACATATTCATATCGTCCAACTTCATCAATGACAATCATAATTTGCCTCTTACTACTTACATTTCCACATTTACCTAAACCATAGTAAAGTCGCATAGTTTCCTACAACAACTTAACAACCATTTTTCCGTGATAACAAAACCATTATTCTTTCATTCACTTCACAATAACACACTTAACATACTAACAAGATTTAATTCACCTTCCATCATCCACATCACACCACACGGCCACATGCTATATTTTCCAACTTCCCCTAATTCATTCAACTTTCACTTCCAATATAAATTCCATCATAATCACAACTAGGATACAATACAAAATTCAACACATCTCAACCACACAATTATGCACACACACGGCCATACATATGCATACATACCAATACCATACAAACTTCCATATTTCCATAGTTTCTACCCATTCCTACATTCCACAACATAAACAAAACTTCATAACATGAAAAGAACATAAGATTCTTACCTTTTTACCAACAAATTCTCCTTGCTACCAAAGATAGTTTCTTGCCAAAATAATTGTACCAAGTTGTAGAGAATCTTGAGCTTGGTAATAATCCCACAAGAAATGAATTTTTGAACCCAAGATTAGGCTCCAAGAATTTTTCTTTCTTTTCTTTCTCCCTAGCCGAACCCTCTTTCTTTTTTTGTTCTTGGTTTTTCTTTGTTTTTCTTGAAGGTTCAAAGGATATGGATGCATATATAATATCACATGGAAATTAATTAATTCCATGGGCTAGGCCATGAAATGGCCGGTTGGGCCTCCCTTATTGGGCCTTATTTTCTCTTTTTTTTTAGTCCAATTGGTAGCTAAATGTTGTAATTCATGAAGCAAGTTTCCAAAATTCCAATTTTGCCCTTGGCCTCCTTTCGTAATTCCACACCAATGTTATCGTAGCCGCCACATTCATACCAAGTAAGGTTCAAATATGGCCTCATTCATTACAAGTCAAGTTATCTCAAATTTTTCGAATATGCAAAAATGCCGGATGTAACACCCATGTCGGCCACCATAGTCGGAGGATATCTAGCCAAGGAATTAAATTGAGGGCTATATTCCCGGGCACTCATACTTCCTTGCTTTAGATTTAAGAACCTATCCGCTCTAGCTCAGCGGACCTCAGGTGGCAAATAGTGACGGATGAAAGCATCTATAAATTCTTGACACACGGGAGGAGGCGCATTTTGCTTCCTTGATGCTAGCCAATTATTGTACCACAATACCGCCACATCTCGGAGTCTATAAGATGCCAACTCCACAGATTCAGTTTCGGAGGCATGAATAATCCTCAATGTTCTTAACATCTCGTCAATAAAACCTTGCGGGTCTTCATCCGGCTTTGACCCGAAAAACTCCGGAGGATTCAAACTCATAAAGTCACGGGCTCTAGTACTAGCTGCCCGATCACTTGAGCTCACATTCTGCCGCTGTGCCTGGGCGGCAACCAACTGTGTCAATAGATGAATAGCCTCGGTCAGTTGTTGACCCGAAGCAACCGGTGGAGGAACTGGAGCTGAAGCTCCTCCTTGTTCTTCTACATTGGGCGGGGTGGAGGAAGTATTAGATGGAGCCTCATTTTGTGACTCGCCCTCTTCTACATTCATTGGTGGCTCTCTTTCTACCCGCCTTTTCATCATAGTCTTTCCCTTCTGGCGGATGTAGCTTTTCCCTTTGGCGGCATTTCTGAAATCATAACACACTATTAAGAGGGAAAAATCTAATAACACAGCTCTATCGCACGATCTCTTAAGATAAAAGACGGTCATTTTTCCTAAATGCCCTGTAGCCTCTTGTTTATTGGTATGGCGCGCAACACACCTTAAACAGGACTCTACTAGACACGGCTAGTAGACACTTCCTAGGACTTAACTGCTCTGATACCACTTTTGTCATGACCCTACTAGGGGCCGTGACGGGTACCCGGGGCTAACCACCGAGCACCACTCATTTCCTTACTCGTCGTACTCATTGTACAATTCTTCACCATTCATATATTCATAATCATAAGACAACCATTTTTCATTCGAAAAACATAATTAATTTTATATACATAAGCCCTTCGGCTATCAAAATAATAATATATACACAATCGTAGCATCGTGAGACCATACTACCCACACATGCGTATCTACGAGCCTTTACTAGAGTACTACACATATGGACGGGACAAGACCCTGTCATATATATATATATATATATATATATACACACACAAAAGAATGAACCAAGTCGCACCTCCGGAACAATGGAGTGCTCTCAAGTCAGCTGACAGCTCCTACGAGTCTAGATCAAGCTCACCTCCCTATCTACCTGTGGGCATGGACACAGCGTCCAAAGGAAACGGACGTCAGTAGGAACATTGTACTGAGTATGTAAAACATGAACGAAATAAGCATAGTAGAAGAATCATAAACCGTAGGAAAAGGATACAACTTGCAAGAGTTCTATAAATGAGTACACTTCATACGTATATCGTATTTTTATATAATCATGGAACATGTATCATCACATCATCATCATCATCGTTAACCCGCGTCCGGGTAACCATCATATGCCGCCCACTAGTGGTGTCATGTCCGGCCCTCTAGGCACGGTGTAATCATAAGCAGCCTGCATTAGCGGTGACATGTCTGTCCATCTAGGAACGGTGTAATCATAAGCAGCCCGCATTAACGGTGACATGTCCAGCCATCTAGGCACGGTGTAATCATATCGTCACATAATTATTCATAACATTTTCACATAATTATTCATAACTTAACATTTTCATACATCATTAATTATATAGGAACATCATACCATGAACTCTAGGATCTTTAGACTTAAGTTCATCATCATCATTATTGGACTCGTAAGGTATCTCTTATCTCATGTAGCTATTCGTGAACATAGACTCTTAGCTTTCCGGGATATAGAGGATTCATAGAGAAGAAGGAGAAATCATGCCATCGGATTCATGCCATAGAAAGAAAGGACTAGTCTCACATACCTTTTTCGTTTAACTAATTTATCTCTTGCTTGCTCTCCTTCAATGCCCACGTTTCTACCTTCAAGAGAAATCGCATGAACATTAGCTAATCGATTACTTAAACGTACTTACTAAAGCTAAAGAGAATTGGGCAGCATTTCCTTTGTTTATACAACTTTTCCCCATATCATATATCAACCCCCAACATCCAGGACAACATTCACAATATCGCAAACAACAATCATCATTCATCTACATTACCCACATTTCACCATTTCACTCCAATTTCTCCATAATCATGGTCATAGTTCATTATTGTATTTTCTCACATATAATACTTATTCCATGTTCTGTATGTCATTCATAACATACTTACAATCACAACATATCAATATTCATAATTCACCCCAATTTACTACTCAACAATGACACTATTTACTCATTCATGACCCATTTCCTATATCTTCTACAATCCATGTGTTTCAACTTTTCAAGTACCTTAAATAACATATAAATACCATAAAACTTACCTTAGATGGTGTAGGACTAAGCTTTGGGTGGAAATACTTCACTTGAGAAAAACCCTAGTTTCACTTTCCATGGAATTTCTTGACTTGGATGGACTTTGATGTGTTTCTCACACTTAGTTTTGTTGGTTTGATGAAGTTGATCATCAATTTGTCATAATTTCGTGTATATTGAGTGTGTGGAAGGTTCTAGAGAATTCTTGAGTTGTGTAGAAGAATAATGAAATGAAATTAATGTGGTGAAGTCCTTATATCAACTTTTAAAAACTGTTTCGACGAGATTCTACGGACACTGATACGGTCCGTATAAGTGACCGTGAAACTGCTCCAGTAGTCATCCCATTCTGTGTCGATTTCACGGCATGTTATATGGTCCGTATAAATTTATACGGTCCGTATAAGTGACGGTGAAATCACCCCCTCCATAACTTCATTCTGTGACAATCCTACGGACCGTATAACATTATACGGACTGTATAATCGACCGTATAACTCATCCTTTCACTGATCTTTTTCTTTTCACTTCATTTGATCTCCAATCCTTAGGGAACCTTCTCAGCACTTGTTTATCACTTCATTAACAATCGAAGGGACGTTATAACTCTCTCTCCAAAGCACCTTTTAATTATCATTAACTCCCTACTCGTAATTTCTTTCCGTTACACATCGTATGCCTTGCCTTTTCTCAGCAAACCTTCTTCCCTTACGTCAAATGTCTTTGAATCTCGATTAGGATCCTCAAATTCTATTTCTTACTTATCGAAACAATGTATGCGTCGTGCCTTTTGCTAGTCTATTCACTGTACGTTAATGGGAATTTTTTTTAGGTGTAACACAAAGACTGAAATAATATATGGTGCATGTTGTATTGTGAATGGATTATAGATATAGTTCGAAGTAAGAATTGTTGTGGGAATAAAATTAACAAAATCTGAAGGTAAGCCACCAAATGAATAGAGTAACTAAAGAGCATCTTTTAAGACTGGACTGAAAATAATTCGTGGGGAAGAAAAGAAATTGAACGATATTCCAGTAGGGGAACTTAATTTCCACAAAATGAGAAGGCTATGACAAGAAAATAGAGGGCAATGCAAGGGATTTTTACGATAGTCTTGGTGTGCATGAAGAATGGTTTATAAGGAAGATGATTAGTAGTTCGAAGGATTAAAATGGGTTACATTCGAGGTTTTGTAGGAACAAGGTCCGTTGGGGAATTCAGGGAAAGTCAACAAATGAGTTTTGATGTGGCTTAACATAAAGAGAAGGTTTTCACGACTAACTCAAAAGAAATGATTTGTAGAAAGGATTATGGAATTGATTATATGTTAAGGTTGAGTTAAAGAATGTCGTAAAGATATGGGTTGTTCCTGTTATACTTTAGGATGCTGGAGATACTACAATGATTTTATATAAGTTAGATTAGTGATTTGGGGTTACTTAGTTCCTACAGATCGGGAGTTGTCGGTAAAATGAAGTATAGTCAGAACTTATGTTTTCCATTCATGCAGAGATGATTACGTTGAGCAGACCTACGACTAGTTAAAGAGTTAACACAATTGCAGAGCGAGGGTTACGAGAGTATCAAGAGGCAAATTATGAGATTTAAAGGTCAGTAATGTTAAAATGAGGAAGATATGAGCTATTGGAGTACGTGAGGTCATAATTGGTTCAGACCTCAGTTAAGAGGCCAGAAGCGCCGTGGTTCGGTATCCAGGTATGTTAGTGATTTCTTTAGAAGCATGTTTTCCGACTTATGAGTTTCAAGAGCAAAGAGATTAGCTACGAGAGTAGAGAAAGGCTTGTGAACCTATGATGTTAGTAAATGGTAGAAGGCTATGAAGGTTATGAGCGGATCTAAATAGGTTAAAATTCTGGGAATGGACGACAAGATTTCGAGAAGGACAAAAGTAAGCGTACGAAAGAGCGAGTAAACAACCAATGGAGATCTTTTATGGCAATGGTACGATTAAATGTGATATGTTAACGCGAAGAATGATTCGATAAAGGGATGTACCAAATAATGGGATCAGGGACAGAGTACAAGACTAGTTTAAACATTCGAGGATGAATGTTTCTAAGGGGGGAAGGATGTTATACCCCGAAAAATTTCGTGTTACCAAGACTGTAGACAGCATAGTATGAGATCATGGGAGAGCAAAGTTATACAAAGATCAGGGGTGAAGATTATATGATCTGAGTATAAAAATATATATATGACATTTGGAGACTGTATGGAGTAAATCAGTTAACACGTTACTTGATGATTAGCCCTCGTAACCGTAACATAAGGTGGGGCCCGCATGCCGGGATTTTATAAAGGAAATATGAAAAGTGATATGAGTAGTACATAGGAAGTAGAGCAAAATCTTAAGAAGGACCCTTGAGCCAAATATGGGCATAAGCCCTCCAAAAGGATGATTTAAGGATACGTTTTTGGATGATTTGACTTAGAGGGGCCAAAATGCTATTATAAGTTTGGAATTTTGAAACACACCAAAAATTAAAGTTGTAGATAATTGAAAGAGATTTCCAACCATAGGTCGTGAGCCCTCACACAATATCGGGATCAAATGTTATGGTCATTTTATAATAAAGACTCCAAGCTGCCAAATGGCTTCCGCGGGTCCCACTTGAGAAGGCTGGTGGAACCGACTTAGGCGGGGTATAAATACCCCCATTAACTCTATTTTTTCAGCATTCATACATTCTCAATAGTCCTATAAACTTCCCAACACAACCCCAAACATTTATAGCCCATTAAATCAAGATTTTAACAATATTACACCAATCTAGTCCATGAAAGGTGATTGTTCTTGCTTCTACTTGATGTTGTGGCAAGTTTGGTCTTGAAGGAAGTTGGTGTGGCTAAATTTCTTCAAGTATATGGTATGTTCTTCAACCTATCTCTTATGTTGAGTTGATTTGAAGGTTTAGCAAGTCTTAAAAGTAAAAATAGTTAAGGAGAAAAGGTCATAAAGTGTCGTGTTGTAGTAGTTGTGTTTATGGACTGTTTTGAGCATGTTATGGTCGTGTGGCTGTGTCACGACCTCGCTGGCGGCCATTATGGTACTCAGTACTGACTTACCGAGCACCTATAATCTAGCATTCCTTTCTCGCCACTAGGAGGGTCACACGGACAATTTACGCATATCTCACTCAATATGGCTATCAATAATTATACTCGCAACCATATGTCGACAAGCTAAACCAAAATATTATACAACAACAGGGAAGAGCAAAGTTATGAATCATCTACCCACATACGACTGTGTACGAGCCTCTAAATAAGATACATAAATCAATAGAGATCCTTAAGTGCGGGCAGGACTACACTGTGCCCAAGTATACACACAAAAGGGAAGTACCAATAAACTACAGCTTCGGGACAACTGGAGCCTTCTTGGAACTTCGCTGGTAAGACTCCTAAGGGGCAGGCTCGTCTATCCGTCCACCTGCGGGCATGAACGCAGAGTCCACAAGAAGGGATGTCAGTACAAATAGTGTACTGAGTACGCAAGGCATGAATAATACTCTAAGATCATAGTAAGAGACGTAAAGCACAGCACGGCATAGAGTAAGGAAATAACCTGTACCTCTGTTTGCCTCTTAAGGAGGATATCATGCATGCTAACCTTACCTTTTGAAACAACATATAATTATTTACAAGTAAACTGCTCGACCATATAGGTACAGTGTAATGCTGCCTGGCCATTTAGGCACGGTGTGATCGTCATTAGCCCGCGTCCAGGCCTCCCGCATCCGGTTTAATCATAAACTGCCTACTGCAGTGGTGTGTCTGCCCGGCCGCCTATTGGACGGCACGGTGTTATTAAAATACATACATAATTACAAAGCACTCATGAGAGCCCAAGTGAAAGCTACAACTCTATCGGAGTGACGTAAGGTCGGTAACCTCCGATTTATATTATGGAATAATCATCATCAATATATCTCACCTAGAAGGAATAATTCATGAAGAGAGATCAACAACAATGAGAAATTCAAGGAAATCATGAAATAAACTCGATAATCTCATAATAGCATTAAAATCATAAGCTTTGGAACTTCTAGAATCAAAATCATCGTCATCAAGCGCATCATAGAAAGCATCTCATCTTCTTTATCCTTATAAAGCGTACTCATCTTTAGCGTCATAAGAAACTCTTGGGATCATGAAACTTTAAATTTTGAGGATAACGACATTATGGAACACATCTCACCTTTAGTGTCATAGGAATCTTTTAAGAATCATGAGTTTCTAACTCTTGGAAATAGGAAGGTTATGGAAACATATGTCGAATCACAACGTAAGAATCATGCCTTTGAAAGAAAGGACTAGCCTTAACATACCTGGAGGCTCGCTTCTTGACTTTCCAACCTACCTCCTGTCTTGAAATCTACATATAAAACCATTCATTCTATTGTTAGGCTCGTTGTTATATACTTATCCTAAGCCTCCAAATAAATCTTTCTAGAATCTGCCGAAATTTCGGCAGCATCTCCTCTATTTATATGCCTAGCCCAAAATCTCAATTCAGCAGCCAACAACAATATCAACATCAATAACATCATTTCCATCACCAATATGTACCATAAAACAGCCCACACGCTGTTTTCCAACTTCCACAACTAACCACCTTACTACACAATTATTTAACGACTTTATCTTCGCGAATAAACCGGTATTAACGTAATTTGAAGAAGATTCATACTTTATTCTCATTGAAATAGTAAAATCTCCAATATCCTCTTTGAATCCACGCTAGAATCCACCACACCACAATGCTAGAATCACGACCATGCGCTATCCGAACCTAAACTAATACTCCGTCACTTAAAAATTGCTCACTTTTTGTTTCCCTCTCTCTCTCTCTCTCTCTCTCTTCAATTTCTGGAAATTTCTAGCAAAATCTGGTGAAAAAAAGGGGTCCTTACCCTTTTTATAAGTTTCAAATTTGGGTCGGGACCACTGTAGCATTTTACGATAGCAACACTGTAGCAGGTCGGTACTGTAGCAGTACTGTAGCACGCATTTCTGCTCTGTTACTGAACTTGTAACGTCTATAATTCTCTACTCCGAAGTCCAATCGACGAGCGGTTTGATGCGTTGGAAAGTAGACTCGACGACTTCATTTTAGGCTTTTGTTTCACCTTAAAACACTTCATATGCTAAGAGATATTCGTCCGCCAAGTTGGACCAAAATTGTTCCTCATATTTTCTCCAATGTCCGACAAACTTAGTTTCCTTCATTCACTTGCCCGCCAATCCTTTCGGTACTTCTCATACATGATCTTAAACCCTTACAACCATAAAATAGGCACATATCACTTCAGTGTTCACAATTAAGCAGTTAACACCTACGGAACTCAATGTACGAACTGCGAGGTGTAACAAGCTGGGATGATTTACATATATAGAGACGGTATCTAATGTTGTTGGTGTGTTGATGAGATTATGCTCCTTGATGGGGAAGAAAGGAAGTGTATATTATTGTTGTATGTTGAAAAACATTGTGTGGGATGTTTTATGGAATATATTGGTATTGATAATATTGTTGTTGATGTTGGTATTATTGTTGTTGTTGTTGGTTGCTGGATTGTGATTTCGGGCTAGGCATATAAACAGGGGAGATGCTGCCCGAATTTTGGCAGATTCTAAAGGAGTTTGGTTTAAGGACTTGAGATACGCATATGACGATAAGTCTAACGGTAGTATAATTTCTTTTGAGTGTAGATTTGCAAGTTCCGGAGAATAAGCATTAATTCGTAGCAGATCAACCAGGTATGTTAAGGCTCGTCCCTTTCTTTCAAAGGAATGATTCCTATGTTATGATTCCATAAATGTTTCCATAACCTCCTTATTTTCAAAAGCTAGAAGTTCATGACTCTTAAAGCTTCTTACGATGTTAGATGAAAAATATTCCATGATGATTGTGACGATGATGATGATTCTCTTCTAGAAACTCTGAAGCTATGATTTGAGAGCATTATGAGATTATTGAGCCATTCCATGAATCCCTTGATCTTACTTATTGTTGATGATCTCACCTCATGTCATTCGTTCCTTCGAGGTGAGATACAGTGAAGATAATGATTCTATTTTCAGTGCTATCAAAGTTCATGATTTTTGAGACTCCCATGACATCATCGATTTCATCTTACGATGATTGATCCTTCGAGGAATGATATGGTGATAATAGTATTGCTAATGATGATGTTGATTTCATATATGTATTTTTATGTGTATGCATGGATGTATGTATGTATGTACGCATTGCATCCCACTGATCAGCTGGGGATAACACCGCGCCTACATGGTCGGGTAAGATAACACTGCGCCTACATGGCCGGGTAAGATAACACTGCGCCTACATGGCCAGGTAAGATAACACCGCGCCTACATGGCCGGGTAAGATAACACCATGCCTTAATGGCCGACAAGATGCTATATATATTACCGTGCCTTAATAGCCGGGCAACATGCTATATATATGTGGCACAGTTGACAAGGGGTGACGCTGTGGCCCTTGTTGTGATGTGTATATATATAAGGCATAGTTGATAGGGCGTGACGCTGTGGCCTTCGTTGTGATGTATATATATAAGGCGCAGTTGACAAGGGGTGACGCTGTGGTCTTTGTTGTGATGTGTATATATATATAAGGCACAATTGACAGGGGTGACGTTGTGGCCTTTATTGTGATGTATATATATAAGGCACAGTTGACAGGGGGTGATGCTGTGGCCTATGATGTGATGTTTATCTATAAGAGGCGCATTTGACAGCGGGTGACGCTGTAGCCTATGTGGAGATGTTTTATAGGTGACGATGTGTATTATGTTGTGGCATTTCTATAGAAATATGTGTTTCTTTGATATAGTCGTACTGATTCATTTATGTTGCCCATTCATTTTCATGTCTCAAATGTCTCCCAGGATTTTATGTACATGTTGATTTCATGCCTTACATACTCAGTACACTATTCGTATTGACCCCCTTTCTTCGGGGGCTGCGTTTCATACCACACAGGTGCATACAGATGAGTAGAACACATTGGCTATAGGATGGTCCCAGGCTATCAGCTGGATTAGTGAGCTCCATCTCAGTTCGGAGTGTTGCCGAGGCAGAGTACTTACGTTATGGCATCTCGTGTATGTTAGAGACTTTAGTGTCCTGTGGATAGTGCGTCGAGATGTCGACAGTTGTGTAAAGCGACCATATAGGCCGATGTGTTTTTATGCTTTATTTTTAAAGATTTTATTGTTACTAAAGGTTTTCTTTGAATTAACGATAAGGGAGAAGTCCCTGATTTGACGAAAGAGTTTTATTGAAAAGTGTTTTTTACCTGACGAAAGCGTCATCGCGTAGATTAAAGGTTCACAAAAAGTTGTGACTCCTGGATGGAATAGTAGTATGGCACTCAGCTGATCGGGTCTTGGGTGTCAGTCGTGGCCCTCCGGTTTGGGCCTTGACAAGTGGGTCACTGAAGGGTCCACAATCTGCGATTCTTTGAATGAACTTGGACATACGGTAGCGTCGCTGCCCCTACAGGAACGCCTGCAATTCAAGGTATTAATCCCTGCACTAGTAACAACACACATTGCTCAAGTGATTCCGGCGCCGCCTCAGAAAGAGTTTGTAGTCCAAGTGGCCGCCTCACATGGTATCACAAGATCAGGGATATGTTATACTCCTGAAGACCTAGCCCAAGGGGGACCCCGAAGGGAGGGTAATCAGAAAAGGACCATCACTGAAGGTGAAGCTGAAGATTTTTTGTGTCGAATGCAGCCAAAAGAATACTCCATTGTTGAGGATTTAAAGAAGACACTAGCCCAAATATCGGTGCTAGCATTGCTGCAAAGTTCACCCCAACACCGCCTGGCTCTAATGAAGGTGTAGGAGGAAGCTCACCTCCCGGCTGAAACAAATAGTGAAAATCTGGCCGAAATGGTCGCCCATGTTATGGAGGAACATCAAATTGCCTTCACAGAAAAAGAGTTGCCCAAGGAAGGCATAAATCACAACAAAGCGTTGCACATCACTATCATGTATCGCAACAAAGTGGTAACTCGAGTGTTGATTGACAATGGGCCAGGACTTAATATTTTTCATAACTACCATGACTCAGCTAGGGTATGACCTCGAAAAGGTTCGTCAAAGCCACACTAACATAAGAGCATTTAACAGAGGATGTTGTGATGCCACTGGAGTAGTTGATCTGGATATTCAAATAGGACCTGCTGAGTTCACCACGAAATTCCAAGTCATGGAAATACCGACCAATTACAATTTGCTTCTAGGAAGACCATGGATCCACATGGTAGGGGCAGTACCATCCTCGCTCGATCAATCTGTAAAATTTTCCTGGGAAGAAAAAGAAGTGGTAATCCATGGAGAAGCCAGCATGCACAATTATCCGGACAATTCCATACCTGTCATTGAAGCCACACCCAAAGGAACAGATTTCCATATTATGGAGTTGGTAGGAGCAGCCCACAAAATAGACTCCTTGGAAATTCCCATGCCAGCGGTTTATAAAATGATTGCTTCCGCCATGATGCTGAACGTGTCGGAACCCGGAAAAGGTTTAGCGAAGAATTTACAGGGAATCACTGAGCCCATTCCTATCCTTCAAGATATTTCACTTTGGGATTGGTTACATCCCCACAGAGGAAGAGATGCCTACCAAGAAGAGACAAGAGGTTGCAGATCTCTACAAACCCATCCCGAATCTGTACCAGTCATTCCCCTACAAAATGCCTATGCCTGAGGATGCTGACATTGAAGAAGGGATAAGGATGTTATTCCAAGAGGAAGATTGCTCCGTGATTCTGGAGGAATGTGCTGAAACACCCAGCATCAGAGAGGCAGAACTGAGTGAGCAGTTGTCTAACTGGACCTCTACCCCGCTACTGGCTCTTCGGTAGAGAAAGATGAATTTATTTTTGAAAATGGGAAGAATTGGTCGAGGCCCGATTACTCACCCCCTTTGTCATTTACATACTTTGTAATGTTTTCAAAAACGGAAATGGCTGGACCTAAGCCAGGAACACAGTTTGTATTCCTAAACATTTTAAAATTAATGAAAGCCTCGATTTATTAAAACTATTTTATTTGTTGCATGCATGTTTTATACTAACATATTTCACCTTAAATTTTCTTTTCAGTAATAAAAACAATAAAGCAACCTTAAATGTCATGATATGTTGAAAAACGAATGAGTCGGGCAGCATAGATGAAGAAGAATATGAAGAATAGGACGAAACCAAAATGCTACCTGAGGGCCTCACAAAGGAAGTAGAACAATTGGAGAATGAGCAGAAGCCAAACTTGGACGAAACGGAAACCATAAATCTAGGTGATAAAGAGGATGTCAAAGAAACAAGGATAAGTGCACACCTAGATACCCCTCTCAAAGAGGAATTGATAAGTTTGCTAAGGGAGTATGTGGACGTCTTCGCATGGTCATACGCCGACATGCCGAGGCTAAGTACCAGCATAGTGTCTCACAGGATACCCATCAATAAGGGGTTTGCTTCAGTAAAGCAGAAAACCCGACAATTCAAGCCGGATCTTAGCATCCGAATAAAATATGGTGTGGAGAAACAGATTGAGTCTGGAGTAGTGAAAGTGACATCCTACCAAACATGGCTAGCCAACATAGTCCCGGTGCTCAAGAAAGATGGCAAGATAAGAATCTGCGTGGATTACCGAGATCTAAAAAAGGCTAGCCCAAAGGATAATTTCCCACTCCCGAACATCCATATACTCATAGATAATTGTGCCAAGCATGAGTTATAATCTTTTGTAGATTGATTTGCCGGCTGCCACCTGATCCTAATGGATAGAGAGGATACCGAGAAGACAGCTTTCATCACCCCATGGGGAGTGTACTATTATAGGGTAATGCCCTTCAGCCTCAAAAACACCGGCGCAAAATACATGAGGGCAGTGACTACTATTTTTCATGACATGATCCATAGAGGGATTGAGGTCTATATGGACGATGTCATTATCAAGTCAAGAGAAAGTTCAGAGCATACCACGCATTTGAGGAAATTCTTCAACAGACTCCGGAAGTTTAATTTGAAATTGAACCAGACCAAATGTGCATTCGGAGTACCGGCTGGAAAGTTACTGGGATAGTCAGCCAAAAGGGCATTGAGCTACACCCAACAAAGATCAAAGCAATCCAAGTGTTTCCTCCTCCTCAAACCAAGAAAGAAGTCATGAGTTTCCTGGGAAGGCTAAATTACATCGGGCGGTTCATAGCTCAATCTACCTTCATTGTGGAGCCCATCCTCAAGCCTCTAAAAAATGACACTCCTACCAAATGGACGGAGGAATGCCAAGAGGAATTCGACACTATCAAGAGATATTTGTCCAACCCACCAGTCCTGGTACAACCAAGGCCTGGGAGTCCTTTGTTGTAGTACTTATCAATTGCTGAAAAGACATTTGGGTGCGTGTAAGGACAACACGATGAAGAAGGGAAGAAGGACGTGCCATTTATTATCTGAGCAAAAAATTCACAGCCTGTGAGGCAAGATGTACGCTGGTGGAAAAAACTTGTTTTGCTCTAACTTGGGTAGCTCAGAAATTGAGGCATTATTTGTCTTCATATATCACCCACCTTATATCCAAGATGGATCCATTGAGATACATATTCCGCCAGCCCATACCCATCGGAAAATTGGCCAAATGGCAGATGTTGTTGAGTGAACTCGACATCGTATACGTAGCCCGAAAAGCCGTTAATGGACATGCTTTGGCTGACTTACTAGCTACGAGCTCGATGGATGAAGAACTAGAACCACTTCGTACCCATTTCCCAGACGAAGGAGTGTTGTCTATAGAAGAAGGAGCAACGGAATCCTACACTGGTTGGAAATTGTTCTTTGTCGGAGCGGTGAATTACAAAGGTTCCAAAATCGAAGTGGTTTTGATATCAAAGTATGGGCAACACTATCCCATTGCCGCTAAACACAAATTCTGTTATACTAATAACATGGCCGAATACGAAGCCTGCATCCTAGGTCTTAGAATGGCACTAGACATGGACATTAATGAATTATTGGTCATTGGAGATTCGGACTTGCTGATTCACCAAGTACGAGGCGAATGGGCCACTAAGAATGAAAAGATATTACCATATGTGAACTTGGCATAGAGATTATGCAAAAGGTTCAGAAAGATTGAGTTTCAACATACGCCAAGGGCTCAGAATAAATTTCCTGATGCACTGGCCACAATAGCGTTAATGATCCAGCATCCTAAAAGCAGTCACATCGACCCACTAAGGATAAGTCTGAAAGAAAAACATGCCTAATGTTGCCATGTAGAAGCTAAGCTAGATGGCAAGCCATGGTACAGCGACATCAAAATGTATCTGGAACGACGAGAATACCCCGAAGCCATTAAAAATGGACAAAAGAAGACCATCCGAAGAATGGCAAATGGTTTCTTCCTAAATAAAGAAGTGCCATACAAACGGACGCCAGATTTGGGTCTGCTCAGATGTGTATGTTACACCTTGGAACTTTGGGTTGCTGAGCGGTGAATGAACTAACGTAAGTTAAGGTGAACATGATTTCCCTACAAGTAAGAAGGGATACTTAATAATTCTAATTAAGATTCCAAAGAAGTTAAAGGCAAGGGAGAAAAACTCGTCAAATGAAACTTCATCGCAGTTCTGCGAAAGGGGGTTCGACGGTCGTTTTTGTACCGTCGGACGAGTGGATGCTTCGTCGTTTGTGCCATAAAATTGAGCTAGAGCGAAGACCATTCGACGAACAAGTCGACGCTCCGTCGATCAGTTCAACGGACCGTTCTTCTCACCGTCGAATGAAAAGAAACGACAGATTGCTCACTGGAAATTTAACGACTTTGACGGCCAAATCGACACTCCGTCGATCGCATCGTACATCTCGGTCAGGACTGATTTCATGATTTAATATAAGAACCCTCCCTCATTTTTTATTTCATTTCATTTTCATTCTCCACACACCAAAGAAACCTCTAGAACCTTCTCCATCATTCATCCACAAGAAACCAAAGGAAAACCATGGTCAACTACACCAAATCCATGAAATCAAGTGTATGAAACCCATTAAAAGTTCATCTAAGCCAAGAAAACTCAAGAGAAGTGAGTTAGGGTTTTGGTGCAAGAAGAGAAGCTCCACTTGAGTATTGTTCATCCTTCATCTAAGGTGAGTTTTATGACCCTTTTATATGGTTAGAGTGGTTAAAAGTTGAAACACTTGGATTGTGGAAAGACATAGAAATTGGGTCATGAATGTGTGAATAGTGTCATTGTTGAATAGTGATTGGGATGAATCATGAATGTTGGTATGTTGTGATTGTGAATATGTTATAAGTGACATTTAGACCATGGAATAAGTATTATATATGAGAAAACGCGATAACGAGTTATAATCATAATTGTGGAGAAATCGAAGAGAAATGTTGAATTGTGGTAAGTGTAGATAAATGATGATTGTTGTTGCTATATTGTGAATGTTGTTATTAACGTTGGGAGTTGATATAGAATGTGGGAAAAGTAGTATAAACAAAGGAAATGCTGCCCAATTTTCCCTAGAAATAGTGAAATGTTCTTATAGCCGAGTAACTAATGTTAATGCGATTCCTCTTGAAGGTAGAAACGTGGGCACCAAACGAAACCAAGCGAACGATAGATTAGTTAAGCGCAAAAGGTATGTGAGGCTAGTCCTTTCTTTCTATGGCATGAATCCTATGGCTTGACTTTTCTTTCTTCTTCATGAATCTCCTACATTCCGGAAAACAAAGAGTCTATGTTCATGACTAGCTATATGAGATAAGACATATATATTATGAGCCCAATAATGATGATGAGTTAAGTCTAAAGATTCTAGAGTTCATGATATAATATCCCTACAAAGTTAATGATGTTGTTTATTTTATACAGTCACCTTATATACTATTTCCTTCAAGGTGAGGCAGAATACTTATAAATGCTCCATAATGGAATCAAGGGTCCACGACCTTATGTCACCTCGATAAATTATAGCTATCTCTGAGTTTCTATGCATGCATTATGATGAGTACATGTTGATGATATTACAGTGCGCCTATATGGCTGGGCAGCACCGCTAAGGCGGGCGGCTTATAGATGATTACACCGTGTCTATATGGCCCGGGCAGCGCCACTAGTGGGCGGCATGATATGGCACCCCGGACGCGGGAGGCCTGGACGCAGGCTAATGATTATCACATCGATCTGGTATGGATGGCAGCTTATACATTTATGCATATATGATATGATGATGATTATGAGTAAGACATCATGTGTTATTTCTTTTATAAGTGACAGTCATATACAGTTGCTCCTTACTGATGCTTTCTTTATCTCATTGACGTATCTTCATTATTTATGCCTCTCATACTCAGTACAATGTTCGTACTGATGTCCGTTTTCTTTGGACGCTGTGTTCATGCCCACAGGTAGACAGGGAGGCGATCTTGATCTAGACTCGTAGGAGCCAGTAGATGACTGGAGAGCACTCCATTGTTCCGGAGGTGCTACTTGGTTCATTCTTTTGTGTATATACATATATATGTATTATGGGCACGACGGGGTCTTATCCCATCCATATGTCTAGTACTCTAGTAGTGTCTCATAGATACGCAGCGTGGGTTATATGGTCTCACAAGATTACTACCGTATATATACATATATTATTTTAATGGCCGAAAGGTTTATGTATATAAAAGTGTTTATGTTTCAAATTGTTATATCCCGTATTTCGTACATTCGGAAAAATTTGAAATAATTGTGACAAGTTAGAGACAAGGCCATATTTTGATCTTGTTCTACATAAGGTGTTCATGAAAAACATTGACGCGGAAATATCGAGGAAGGTTAAGGGCAAAAATTGGAATTTTGGAAATTAGTTTCGTGGATTACGAAATATGGCCCATAACTAGTTGGGCTAGAAAAAAAAAAGGGGCCCAAGTGATAGGGGTGGCCGACCATAGTGGCCATAAGCCCAAGCCCATGGAATTAAGATTTTATCCATGTGATAAATAAGGAAAAAGGGAGTCAAAATTCGTCATTTATCAAGAAACTTCAAGAACACAAAATGGAGAGCAAGACCAAAGGGAGGTTCGGCCATGACCATGGAAATTTAGCCTATTGAAATCTTGTCCCAAAAATTATTTTCTTGTGGTATTCTTACTAATTCAAGGGTCCTCTACAACTTGGCGTAGTTGGTTTGGAAGAAGGAGCATTTATTTCTTCAAGTTGACAACTTGTTCAAGTGAAGAAGTTTGTAGAAAAAGGTAAGAATCAATACCTTTTTCTTATGTTATGAGGGTTTGTTCATGTTGTGGTATGTAGAAATGAGTAGAAATTATGGAGGTTGCAAAGTGGGTGTGTATGTATATATGTGGCCGTGTATGTGCATGGTTGTGTAGTTAAGATGTGTTGAATTTTGTGTTGTATTCTAGTTGTGGTTATGATGGAATTTATATTGGAAATGAAAGTTGAATGAATTTGATGGAAGTGGGAAATATTGAATATGGCCGTGTGGTATTTGGAAGTTGGAATGGAAATGGATTAATTTTGTTTGATGTGTTAGTTGCGTTGTTGTGATCCTTGCAATGTAAATGAAGGCAAAATGGTTCAAGTTGGCATTAAAATGGAATGAAGAAGAATATGTCATCTTAGTATGATTTTATGATATTATGGGAATGAAATTGTTAAGGTGCAAATTGTGATGATTGTTGATGAAATTAGAAGATGGAAACATGTTATGAATTAGTATGTTAAAGATTACAAGTTTTGGATGAATTATGGCTTTGGTGGAAAGTTTGTATATTTTGTATATCTTGTGAATATATTGTAGAAATGACATGAAATGCTTCCGAATTATATCGTAATGATTTTGATTAGTAATGAATATGAGCATGTTGGTATTGATTTGAAAATGTGAAGTCGGAATGAAAGCTATTGCATTATGTTGGAAAGAAGGCTAGTTGTGACATATTGTGATTTGTAGTGATTGTTGTTGTTGTTGTTGTTGTTGTTGTTGTTGGGTTGTTAAATTATTTTGGCCGAGTTGAATTCTCGGGGCGTCGTATTTATAGGGGAGGTGCTGCCGAAATTTCGGTAGGCAAGTGCTAATTCAAGATTGGATGCCAAAAGCCTTATAGTAACATTTGGTAAATGTGACCATTTATAGGTTTCAGACGAAACGGGATTTGAGGTTTGGCGAGCGTAAAAGGCAAGAAAGGTATGTAAAGCTCCACCTTTCCTTCTCTTGGCATGTCCTAGATGTATTAGGTTTGAATATGGACCTCGGGGACTACTCCACTCTTCGGAATCCGCGTCTAAATTTGCCCTTTTCCATTCAGTGGAATTGAAATAATTTTGTTGCAAATGGTTAGGAAAGTTGTCTAAATACCTAGAACTTGTGTAAATAAAATCCGACTACCTTAAAACCCGCATAAGCGACTCCATAAAGTTTATTACACATAGTTTGTGTCCGCCACCTCGGTTGACCCGAGGTGGGCCCATTATTTCCGAATCCACTTCTATTGTGCTATTGAATTGTTTTCGAGCGATATCTAAAGGAAACGCTTGGCTGCTCTTCTAATTCCTGAACGACAATTGTTTGAAATATTCCATTAAGTTCTATGACGTGTTTTGATACGTACCACGAATCCGGAAGTTCTGTTTTGACATAATCCACCGTGACATCTGAAAGGTATGTACTATGATTATCGTCCGACGTCTTTCTAATGATCCGTTGTTTGGGTTCTTCGATTGAGTCTGTATAAATTTTTTTATATTTTACATTGCATTTGGTTTCTCACTACTCTACTCGTGGATGCCTCAATGCTTCTTTCACTGAGCCCGGGCCAGGATTTGTTATCAAGCGTATTCCACTGCATTGTTCGCCGTGCCTCGATGTGAGGGGGCAGGTATGACATGTACATGGGTCCGGAGTATGATGTGCCATGTACATCTATGTTCTGATGTTGGTGATATGATATGATATGATATGATATGGCCATCTGATATGTTATGATATGTTACGGAGCTATTCCCTACTCTGAAGTATGATGTGTTGTGGCGCCAGTGACGGGGTGGCGCCACATTCTGTTCACCGAGTCCCGTATTGGGGCCGGATTTGGCATATGTTTCTGCATGCATTATTTACGTTCTGTAAGTATGCATTTTGATATTCTGGACTTTGCACCCATTTTCTGTATTTTCTGTTCCGGTTATGATTTTGTTTACTGTACTTCATGCTTTACATACTCAGTACATATTCCGTACTGACCCCCTTTCTTCGGGGGCTGCGTTTTCATGCCGCGCAGGTACAGACGACAGGTTTGCTGATCCGCCCGCTTAGGACTTTATTCTGCTATTTTGGAGCGCTCTTTTATCCGGAGCCTATATTTTGGTACAATATTTTGCTATTGTATATATGTACGCTATTCAGGGGTACGACGGGGCCCTGTCCCGTCTTATGATTCTGTTATGTTTTGTAGAGGTCTGTAGACATACAGGTGGGTTCTGTATATGTTTTGGGTTGTTTGATCTGTGATGGCCTTAACGGCTTCCACGTGCTATACCCGTTCATCTGCGAAATCTAGTAACGCCAACTTACTTTTATTTTGGTATACTCTGCGAATATGTTGGTTCGCGTTATTGGGTACGTCTGGGTGTCCAGCACGGACACTAGTCATGGCCTACGGGGTTGGGTCGTGACACAAATGAAAGATGATTATCTTATGATTTGAATATGAATTTGATAAAATAAGGCTTAATCAACATGATGAGTAGCAGAACGAGTGGTGCTCGGTGGTTAGCCCCGGGTACCCGTCACGGCCCCTAGGCGGGTCGTGACAAAAATGGTATTAGAGCAGTTCAGTCCTAGGAAGTGTCGACGAGCCGTGTCTAGTAGAGTCTTGTTTATTGTGTGTTGCGCGCCACGCTAATAAACAAGAGGATACAGGGCATTTAGGAAAAATGACCATCTTTCATCTTAAGAGATCGTGCGATAGAGCTGTATTATAAGACTATCCCCTCCCTAATTGTACGTTATAATTTCAGCAAAGCTGATGAAAGGAAAAGCTACGGCAGCCCAGAAAGGCAAGATGGTGATGGAAGAAGGGCTTGAACAAGAGCCGTCTATAGGTGTGGAGGAGGGCGAACCCCAGAATAAGTCCCCACCTCGATTTTCCCATACTTTGCCCACTTTTGAGGATTAGAGGGGAGCCTCAGCTTTAGCTACAGCACCCCCCGTTCCTCCACCAGATGGCTCGGGCCAAGAGATAAGACAGGCCATTCTTCTACTGACTCAATTGGTAGCCGCTCAACCTCAGCAGCAGGATGTAAGCCACGATAACAGGGTTTGGAGGAAGAGAGCTAGTTCTTCAGGGTCTGATCATGAGCGTAGGGGTGCTCCGAGGAAACAATTCTCTAGGCACTGAATACGTTCACCAAGTGGTGCTCCTCCGCAGTTTTCTAGACCCCGATTTGATGGATCTATATATTCTAAGTCACCCCCAGTCTCAGAGTTTCCAGTTCTCTGATTCGGAGTGGTTCTAGTCAGACGAGATCCTCGGTACCACGATGTACTCAGTGTCGTAAGTTACATTGGGGATCGTGCCACTTGGGCTCGGATGTTTTTTATACATGTGCTCGGCCAGGCCATATCATGCGCGACTGCCTATGGAGGCGTGGTAGAGATGAGGTTCGACCTATGGGATTAGTAGCTGGCTCTTCGTCATCGGTACGCCCTCCAAGACCAAGGCCACAGATGTTAGTAGGTGGTGATAGATAGATACCAAAGTGGAGCGCCCAGTCCAAGTGGATCCCAGCATCATATCCATGCGTTAGCTGAGCGACAGGATCTTGAGTCTTCCCCTGATATTGTCCCAGGTATATTGTCAGTATCCTTTTACGATATATGTGCATCGATGGATTCGGATCCTATGCTGTCATGTATCACCCTCGTTGTGATGATTGTGTTGCGGTGAAAAAATTTTTTTAAGCCAATCCGACAATTTGAGATGACTATATTTTTTAATAACCTAGTGATAGCCAGAATCTTGATTTACGAGTAAGTTGATTGACGGTGAGTGAATATAAACAATATGTGTATGTATATAGATATTGGAATTCTAGACCGAGTGTGCAGGCACGACTTATGAGAAAAGCTCTACTATTTATATCCTTTAATGGTAAGTGATCTTGTGTTGTGCAGTTGTGAATTATGTGTGTTCCGATATATGTCCTACTGAGACATCGGACGTGTTTTCTGGGCTATGTGCAAGTTTGGGATTGTTATGCTTACAAAAGAAACTCTGCCGAAGTTTTCCTAGAATTTGAAGGAGACAAGGTACAAGCTTGTGATATGTCCTGACGAGAAATGATGATATGCAACAAGGAAATGGCAGGACGAGATTGAGTTAGGAGTATCATTGACAACTACAAGAGATGAGTAACGGTAATTATAACATCGACAATGATATGGTAAAGAGAAATACTAGGGTAAATTAGGAAGACTGGTAGTGCTAAAGCACGACATAGAAAAGAAAGGGTAACTCCAATGGAGTGTGATACCAAGGTATTGATTGGAGGGATAAACACTAGAAAGACGCGATAAGTTTTTGTTATATCCCGCATTTTTGTGCAATCGGATGATTCAAGATAACTGCGGGAAGATAACAAGTAAGGCCTTACTTTTATTTTGTTTGGCATACAAGTTGCTTATGAAGAATTTTGAAGTGGAAACGTTAAGGAAGGATAGGGGCAAAAAGGGAAATTCGCGATATGACTCATGGAAATATGGAGAGAGACTAAGGGTAAATTTCGAATTTGAAAAATAAAAATCCTTCATGAGTTGTAAGACCCAAATGCATATATGGACTTGGGAATTAAAATGGGCCATTTGAGTCATCCAATTGGAGTGGGCTTAGGCCCAACTAGAAGTTTAAGAGACCAAATAAAAGATGACTTAGTCATCTTTTCCATGGGACTTTCTAGACTTTTCAAGAAAACAAAGAACAAGAGAAAAAGGAGAAAGTTTCCAAGGCCATTCGGCCAAGAGCAAGTTCCACAAGAAACTTGGAAAAATAATTTCTTTAAAAATCATTTTCTACTAATTGAAGGGTTCCTAGCAAAGTGAAGTGGTCTTTGGAGCAAGAAAAACCCATATTCTTGCAAGTTGTGAGTTCTATCCAAGTGAAGAAGTGAGGAAGAAGGTAAGGTTTAATTCTTTCTTTATATGTTATGGATATTGGTGCATGTTGTAGTGTACAAAAAAATGGATGAAATTCATGAGGAATATGAATATAGGGGTGTGGCCGTGCATGTATGTGTGTGTGTAGAAATCATGTTTTAATTATTTTATCTAGTATTGGGTTGTTATTGTTGTGGGTGTTATGTTAATAATGGAAGTTGGATGATTTTAGTGAAGTTGTAGCCATGTGTGCATGATGTTGGCCGTGAGTTGTATATTATATGTATAGCCGTGTATATTTGGTGAATCATGAAGGAATGGTGAGTAAGTTTTATTTAGTATGTTGGTTGTTGTGTTGTGAATTTTATGTTGCAAATAAAAGCCTAATGAGCTTAGTAGAGTATTAGTAGTTGGAGGCTTGTTTTGGAAGATTATATAAATTAAATATGATGGTTATGCATGTGTGGAATATAATGTTGTTAGTGTGAAGTTGTTAGTGCGTAAATTATTAAGTTGTTATTGTTTTTATTGGAGTTGGAAGGCTTTGAAGGAAGTATTATATTGATTAAGTTGTGATAATGTATCTTGGATTGAATATGGAAATTGTTAGTATGGTTGTTGACATTATGTTGATAGTTTGGCCGGGTTGAATTCCCGGATTGTTGTTGATTGAAATTGGCCAAATTAGATTTTGGGGATGGTGTATTTACAGGGGAAGTGCTGCCGAAATTTCGGTAGACAAGTGTTACTTTAAGATTCCACTTCTAAATGCTCTAATTAAGGTTTGGTAAATGTGACCAATTTGTAGATTTTGGAGGATTGGAACTTGAATTTGGAATAGCATAAGGAGCGGAAAAAGGTATGTAAGGATTCACCCTTCCTTCTTTGGCATGTCTTAGACATACTAGGTTTGAATACGAGCCTCGGGAACGATCCTATTCCTAGAAATCCGAGATTGAAATTGGCCCTTTTTCATTCAATAGAATTGAATTAAGTTTTTCCTATCTTATTGAAACAATTGCATCTAACATCTACAACTTGTTAAATGAAATCGGATTACACTAAAGCCTTCACAAGTGTCGTAATTATTCCAATGAGAATATTTCTATGACGATTACGATGAATATGTTCTACAATGACATGGATGATGTCAAGGAAGAAAATGTTTATATGAAGAATATGACAATGATGATTCCATGATTAAAGGTTCAAAGTTCATGATTTCAGTGACGATATGAGAACGTTGAGCTATTTCTTGAATTCTCAACTCTATTCATGAATGATAACTATTGTTAAAGATTCCAAAGTATACGAAACGACACCTTATGATCCTGTTTTATGTTTTCTCATGATATTACTCTCCATTAGTAGTCTCGCCTTATAATATTAGTTCCTTCAAGGTGAGACATGACGATCATGATTATTCAATAATGTAATCGGGGGCTACCGACCTTACGTCACTCCGACGCGAACATGGTTTTCTTGGACTCTCATGCATGCTGTATACATGTTATAAGTATATGTAAATGTATATGGGGAAGATAGGGAAAGGTAAGGCGCTATAGACGCATAGCCACCTGATCAGTTGGAGTACGGTACATGATATCGTCCCGGATGCGGGATATATGGTTAAATGGACCGGAGCCGACGCCTCGGCAATATGATATGATCTATGTTATATATATATGAAAAGAAATGTTTTCCAAGAAAGCAAAGTATTATATGTATATGGATCGGGCTGCACGTGCCGCAACAATATGTTATAGTATATGCACATATGGATCGGGCTGCATGTTCCGCAGCGCTAAACATGCATGGTATCCGCCAACGTGCACTTATATGTACAGGTTATGTTTCTACCTCATGACATGCGCTATATCTCTTTTATGTCATTATCCCTGTTCTATATTTGCCATATGTTATTATTCATGCCTTACATACTCGGTACATTACTCGTACTGACGTCCCTTCTTGTGGACGCTGCGTTTCATGCCGCGCAGGTCAGCAGGTAGACAGATTTGACTCCTAGGAGCTCCATCAGCAGTACTGTGGCAGCGCTCCAGTTGTTCCGGAGCCTCAGTTTCTTGGTACTACTTTTATGTATATATTCGGGCACGGTAGAACCCGGCCCTTCTTGTATATGTGGATGTACTTTGTTTAGAGGCTCGTAGACAGATATGTACAGTTAGATGTTTTGTATGTTTGTTGTCCTCGTCGTTGTATAAGGTGCTAGCAAAGTTTATTAGTCCATGTTTACAATTATGCTATTAATGTTAGCGTTAAGTAATAGAAAAAAAAAGAGGATACGGTATAGTCTATACGACCCACCTAGTAGTAAAAGTACGATACGAGATAAGGGGTGCTCGGTACAAGTATCGGGTACCCGTCGCGGCCCCTAGTTGGGTCGTGACAGTTTACTAGCGACTAAACTAACAGTACCCGGAGACAGAAGTACGAATTCGAGGGGTTATAATGAATGAGAACACGTTATTAAAAGAATTTATATGGTGAGCGTGATAGAACTGATTAGAAGGAGTAACGGGTTGAGTATGCTTACTTCACGAGGTTTATCCTGTGTTATAAGCAGCCTTGCGAATGAGATCAAGAAGTGTCACTATATAGAGTTGATTATGATCAGGGTATATGAGAACGCAACAAGAACTGTAATGCAAAGTATAGTGAGGAAACGACTAAGGATGTGACATGTTCTATATGAATAAAGAGTGAATGCAAGTGTGAAACCAACAAGCGAGCCATGGGGCAGTAGATGAGAAAGCTTATAAGACCTTGTTAGGGGAAAGTCCAGCATAGGGATTCCTCCATGACAGAAATGATAGCCAGCAAAAAAGGGAAGTTAACTTGAAAAAGAAATCAGAGGAAAGTGATATGGCAAAGTAGTAGTAGTTTGTCATTGGTATAACCAAGAGCATGAGTGATATCTTTAGCTGGATGTAAAAGACCAAGACTACAGAAAGATGAATAACGAAATAGGACGATTATTAAGAAGAGGATCAGCACAATAAGGGTGAGAGGGGATGATCAGAATAAGTTTTGGGAGCAAAGAATGGATTGTAGTATATTCTAAAGGACAAAAGTGGAGGTACTCAGTTAGGGATAGGGTTCCTCATACGAAGAATAAATGATTGATTATAAAATGGGAGAAAACAAGATAAATTGAGGAGGAAGGAATAAGAACGAGAATAGAGAGAGAAGGAAATACACGAAGTACGCGTGCTTAAGAAGTAGTTGTGTTATAATTAAAGGGAGATGCATTCCCTACGAATATCCTGTACCAAGTTAGAACGAGTAAAGTATATGAAGTAAAGAGACGAAAAGAAAAAGATGATCATGAGTTATGAGTTTATTGTACGACGACAAAGCGATAGAGTAAAGCTATCGTCAACGACAAATATAATACGATTATGGTTGGTTTTGAAATCAGTGTTGAGTGCAAAACAAAAGTAAAAGAATAAGAGGCATGAGGGGTATTAGTGGCGTATGAGACTTAGGCCCTGGAAAACAAAGATGACGTTACAAATGAACTTTGAGCACCGAAGAAGAGGGCAAGTGACATTATATGGATGGTAAGGATAACTAGACCTACTACTATGGTAAGCATCCCTATGGGACAAAAGTTGTTAATTGGAGCAGATTTAGACATTGACTCATAACTAACAGATGAGCTAAGTAAAATACATCCTTGTTCGGATTGCTATATCGGTTGTATTAGTTGGTTACAAAACTGCAAGATGAGTATGTTAAGACTTCACACATGAATTATCGTAGCTATGAATTACGAGAAAACAGCATGAATAAGATGTAGTGTAGTAAGGGATGTATGAATTCAAGATTTGAAGGAGAGGCAACGGATTTGAGAATGGTACAAGTAAAACCCTTAAAAGGGGGAAGCGAGTAAAGGGAATTCAAGTGTAGAGATTTGGGACGATGGATCCTAAAATGTGACGGATATTGACTCTAAAACAAAGAGTGAGAGTTGCGCAGAAATGAGTCCAATGACTAGTAAATAAACGAACATGAATTGAGCAGGCATCTGAGACTGTACGGGAAACCATTCGTGAAGACTTTGAACCACGTGACATTGAGAGCAACTAACTCAAGGGGTATTGTAAAGGATGACGGTGTTATACTAGAATAGAGGTAAAGAAACCAGCGGTCAAGTCATTGTAAATGATATGTATAGGAATATGACCATGGATACGATATGTAAATGAGTACGATTATGAATACGGATGCAGATATGGATACATGTATATGTATAGATGTGTATGTGCACGAATCACGCGAGAACGATTATGTAACTCACAAGTAATTATATGTCGCCAATGAAACCAAGTGGATATTTAAAAAGAGGAGTAAGAGGTAAACAAGAATAGTGTGGTCATGATACCCCGGGTCAGTTGAAGGAAAATATAGGGTAAATTGAGTTAAAATGTTGAGTTGGGATTATTGTTAGGGGTAAATGGGACAATTACTTGGAATATGACATAAGTACATGCTATACGCTTGGTACAGTAGCCCTGGGGTGTGACAACTTACGAATGCAATAAGATCACTGAATGAAGGGGAAGCTTAGTCCCCGATACATTAGGCCTTATGAGATGGTATGCAAAATAGGCAAGGTGGCTTATGAATTATATCTAACATCCATGTCTCGATGCTTCGTAAATATGTTGGAAATCTTACTAGGATCATGCGAATAAATGATTTTCAAGTGACAGAAAAGTTGATATATGGAAAGGTACCCATTGCCACACTAGATAGGCGAGTACGGAGACTTCGAAAAAAGGAAGTGGCCTCAGTTAAGGTCCTATGGCGGAATAACAATAGAGAAGAAATGACTTGGGCGGAAGAGGGAATGAAATCCAAGTATCCACACTTATTCCAACCCCCAAGAGAGGTTCAAGATGAAACGCCGGCAATATAAGGTATGTATGCAGTAAATGAAGTGTAATAATTAGAGTATCTGAACACCCCTATTTCCATCATAACTCAGATATTATGTCCCCTATCTTCGGGAGCTTTCGTAAGTCTATCTTAGAGTTTTATTGTGTTGTAGCCCTGTGAGGCAGATTATTATGGGTTGTTGTGACAGGATGGTAGCGCCATATTACAGGGGAAACTCTGGCGAAACTTTTGTAGAATTCCCGAGTACTTAACATTCGAGGACGAATGCTCCAAAAGGGGGGAAGAATGTTACACCTTGGAACTTTGGGTTGCTGAGCGGTGAAGGGACTAACGTAAGTTAAGGTGAACATGATGTCCCTACAAGTAAGAAGGGATACTTAATAATTCTAATTAAGATTCCAAAGAAGTTAAAGGCAAGAGAGAAAGGCTCGTTAAATGAAACTTCATCGCAGTTCTGCGAAAGGGGGTTCGACGGTCGTTCTTTGTACGTCGGACGAGTCGACGCTTCGTCAATTATGCTGAACAATTGAGCTGGAGCGAAGAACATTAGACGAACAGGTCGACGCTCCGTCGATCAGTGCGACGGATTGTTCTTCTCACCGTCGAATGAAAAGAAACGGCAGATTGCTCACTGGAAATTTAACGACTTCGACGGCCAGATCGACGCTCAGTCGATCGCACCGTACATCTCGGTCAGGACTGATTTCATGATTTAATATAAGAACCCTCTCTCATTTTTTATTTCATTTCATTTTCATTCTCCACACACCAAAGAAACCTCTAGAACCTTCTCCATCATTCATCCACAAGAAATCAAAGGAAAACCATGGTCAACTACACCAAATCCATGAAATCAAGTGTATGAAACCCATTAAAAGTTCATCTAAGCCAAGAAAACTCAAGAGAAGTGAGTTAGGGTTTTGGTGCAAGAAGAGAAGCTCCACTTGAGTATTGTTCATCCTTCATCTATGGTGAATTTTATGACACTTTTATATGGTTTGAGTGGTTAAAAGTTGAAACACTTGGATTGTGGAAAGATATAGAAATTGGGTCATGAATGTGTGAATAGTGTCATTGTTGAATAGTGATTGGGATGAATCATAAATGTTGGTATGCTGTGATTGTGAATATGTTATAAGTGACATTTAGACCATGGAATAAGTATTATATATGAGAAAACGCAATAACGAGTTATAATAATAATTGTGGAGAAATCGAAGAGAAATGGTGAATTGTGGTAAGTGTAGATAAATGATGATTGTTGTTGCTATATTGTGAATGTTGTTATTAACGTTGGGAGTTGATATAGAATGTGGGAAAAGTAGTATAAACAAAGGAAGTGCTGCCCAATTTTCCCTAGAAATAGTGAAATGTTCTTATAGCCGAGTAACTAATGTTAATGCGATTGCTCCTGAAGGTAGAAACGTGGGCACCAAAGGAAACCAAGCGAACGATAGATTAGTCAAGCGCAAAAGGTATGTGAGGCTAGTCCTTTATTTCTATGGCATGAATCCTATGGCTTGACTTTTCTTTCTTCTTCTTGAATCTCCTACATTCCAGAAAACAAAGAGTCTATGTTCATGACTAGCCATGTAAGATAAGAGATATATATTATGAGCCCAATAATGATGATGAGTTAAGTCTAAAGATTCTAGAGTTCATGATATAATATCCCTACAAAGTTAATGATGTTGTTTATTTTATACAGTCACCTTATATACTATTTCTTTCAAGGTGAGGCAGAATACTTATAAATGCTCCATAATGGAATCGAGGGTCCACGACCTTATGTCACCTCGATAAGTATAGCTATCTCTGAGCTTCTATGCATGCATTATGATAAGTACATCTTGATGATATTACACCGCACCTATATGGCCGGGCAGCACCGCTAAGGCGGGCAGTTTTTAGATGATTACACCGTGTCTATATGGCACTAGCAGCACCCCTAGTGGGCGGCATGAGATGGCACCCCGGACGCGGGAGGCCTGGACGCAGGCTAATGATTATCACACCGATCCGGTATGGACGGGCAGCTTATACATTTATGCATATATGATATGATGATGATTATTAGTAAGACAGCATGTGTTATTTCTTTTATAAGTGACAGTCATATATAGTTGCTCCTTACTGATGCTTTCTTTATCTCATTGACGTATCTTCATTATTTACGCCTCTCATACTCAATACAATGTTTATACTGACGTCTGTTTTCTTTGGACGCTGTGTTCATGCCCACAGGTAGACAGGGAGGTGATCTTGATCCAGACTCGTAGGAGCCAGTAGCTGACTGGAGAGCACTCTATTGTTCCGGAGGTGCTACTTGGTTCATTCTTTTGTGTATATACATATATATGTATTATGGGCACGACGGGGTCTTGTCCCGTCCATATGTCTAGTACTCTAGTAGAGGCTCGTAGATACGCAGCCTGGGTTATATGGTCTCACGAGATTACTACCGTATATATACATATATTATTTTGATGGCCAAAAGGTTTATGTATATAAAAGTGTTTATGTTTCAAATGAAAGATGATTATCTTATGATTTGAATATGAATTTGATAAAGTAAGGCTTAATGAGCATGATGAGTAACAGAACGAGTGGTGCTCGATGGTTAGCCCCGAGTACCCGTCACGGCCCCTAGGCGGGTCGTGACAGTGTAGATGCCGACGAAGCCACCAAACATCTAGAAGAAGTACATGCGAGAACATGTGGACCCCACATGAATGGATTCGTGCTACCATAGAAGATTTTGCGAGCTGGATATTATTGGATGACTATGGAGAGTGACTGGTTCAAGTATGTGCAAAGGTGCCATCAATGCCAGATCCATGGTGATCTGATCAGAGTCCCTTTCAGTGAGCTTAATGTTATGACCTCCCCATGGCCATTCGTCGCTTGGGGCACGGATGTTATTGGACCCATTGAACCCGCAGCCTCAAATGGCCACCGGTTCATTTTGGTTGCCATTGACTATTTCACCAAGTGGGTGGAAGCAACGTCTTACAAATTAGTAACAAAGAAAGTGGTAGCAGACTTTGTGCGAAACCACATCATATGCAGATTTGGTGTGCCCGAGTCCATCATAACAGACAATGGAGAAAATTTGAATAGCCACCTGATGAAGGATATTTGTGAGCAATTCAAGATCACCCATCGAAACTCGACACCTTACCGGTCGCAAATAAATAGAATCATAGAAGCAACCAACAAGAATATCAAGAGGATATTGAGGAAAATGACCAGTAATCATAAGGGTTGGCACGAGCAGTTACCTTATACCTTACCGAGATATCGTACTATGGCCAGATATTCAACAGGAGAAACTCTATACTTGTTGGTCGATGGAACTGAAGTAGTCATACCCACTAAAGTTGATATACCTTCCCTAAGAATCATTCAGGAAGCAGAAGTAGACATGCTAAATGGGTCCGTTATGCTAAATGCTAAGTAGCTCGTTATGAGCAATTGGTTTTGATTGATGAGAAAAGGATGGTCGCTGTCTGTCACAGTCAATTGTACTGGCAAAGGATGGCATGAGCTTTCAACAAACGAGTCAGAACAGACTTTTTCAGATCGGGCAATTGGTAGCTCAAGAGGATTTTTCCACATCAAGAGGAATATAAGGGGAAGTTTGCTCCCAACTGGCAAGGGCCTTATAAGGTCTACAAAGTTCTCTCGGGAGGAGTGGTAGTACTGGTAGAAATAGAGAGTCAAGAGTGGTCGAAAACGATGAACTTAGATGCAATCAAGCACTACTATGCATGAAGAAGGAGCTTCTCAGTTTGTAATAAGTACTTTTTGCTTGTAATCGTTATTCTATTTTGCTTGTATTAGTTATTTCCTTTTACTTGTAATCGTTTTGTAATAGATAGGCTGAACTAAACACCTTTTGTAATATGAACTACACAATGACCTGATTTCCCCACAGTAGGATACGTAGGCAGTCCATTCGAGACCCGGTCGCTTCATTAGTAAAACCAAAAATCCATTATTTTGTTTCTGAACTACGTTCGACCAGAATTCCTGCTGCGACAGGATACGTAGGCGCTCATTGAGCTCGGTCGCATCAAAAGAAAAACCCAAGAAAACCCTTAGGTAGCCTCAGGGATAGGACTCCACAAAGAAGTAGGGACTGCTGCACGCCCAACTGGGGCAGAATTGTTTTAGAGGATCTTAAAAATTTGCACCGTCAGTCCACCACAAAAATTCAGCTAACTGATGTGGCGTGATTTTACACCACAATCGATGCTTTTTAACTATAAGTTTTACTTGTTTTTAAGCAAGTCTATGTGATTTTACGTAGTTTTTGTCCTGTTTCAGGTAATACGAGGTCCCTAGAGCCTAAGTGTGGAAAACAAGCAAAAAAGTTGCAAAACTGGAATTAACTGGAAGTTCTGGAAAAGAGCCGTGGAAAAATACTCTACGCGATCGCGCAGAGTAACCACGCGATCGCGCCCACACGGGAATTGTACTCCACGCGATCGCGCAGAGTAACCACGCGATCGCGCCTACGCGCGTTGTTAATTCCACGCGGTCGCGCAGGATCTACACGCGATCGCGATTAAGGGAGCAGGGGAAGCTGACGTCATCCACGCGATCGCGCATACACATGGCGCGATCGCGATGAAGGATTTTCGGCAATTTTCAACCAGAACCTGGGATTTGACGATGCCTTCCATCCCAGTTCATATAAATAGAAAACTAGGGCAAAATATCAGATTATATTTGGCAGCTCCCACAAGTTGGAGGCTAGGGTTCCTACAAAAATGTTCTCTCTTCTTTTTAATCCTTGTTGATGGAAATCTCTTGGTGACAATTAAGATTGATACTCTTGTTGTGCTTATTTATTCATTTGCATTATTCTTAATCAAGTAAGTGTTTGCTATTTTAATTATTCTTGTTCTTGAATGTTTTCATTGGATTAGATAACCTTTGAACACGCCCATTTACTTTGTTTGAAACTCGGAAGAGGAAGAACGGAGTTGGGATAGAATAATTAACATGAATTTAGGGCGTTAACCCTCATCTAATGGAAGTTGACCTAGGAATAGGCAATACCACTTGTAGCCATATTCGGGTGTTCTTAATGCTCCTAATTGCTTGAGGGATCTTCAATTGGGTAGTCTAGTTAATCTTCGGAAGAAGTTAATTTAGAGTCATTATCCGAGGCTAAATAACATAAACTTGCTATTATTTACAATTCGTGAAATAGATTGGATCGTTACTTGAGAAGTAGTTTCCCTCCTTCCATTCTTGTTGCCATTGATCAATTTACTTGCTTTCTAGATTAGAATTTATATTTCCGTATTTTATCAAAACCTTATAAAAAACCACCATTGATGCGTTCGAGCATAGCTATTGTTAGTGATAATTCCTAATCTGCTTAAATCACCTACATATTGTTCTCTGTGGGATTCGACCCCGACTCATAGTTGGGTAAATTATATTTGCATACGACCGTGCCCATTCTAATTAATAGGGTGGACTTGGACGTTATCAAAAATGGCGCCGCTGCCGGGGAACAATTTGGCGTATTTGGGCTAATCTAGGAAATAAGCTAACTTGCTTTGATCCGAACCCGTAAATATTTGTGTAGTTGTTTTCTGTGTTTTATTTTATATAAAAAAAAAATGGCATCTTTCCATGAAAACTTGTTTAGTAATGACTTTTATTGTGAGCATGGCCAAATTGGTGAGTTCAAATTCATGATGGAGTGTCTACTAGGTGAGGGTAATGAAAACCAAAAAGCTTTTGAAGAGTACTTGGAAACTAGTCTCCAACTTGGTTTGATGAAAGAAGAAGAAAATCCTCCACGGGCAAATCATTATGAACTACCCAATGCTCAAGATAAAAGGGTAAATCATGAAGATGAGTTTATTGGGAATGCCAAAGAAAAAAATGAACGGGAGTCAACCATTGTTCTGTACAATATGGTTGGTGTTGACCCCAATCCGGGGGAAAAAGAGGATGTCATAGTTCAAAAAGTTCAAGAGCCTTATATTCTGCAATTTGAAAATTCAACAAGGCAAAATGACATTCCTCACTTGAAAGCCAAGAAGTGTAGAATGAACAATATTTTACTTGGCGTGATCAGATATTTACCACCCCCCACTGCTCGTGGTCACAAACTTGATTCCAAGTTAGGTGCCCAATTCAAAAGCTCCAAATGGCGAGAAAAGCGGTAAAGTTGGTATCCGTCGTGCCGCGACGTTAACTTAAGCGCTTGGTGGGAGGCAACCCATCGTTTTTTAAATTTTTTTTTTTTTAATCATTTTTGAAATTTGATTTTTTAGAATTGTTTAGTTTATGATTTGTGACTAATCTGCAAAATTTCACAATTTTTGGAGTTGTTTTGAATAGGTGGAGTTTTCAGAACAGCCACAAATCAGTAGCTGCTGGTTTCTGCTTATTTTCTGAACTGCTGGTTTTTGCCGAAATTTACTCTACGCGATCGCGCAACAACCTCACGCGATCGCGGTTTAAAAAAAAAAAAAATTAACTCAGCGCGATCGCGACCGAAGGTCACGCGAACGCGCTGAGGCGCGTTTACAGGTATCAAAACAGATCAAAAAGGGCATAACGGCTTAAAACATCATTTTCTTCAGTTTTCCTAAAAAAAAAATCTCATTTTTCTCTCAAATTCAACTTCAAAAATTCGGAAAATTTCTTCAACTTGCAACCACAAGGTATGTGATTCCTCCATTATCTTGTCCCTAGGGTTGTTTTTATCATCTTTCCATGTTAGAAATTGTGAGTTAAAAATTTTTTTTCTCCATTTATTTAAGCATGAAAATGTGATGAAATTGTTGAAATTCTTGTTATATAAATTGTTGTTTGTTGTTGAGTGATGTGAGTTGAATGTTGGTTGCTGATATAAGAAAAAAATTGGGCAAAACAAAAGCTTAAAATCGTTGAATTGAAGGCACAAAATTGATGCCCATAACCTGTTTGTGAAAATGCTTCGCTGCATCTGAAACGATTCAGCGCGATCGCGGCCTGTACTGGCGCGATCGCGCTGAGTAAATGACCAAAACTGACGCGAACGCGTAATGTTGAACCACGATCGCGGTTAATGAGACAATAAAAATGTCGCGATCGCGCCAGTTCCTCGCGCGATCGCGCTAGAGGAAAACAGCAAAATGCCGCGATCGCGCTGCCTTGTCACGCGATCGCGTTGAAGGAAAAGTCCCAGTTCACAGACAGAATGCTCGCACAGAGCTGTTCCAAACTTGGGTGCCCAAATGTCCTTAACCCAACTCCTCATTATACATCATTATAGGTGTTCATATGCATTGTGTTTGCTTTGTAGGTACTTAAACTCAAAAAATGGCTTCATCATCCAGTGCTGCCCAAGTACCATTGATTGAATATTATGACACCACCACCTTCCAGTCAGCAAAATGTTCAAAGCTATATGATAGACTGCTGGGAAAGAGCTTCATTGAAGAGAGGGGCTTTGTAACAGAAAGTTTGGAAGAAAAGATGCCCGAGTTCTATGGAAGGTTGGTGACAAGCGGCTGGATACGCTTTGCAGATGAACCAATCAGGGCAAATCATACCCTGGTGCGGGAATTCTACGCAAATGCTGCAGAGGCAGACATTACACATAGGGCAATTGTCAAAGTCAGAGGTGTGGATGTCCTGTGCAATGCCTCAAGAATCAATGCCTATTATAATCTGCAGGATGGTGACAACAGCGAGATGGCACAGATGTACGAAAACCTGCGGCAACAATGGTTTGTGACCCACCTTCACGGTGGGGAACAACCAAAGTGGCTAAACACAATGCAGAAAAGGATTGACTCTGCAGAGTTCACCGCTGAAGCCAAAACTTGGCTTGATATTGTCACATCCAGGGTGCTGCCTTCAAAACATGATTCAGAGGTGCCGCTTGAGAGGGCTAAAGTAATTTGTGCTGTGATGGAAGGATTTCCTGTTGACGTGGGGAGACTCATTATGCAGGAAATCCGGGAGGTGGTGCTTGAACGGACCAAAAGCTTATTCTTCCCATCATTGATCACTTACTTGTGCTCCACTGATGGAGTGCCCACGAGACCAGGCGACAGAGAAAAAGGGCCTGCTGGACCGATTTATCCGTTGAAAAAGAGAGGGCCTGGTAATGTACAGAAGAAGAGGAAGATTGATATAGCAACATCATCATTTGAGCAGTTCACATCTACTGCATCAGATTCTATTGGTGGGGCATCAGCCCCTCCCACGGCTATACCAATCTTGCCACCACTGCAAGAAGCCGCCAGGCCTTTCCAATATATCTCCACCCAGGTCCATGGGGTGGACAATCGGATCCAGCAGCTAGTAGCTAGTCTCCCTGCGGGCCCACATGGCGAAGGCACATCTATAGCTCCCTCTGTTCCTATTGGTCCGACATTAGCAGGTGTGGTGGAGGACATGAAGCATATCAAAGAAAAGCAAGGAAAAATAGAGAGGAGGCAGAAAAAGGCAAGGGAGCATGCCAAGAAGCAAAGCAAATTCCTGAACAAAATGATGAGCATTCTGAGGAGTGTATGCGGCACACAACATGAAGAGGAGGAAAATGAGGACGATTTTGTCCTGCCAGAGCCCAGCAGCTCCAGTTCAGAGGGTGAGCAGAGATGACCATACGCAGTGCTAGGAGGTATGAAAAAAAAAAAAACTGTGTTGATGTACTGCAGTGAGGACACTGCAAGTTTTTTAGTTAGGGGTAGGAACCTCCTCGGCTTTTCTTTGCCAGAGTTCTTTTCCTGAGGGGGGGTTTTATTTTGTTGAAACTGGCATGTTTAGGATGTCACTTAGGTTGAATAGAGTAATTTTGTTTTATTTGGTACTACTTGGCAACTAATGGCATGTATTGTGTTTTGTTGAAATTTTTGGACCCCTCGAAATTTTCAAAAATGCATACTTGGAACAGTTATTGTCTGACATGATTGATTCTTTATATGACATTGTGATTATTGGGGTGTTGTGTGTGATGAATTACTACTTAGGAAGTCACAAGTGTAAAAATTATTGTCCTTATGCCGATGTGTGTGTGAAGTGTTAGTTTGATTCTGTTTATGCATGTATAATCTAGAACTTGCCCGGTTGGTCTTGTTTGAAATGCGAAAGTTAGTTTGGTTGTGAAATGATCTTAGGCTTTCTTTGTTGAAATAGTCACTTTGCCTAAATAAGCCTTACCAAAAGTGTTAAATACCCTTAGTTTCCCTTTTGAGCCTTTTTGACCTTTTTCTTGGCTAGCAAATTATGAAACCTTACCCTTTGTGAAATTAATCCATCTTCGCACCCGTTCCCTCCTTGATGCTACTAGTTAGATGAGGCAAAATGCCTAAGTTGGGGGTGAATTAAATGTGGAGTACATGTTAAAAACATAAGTTGGGGGGTGGTGGAGTTTGCTAGTGGAGATTCGATGTGGTAGTTGGTTAGAAGTAAAACCACATCGAGGTCGAAAACTGAAAGAAAATAAAGGGGTGGAAAGAAAAGAGGCGAATGAAGGTGACAAGATGTTGTAGTGTTCAAGGAAGGTGAGTCACTAATTTCCAAAAAGTGTCCGACCTGTCCCTAAACCTACATTACAAGCCGAAACAAGTCCTAATGTGATCACAACCGAACGAGCCTAGGATGAAAACATAGAAAATAAGGGCAAGCATATGGTATTTGCATGTGTAGATATGAATTTCTTTGTGAGTGTGAGTGTTTTTCTCTTCTCTTTCGTCTTCATCCCATTCTTGTCGTATATATGTGTGTTGGGACATTCTTTGGTCTATGTGAGGGCATAAGGATGAGAATTGAACAAAATAAAGTGACCACCTAAAGTAGCGTTTGTGTGCACCATAATATGTTCGATAATGTAATGTCATTCATTGAAGCTTCATTGTTAGTCGTAGTGTTCTTGAGTTATGCATATTGTTTTAAAGTAGAGAGTTGGGGGTGGTCGTTTAAAGGAAAACATGCATGCCGGTAGTTCAGAGTCAAAACCAATGTAGACATTGTTATTCTATAATATCTAGGTGTTAGATTGAGTCATGGTTTTGTATGGCTTGCTTGAGGACAAGCAAATACTTTAAGTTGGGGGTGTTGATGTGGCGTGATTTTACACCACAATCGATGCTTTTTAACTATAAGTTTTACTTGTTTTTAAGCAAGTCTATGTCATTTTACGTAGTTTTTGTCCTGTTTCAGGTAATACGAGGTCCCTAGAGCCTAAGTGTGGAAAACAAGCAAAAAAGTTGCAAAACTGGAATTAACTGGAAGTTCTGGAAAAGAGCCGTGGAAAAATACTCTACGCGATCGCGCAGAGTAACCACGCGATCGCGCCCACGCGGGAATTGTACTCCACGCGATCGCTCTGGAATGTAACGCGATCGCGCCTACGCGCGTTGTTAATTCCACGCGGTCGCGCAGGATCTACACGCGATCGCGATTAAGGGAGCAGGGGAAGCTGACGTCATCCACGCGATCGCGCATACACATGGCGCGATCGCGATGAAGGATTTTCGACAATTTTCAACCAGAACCTGGGATTTGACGATGCCTTCCATCCCAGTTCATATAAATAGAAAACTAGGGCAAAATATCAGATTATCTTTGGCAGCTCCCACAAGTTGGAGGCTAGGGTTCCTACAAAAATGTTCTCTCTTCTTTTTAATCCTTGTTGATGGAAATCTCTTGGTGACAATTAAGATTGATACTCTTGTTGTGCTTATTTATTCATTTGCATTGTTCTTAATCAAGTAAGTGTTTGCTATTTTAATTATTCTTGTTCTTGAATGTTTTCATTGGATTAGCTAACCTTTGAACTCGCCCATTTACTTTGTTTGAAACTCGGAAGAGGAAGAACGGAGTTGGGATAGAATAATTAACATGAATTTGGGGCGTTAACCCTCATCTAATGGAAGTTGACCTTGGAATAGGCAATACCACTTGTAGCCATATTCGGGTGTTCTTAATGCTCCTAATTGCTTGAGGGATCTTCAATTGGGTAGTCTAGTTAATCTTCGGAAGAAGTTAATTTAGAGTCATTATCCGAGGCTAAATAACATAAACTTGCTATTATTTACAATTCGTGAAATAGATTGGATCGTTACTTGAGAAGTAGTTTCCCTCCTTCCATTCTTGTTGCCATTGATCAATTTACTTGCTTTCTAGATTAGAATTTATATTTCCGTATTTTATCAAAACCTTATAAAAAACCACCATTGATGCGTTCGGGCATAGCTATTGTTAGTGATAATTCCTAATCTGCTTAAATCACCTACATATTGTTCTCTGTGGGATTCGACCCCGACTCATAGTTGGGTAAATTATATTTGCATACGACCGTGCCCATTTTAATTAATAGGGTGGATTTGGACGTTATCACTAACCCAGGAATCTAAACTGGGGTAGAAATTTTGAGAAGACCTTAAAATTTCCAGGAAGATTCGGCATAAGAATTGATGGATCGAGATTTAAACTGGGGCAGAATTTTTTAGAAGAGGTCTCAAAAATTCAGCATAAGGAAATGAAGCCCCAGCCATGGAAGAAGGAAACTCCCTTATTCAAAGCGCATGTTATGACAATTGAAAATGCTTTCATTTTTTCCAAAATAGATATCCTTGTAGTAGCATTACAAAAAATATTTTCTCTGCATAATGAAAATAGGTTTATCTTTCGAATACCGGAGCTAGAGGGGGTTTCGGGTCAGAAAGCCGAAGATGCGATAGCGCCGACAACACGGATCAGCTTAAAATAGGAAAAACTAACCCATTTCTGATGCAGGTCTCCAGGACATCGGAAGATGATCCTTTTTCTAACTTTGCTCCATGTGCAGGAAACGCTTTGCTAAAGAAGGACAAGTCCGCTGCTGGGATCTGGCTTCCGGATATATATATATATATATATATATATATATATATATATATATATATATATATATATATATATATATCCCGCCATGAGGGTTATGAAGATTTTAACTACCACCAAGGGCAAAAGCCACAAAGGCTAAGAAAAAATCAGAATACCATAAGGGTTAAGTGACTAGCCGCGAGGGCTATGAAGGGTTTTCAATGACAAAAGGGAAAATATCTAGCCACGAGGGCTATGAAAAGATCAAAAGCCATAAGGGCAAAATATCCAGCCGCAAGGACTATAAAGTTTTGAAAGCCAAAGGGGCGAATATCTAGCTGCAAGGGCTATAAAAGGATGGAAAGGCGGCGGGAGCAAAATATTAAGCCACAATGGCTACAAAATGACTGGAAGTTGACAAAATGGAAAATGTTAGGCCATAAGGGTCATAGTAAAATAATACGGCATATCCGGCCAAGAGGATCACAGCCGGAACAAAGGACGAAAGAAAGACGATTCAGCCGAAGGGGCCATATCTGTCATTCGCATCACTTCTTCTTATTTTCCAAGAGGGCCATTGCATGTTTATTTTCCTGCTGCCGAGAGGGCCATTGCATGTTTATTTTCCTGCTGCCGAGAGGGCCATTCATACAAACTGCCAAGAGGGCCATTGCACGTTTATTTTCCTGCTGCCTAGAGGGTCATTCGTACAAACTACCAGGAAGGCCATTCATACAAACATGCCAAGAGGGCAGTTCATACAAATATGCCGAGAGGGCCATTCATACAGACATGCCGAGAGGGCCATGGGTCATTCATACAAACATGCCAAGAGGGTCATTCATAAAAGCATGCCAAGAGGGCCATTTATTTTAATTGCCAAGAAGACTGTTTATTTCAATCGCCAAGAAGGCCATTCATACTAACATGCAAGGAGAGTATTTCATTTCAATTGCCGAGAGGGCCATGCATATAAGTTACGGGATATAACAAGATAGCAAAGCAATATAAAATTGGTCATGAGACTGCAGTATTCGCTAAAAAGGGAAGATGATGTAAATCCGATCAGGTGACTACAGTATTCATCATCCAAAATCAACGTTACTCAGAAAATTGGCACCCACCAAAGAGCAGGCTAATCCAAATCAAATCCAGACAGATTGCGGAGCAAACGTGGAACTTTCTTTTACGCAATCGGTCGAGATGGGGTGCCCATGAGAGTCAAGCTCTCCAGCTAGGACTTGGAAAATGACCCCTCACCATACTCAACCACAAAAGACTATTTATTGCGTATTTGCTTTGTTTGTTTTTATTATTCCGTAATAGGTCGGACACACACCGGAACACACAAAGGCCCTCCCGCATAAGGGATAGCTTTTCCTCCGATTGAGTCAAACTACAAGTGACTTGATTCCCAAGAATAGGGATATGTAGGCAGACTCAATGTAAGAAAATCAGTCACCCTCTCACCAATCATCGAACTTCCCAGTTTGACAGCCGAAAAATCTGAGAATTTGCTTTAATTTGCATTTCGAAGTCATAATCATGTCGAACTACAAATGGCCTAAATTCTCATGAAACCTGAGATATGTAGGAAACCCGAAAACCAGGTTTTGGCCAAATATTTTGAAAAAAATGCATGAAAGAGAGGGGTAATATGACTTGGGTCAGTAAAAAATTAGGGTTAGTCAAATTTTGTTGCTCGGGAATGGTCCTGCCATCCCCAAACACCAAAGGGGCATTTGTTAACACCTAATTGTTTACCTCCCATAATTTATTTTGATTGCCCAAAGTGCCTGAATATTAAATGGGGTGATAAATATATTTTTTTAAGTAAAAATTAAAATGATTTTATAGACTATGCGTATAATGTTTTACCTTTAGTGTTTGCTAAAATAATTTCTATAGGAAATATTTTGGAATTATTTCGCTATAACTAATAAGTCATTTTACTAAAAATAGTGTGGAGTAGCTATTTATTTAATTATGCAAATATCAGAATTTTAATTAGCAAATATTTACCCCCTATTTTAATTAAAGAAAATTGAGTAATTTAAATAAATAATCATTTTACCCCAAAATTTTAATTCTCTGCTTAATCAATTTACGTGGACAATTCTCAAATTAATTATAATTGATTTAGATAAATTAATTATGATTATATTTGTAAATTGCCTATTATGTGTTTAATTACGGCTACAATCGAAATAATCAATTAGATTAGCCAAATAGGGCCACAATTGAAAGTAGCAAATTCATGCTTTAATTTAATTAAGGACATCCCTGTAAATTTAATACTTTTTTTGAAAAATCAGTCATGTTTTTAAATTAATTGGTTTTTCTAGTTTCATTTAATAGCAAATTAATCTCTTAAATTGTCTTTTTTTTTTTTTAATTTCTGTGTACCCATTATTTCGTTCCCTTTTGATCTGTTTGTATATGTATGTAATGCATCTATACATGTGCATATATATATGATATATACATATACACACACACACTCATATATATATATATATATATATATATATATATATATATATATATGTAACGGATGGGCTGCCCATTTTAAAAGGACCGAGTCCAGCCCAACAAGGGCTAGACCCAGCCCAAATCGTGATTTAAGAAACGGGGCCAAAGCCATTTCATCCTCTTTTTTGCCCGTCCAAACGAGTCCCATCTCTCCCCCCCCCCCCCCCCTAACCCTAGCGCGCTGAGAGAGAATTCTTTCTCCCCTGTGTCACGCTCTTGATTTTAGCATGTTTACAGAGTAGTTTTGTGATTTCTTCAGGTCTGTGTGCCCATTTGAAGTAAGCTAAGTAATGTTCTTCTCCATTTTCGTTTTAAATCGTCCACACAAGGTATTATTTTTCTTTTTTTCTAATTTTTGTATCTTCAACGTTCAAAAAACATGTAAAGCCTTAATGAGTTTTATTGGCATATGTTTGAAATGCTGAGTTTTGATTCATTCTTGGTAGAACCTCTGGTTGGATCTGTTGTTGACTTAACTGGACCGTTGATTTTTTTTAACTAAATCTCAACCCTAAAATATGGAATTGTGAGGAGAGAACCTCAAATTTGAGGTTCATCCCACATCGAAACTCTAGGGTTTGGGGAAATTTGGGGGATTCTATAAATCGGGTCTCTATTTTCATTTGTTAGACAGAAGAACAGAATCTCACTTGCAAAAAAAAAAATGAATACCTAGGGTGTCTAAGTGTTTTACACTCGAGACCTTCGATTTTTGGCTTAGTTTAAAAAAATTTAAGTGTTTGGTTTCCTTTTTGTGTTGGTTGAGTTGGGAAATTGTGGAAAAAGGCTCCCCAAGTTCGATTCTCCACCAGGCTGCGCATACCAAAGGTAATCCCCTGTCATTTATTTATTCTTGTATGTATTTTATAGCTTATTTGTTTTTATATTGTTTGGCTTTCTTCTTTTCTTTATGGTTTTTTATTCTCGTTTAGTTAGTTGTAGCTTAGTTAGTCATGATACCCAAGTTTCTATTCAGTATTAATGTTTGACTTTCCCTCTTTCTTGTTTAGCTAGACTTACCCTTGTTGGTCGTGGTCTGTCTTGTTTAGTATCATCCTGTTAATCATAGGTCTAAAATTGTGTTTCCTGACTAGCTGATACTATGATCAACGTTGTTTTTTGATTTCCCTTTCTTTTTTAGTTGATCCTGCCTTGTTGGCTGTGGTATTTTGATGTTTGCGTAGTTTAGTGCCACCTTGTTAGTAATAGTACTCCAATTCCTATTTTAGTTAACACTATGTTCAACATTGATATTTGATTTCCCTTTCTTCTTTAGCCAATCTTACCCTGTTGATTATGGTATTTGATGTTATTTGTAGTTATTGTCATCATGCCAGCTATGCTCTTCAAGTGCTTATTCCTTGTTTAAACTTGGCTGCTATCATGTTTTGTTTCCCTTTGTTTTTTTATTTTAATTTGAGTCTGTCCTGTTATGTATGGTATTTGATCCCTGATTCCCTGTTTGGTTAGTTTGTCTCGCCTAGTGAAAAGGGGTTTGATGTACTGCCTCTATTTAATAGGCCTGTTGAGTTCTGAGCTTATTTGTCCCATGAAAGATAAATCCTATCATGTTTAGTCTATGGTGGTTTAGACTTTATTTCTGGGTTTAGTTTGGATCATCTTGTTTAATTACAGTGTTAAATGACTCAGTCTAAGTTCGTCATGCTAATTAGAAATGTTAGCTGATCCTATTTGTTTGCCTAGATCACCATGTTTAGTTATGATGTTTGGCTTCTTTGCTTGTTTGATTGGATTGCGAGTATACTGTGTCTTGATTATGTATACGTGTGTATACCTAGAGTATACTTTGGTTAGTACACTTGTGGGGAGATTAGTTGGGTTATTGTGGAGCAAGCTTGAACCCTCCCCAAAAAGTATGGTTAGTTGGGTTATTGTGGAGCGAGCTTGAGCCCTTCCCGATGTTAGCCATGCCTGGGATTCTTGGAAATCCTTTGGAACTTGTGCAACATCGGGAAGACGAGGGAAAAAGCTTTCCAAAATTAACCCTCCAAATATCCCTGTTGATGTATATGCACGAGGTATACTCAAAATATACATAAGCCACTTGTTTTTTGTTTAGTTTTTGAAACTGCTCAGTTACTGGACCTTAACCCGTTCATGTCATGAACTGAATTGTCAAATTTGTATATTTTTGAAAATGGGCCTATATGAGATATTAATCCTTATTTTTCTTTTGTGATGATACACCCTTTGCATTTGGACTCTTCTACATCAAGCATAAGGACAAGGCCAACGCCCAGTCCTAACTCTGTTTTGGGCTTGATTTTCGCGTATTGGTAATGGAAGCTAATATTTACCTAAGGCCCAGCTAATGGTAAAAATAGCACTAATGGGGCGGGTAGCCCATTTGTATTCTAAAATTCTTCTCCCTTTCCTCCTATGTTTACTTACCTGTATGTTTTATTTCTCGTAAAGTTAAACTTCATTATTAGTGGAACCCTATGGGATGTAGATACTAGGATTATCACCTAGTTAATTTGGTTGCTAAGATAAAAGAAGTGCAAATCTTTTCAAAACTTTTGAGTTTAAAACCAATTTTACGAAAATTAGACATGTATTTAAGGAAAAGGTTGATTTTGGATCAAGCAACGGACTGATTTTATGAGGGATGGCCATGGTATGTTTAAAACACTAAGTTGTTAGAATTTAAAAACGCGGATTTTTCATACACTTTAGTCATCATAGAATCTGGTAAATTTTATGAGCAAAACTGATTGAAGGATTTAAAAAAAATAAAAATAAAAAGCGGCATGTTAATAAAACCCCTTTTGAAAATAAGGAGTAAAATGGTGTTAACACTGATTTAGAACTGGAAGTCTTCTAAAATTTGACCAAAGTAGCATGTTTTGGGATTGAAAGGGGTATATTCTAATTGGGTCGCATTTGGGTAAAAAGAACAGATTTGTATTGGGCATTTAAAGGATTTGGGCTGAAGTTTGGCTCTGACCATGATGCGAACTAAATGAATTTGGGAGATCAGCCCGTTTTTGTGTCACTGAATTGAATATTTGACATTTGGTGAACTAAATTGGGCCTGTTGGACTGTGAGCTCGTTTTGGGCCAAATTGGGTTTTGGCGGACTGGATACATAGGCTTTGGTCTTGAACTGTTGGGCTTCACTAAAAGTTTTCTTCATTTTGATAAAGTAAAAAATGAATTTATGTATATTGTTTTATATATATATATATATATACACACATAGATATATAGCAAAACGGGAATATATTCCATATTTTCATAATTATAAAACCTGTAGGTACTAAACACATTTCGTTAGGACTAGAATAGTAGCGACTCTACTCGGGAGAGACCCCGGGTATGTCCTAGTCCGGAAACGAAGTGGGTTGAACACTTACGTGGATTTTTCTAAACCAAAACCCCTTGTTTATAAGGGAATTTTTTGCCGAATTTTTCTAAAAGGGGAGATGATAAACATTAAAATGCTATATTTTTGCCAAATATTTTAACACATAACAAATAAATAAAACTTATAGTGAAGCTCGTAGGTCAACCGTATTCTACGGATCCTTAATACCAGGGTGCTTAAAACCTTCCCTGGGGGATCACCAGAACCCTTACCTCAAACTCTGGTCCAAAAAAGACATTTTATTGGTCTGAAAAAATCTTTAAATCCGGTTTTCCAAATTTTCCTTTTGAATAAATTAGGTGGCGACTCTAAAAAACTAAATATCCAATTTAGAGCACCAACAACCTCGTAGTAACTTTTATGTCTTAACCCGCGTAAAAGCAAGCCGTAACAGATGGCGACTCCGCTGGGGATATTCTAGGTTCTAACCACGAGGATTTCACTACAATGAAGTTTATTTTACAAGTACTTGTCTATGTGTTACTTTTCGCAATTTAAATTAGCATGCATCATATCATAAAACTGTGCCACTCCTGGCAAAAAGCATGGTTTCAAAGGGGACACACGGGATCGCGGTCCAGCCTTCACTAAAAACCCCGAAACACCCTTTCTTTGGAACACGTTGAACGTTAAGTTGGTGTGCGGTCACCCAGCGGCCAATAACGGTTCACCCAGAGTAGTCCGCTCGGGTCCAAGGTCAATTTGAAAATATCCACTCTCACATAAGCCTAAGATAGAGCTAAGCCAATTCCAAATGGGAAGTAGACTGGGTGGTTTGGATATTTTAGACGTATCCAACCCGATAAGGTGACTCCCTCATGCCAAGTATGGTCTATGACCCGAAAAACACCGCATATCATATTATGTGCTATTTGGAAACGTTAAATGTGCCTGTGAATGAAACTATTTCCTAGTGGGGGGTGGGATTAACATCGGGTTTTGTTTTGTAGATGTCAATCAATTTAAGCTTTGATATGGTCCTGACTACACCGAGTTGCTGCGTATTTGGTGGGGCCAAATGTCCCCGGAAGAGAAAAGAGGAATCTCATGTCATCTAGGGAATTTGACATCTATCATGACTATGACCTGTTGTAAGGACTTGATAGAAATAATTATCGGATTCTGGGATAGAGACCGGATGGTTTTCAGATTTGGGGACGACATCAAAATGATGCCGACAGTGGAATAGTTTAGGGATGTGTTAACTAGCGTGGGCTCGGGGTTGAAAAGAAGAAAGAAACCCGACCAAAGTACCTTGATCCCAGAAAAACCTACCTATTCCCAAATCTATAGGATGCTTTCCCTAAATTATGCCAATTGGGCTCATGGCCCCACCATACCCTTTAGAGAGTTGAACAGAAGGTTTGGAAGCCCAGATGGATTTGTGGAACATCCCGGAGAGTTCAAGACTTATGCCGACTGGACGGCTACCAAACCCTTGGCCTTTGCTATTTGCTTTTTGGGAACTAGGGTCTTTCCCAAGGATTGGTCCTCAGCCATAGATACCCGAGTCATTCCAGTCACTCATGCCATCTTTTACGGCATAACCCAAAAAGAAGAAACCAAATACTTTGACATAACCCTAATCATATTAGCCGATTTGTATCGAGCCCTGAGTCTTTGCCGGGATCATTACAAATATTTCCAAGGTTATAATGTACTCCTGCAGTGGTGGATTCTCAAACATATAGTCAAGGTTAGGGGTGAAAAACACTTAAGTAGGCCGGCTAAAAGGGACAGTCTTCAGGATTTTCGCCCAAACTTCGGAGAACAAAACAGGAAAAGTTAGACATTCACCTTCTCCAGGTTGAAGGAAGAAAACATCCAATGGATGTTCCATGACTTCATGTCCATCGAGGTTTTGGTTAAAGGAATAAAGTGTCCATCTGTGCCGCTTATGAGAACTTAAGGGATTCGCCTTTATGCTCCTGCCCGGGTCCTGAGATAGTTTGTGAGAATCCAACTCATATACCCCAGATTGGAGGCATGGGATATTTCATCATTGACTACGACATTGATAGACCACCAAGGGAATTGGATTTTGTCCGAGAATGTAAGGGTCGCATGATTTGGGGTCCCGACACTTTGCCTGAGGATAGGTTTAGTCCAGGTTGTGTCGTAGAATATAAGGATCGGCTGAGGGCCGACTTGCAAGGCACACTTCCTCCATCACCTATTATTTATAGCTGTGTTCAAGACAAGGATTCACAAACCTAGATCCGAGCCTGATTGATTCAGAAGAGAGCTGACAACAGGGATGCTAAGTATTTGGAGGAAATCGAGCTTGATAAGGCCGTCATAGAGAGTCTGAGGCATAAGCTGGAGCTTACCAATGATTGTTTAGTTGAGTTAGACGACTGAATGAAGAAGATTCTAGACTAATTGCTCCACTGAACTTCACACAGAAAGGGTTTCTTATGGAAGCGACTTTGATGTCAGCCCATTTTCACATCGAGACTACCCTCCAAAAAGCAAAGAAAGCCAAGACTGATAGAGATCAAGCTTCATCATCCACTACTGGAGGACATTTCTGTTGATTTATTTTTATACACTATCTTTAATTTATCTTTTGAACCCCTGCGGGAAGAATATTATCATTAATGATTATGGGGCAATGGTTTGGTTCAAATGGAACATTTTTGTTTCAAAACGTTTAGTTATGTTTAAGAATGTGTGTAGTATAATCTTATGAACTGCTTTGTGTGACTCTATTTGCTTCCATATGTTTCGTTTAAATGCTCAATTGATCGTGAATACTGTCTACTCACCCAGAGAAAAACAACGAACAAAATACCTACGCTAAGCCTAACGATTTTCTCAGAATCTCAAAATGAACAACAAGACTGCGCCTGCGCTTGAGGTTATGAAAAAGAATGAGGTTTCACTCTGATGAAAGATTTTAGATCTCGAGAAACGGATCCAGATAGTAAAGGCCAAAATCAAAGAGGCGGATGAATTGTTGGATTTGGCGGAAAGCTCGCCCGAAAAAACCTGTCGAAGCTCAGGGATAAAATGTCCTTAACAAAGGAAAAGGAATTCTCCCCGAGTACATCCCAATAATGGAAGAGTTTGAGGAAGAAGAAATGGAGTCAGACCTACAGGATCCCACATGGCCATCAAAACGGGCTGCCTCTGCTGCACCTTTAAGCATAAAAAAGGAAGAAACCTCTGTTGCACCGTCAAGCCCTAAAGGAGAAGGAGCTTCTGATGCATTATCAAGTCCTAGGGAGGAGCCCATAGAGCAAATAGAGTATGCTCGGCCAGCCTCACCTGAATGGTGGGCTATCACGGTCAAAGCGTTGGGTTGTCCCTACCGAGTCTCGCCTTAGCAGGTTACGAATGAGGAGATGATGATCAAATTTTGAAGTAAAGAAATAGTCAGTGTCTACCTTGACCTCCGGCTTTCACACATAAGAGATGCCCCTATCACCAGGATCAGGCCGGGCATACCATCAATGAATGCTTAGCCTTCAAAAAAACACTGATCAGACTGATAGACGAGAAAAGTATCACCAAGATGTGGGGGCCTGCATTCACCATTGGTCCATGATAACATCATTCCAACGGAGGGGATTACTCGGAACACTCGTATTTGGCGTTACGACTTTACGGTGTTCAGAGACTCTTATGCTAGCATCTTCCAGAAATTGGTCAGTATTGGGAAGATTTGCCCTATCAGAACCAGAAGGGCCCAAACTGAAGGAGTAGGTCGCCGCAAAATGTGTCTGTACTTTTCTGGAGCTTTAGGGCAGACATAGAGGAATGCGATGCGTTCAAATTTGAGTTAGAAAATTTGTTCCACGAGGGAACCCTTTGATTGGTGCTCTCTTCTCAGTATTAGGATTTGGGAGCCTTAGGGCCAGGAAAGGTTGAATGGACAAACAGCCTATATTGACCTCAAAATAAAGGTCGGTTTTAGGGTAGTTTTAGGGGATTCTATTTTTTGTATTTAACATGGATTTGTCCCCCCCCCCCCCCCCCCCCGTCACGACCCGTCTAGAGGGCCGCGACGAACGCTCGGTGCTCTGCTAGGTGGTCTCTGAGAATACCGCTATGGATCGAGCCTGTCTCCCTGTGCACCTGCGGGCATGACGCAGTGTCCACAAACAAAAGGACGTCAGTACGAAGAACGTACTGAGTATGTAAAGCATGATCAGTGTCAATGAAGAAGCACAATGAACATCATAAGAAATAGCACAAGATGGGAGATGGTAATATTATCGCCATGGGCACTTACTTTCCTTTCATAGAGACTTTCCATTCTAATGTGTGTTTGTGCTCATACCTCAATATCCGTATCCATATTTGTATCCGTTCCATATTAGTACTCGTATTCGTATACATACCCTTATTCACATTCATATTGTATACATAATCATATCACATGCTTAATCATATCATATACATAGCATTTACATAACATACCCGACCCTGAAGGTTCGATGTTCCACGTACCCAACCATAGCTAGGCTCGGTGGTCATACATACCTGGCCAACCAAGGCTCAGTGTTACACATACCTGGCCCTACCAAGGCTCAGTGTTATCCGTACCCAACTGCAGTGGTGTGCGCGCGTTACGTAAACATACATACATATACATCTATACATATACTACCCGGCCATATAAGCTCGGTGTTTCATAGTAGCCATACAAGGGCATACATACATATAGCTCATAAGCATCTTTACTATTATCATTACTATCATCATCGTCATCGTTATCATCATCGCTATTACCATTATAGTCGTCCTCAATATCATCATAACTATTATCATCATTCATCATACTTATCTTTATAGGCTTACTCGTCATACAAGGAACTTAGTACAATCGTAGCATATCAAGAATCGTGAGCTTACACGCTCGGAAGATCTAATCATTTGGAGGATATCATAGTCTCATACAAGATTTAGACGTTTGGCCAAAGAAACATGCCTTATGAAAGAAGGGTTAGCCTTACATACCTTTCCGTTCAACTATTTTACCACTTGCACGATCTCCTCCGAAGCTCACGTTTCTACCTTCATTAAAGTCATACTACCATTAGAATCGATAGCTAGCATACATGACTAAACTAGAGAAAATCGGGCAACGTCTCCTCTATTTATACGACATTCCTCTATAGTGTATTTCAACTCTCAAACGTCAACAATACATTCACAATACTACAACAATAGCCATTATTCATCCACATTATCCATATCCTAGACTCACTTTTCAATCATCCATGTCCATGGCCATAACGCACGACTATGTCCATTCACGTACATTGCTCATCTCATGTTCTAAACATCATTTATAACACATTTACATCACAATACATCAAGACTCATAACTCAATTCAAACTATTTCTCAAAATGGCACTATTCCACATTCATGACCCATTTTGTCATTCCTTTTACTAGTCTTCTCGGCTGGAATCATAAATGGGTTGTCTCTACCTCTCTACTATCCATGTATTTCAACACTTAAATACCTTAAACAACATAGAAACATCATAAATCTTACCTTAGATGTCATAGGAACAAGCCTTGGTTGATAATACTCCACTTGAGCAAAACCCTAGTTTATCTCCAATGAGATTTCTTGACTTGTATGATCCTTAATGGGTTTCCTTACACTTGATTCACTTGATTTGTGTTGTTGATGACTAATAATCCCTGAAATCTTGTGGAATAAATGTAGAGAGATGTTTTAGAGAGAGGGGGGTGTCATGTGGAAATGAAATAATGAACTTGGTCTCTTATTAATTGTCACGACCCAGCTAGGGGCCGCGACGGGTACCCGGGGCTAACCACCGAGCACCGCTCGCTCTGTCGCTCATTTTACTCATTTAATGCTCTTTTTATCATCTTTATACTCATAGCGGAGGAAAATCATATTTCGTATGAAAACATAAAATACTTTCATGTACATGTGCCCTTAGGCTATCAAAATAATATGGATATGTATACAGTAGTGATCTCGTGAGACCATCTAACCCGCACTGCGTATCTACGAGCCTCTACTGGAGTGTTGAACATAACGATGGGACAAGACCCCGCCGTGCCAAAAAAAGTACATATACATGGCTATATATATACACAAAAGAATAATCATAAGCACCTCCGGGACAATGGAGGGATCCCAATCAGCTGACAGCTACTACGGATCTGGATCGAGCTCTCCTCCCTGTCTACCTGTGGGCATGAACACAGCGTCCAAAGAAAACGGACGTCAGTACGAATATTGTACTGAGTATGAGAGGCATAAACAATGAAGTAAGACAATGATATAAAGAAGATACTCATATGGAACATCAGAATCTAACTGCCAAGTATAAGGAAACAAATCATGCTGTCTTACTCATGCTCATCATCATATCATATCATATATGCATCATGTATAAACTGCCCGTCCATATCGGATCGGTGGCATAATCATAACCAGAGCCTGCGTCCAGGCCTCCCGCGTCCGGGGTAACATCTCATGCCGCCCACTAGTGGTGTCTGCCCATGCCATTTGGCCATGGTGTATCATATAGCTGCCCGCCTTGGCAGTGACTGCCCGGCCAAATAGGCGCGGTGTAATAGTAATATCATCATATGCTCATCACAATACGCTTAGCTTATCATAATACATACATAAGGCTCAATACCAACCATACTCTATCGGGGTGACGTAAGGTCGTGATCCCCCGATTGCATTATGGAACAACCATGGACATTCTGCCTCACCTTGAAGGAATTAGCATATAAGGTGAGTGTAAACGATGAATAACATCTTTAGACTTTTTATACTTCAACTCATTACCTTGTGTAGCTAATTATAGACATAGGCTCATGAATAAGAAATAAGTTACGCTATAGGATTCATGCCATTAGAAAGAAAGGACTAGCCTCACATACCTTTCTCGTTTAAGCAATCTAGCGATCGTTTATTCTCCTTCAATGTCACGCCTCTACCTTCAAAAGAGGATTCGTACTAACGTTAGTTAATCAACTATAAGAACGCACTACTATTTCTAGAGACAATTGAGCAGCACTTCCTTTGTTTATACTACTTTTCCCATATTTCATATCAACTTCCAACACCCACAACAACAATTACAATATAGCAATCAACAATCATCATTCATATACAATGACAATGATCCACCATTTCTTTTCATTTTTCCCACATTTATGGTTTTGGGTCCGCTATCGTATTTTCTCATGTATCACACTTATCTCATGGTCTACATGTCATTTATAACGTATTCATACTCACAACACACTAACATTCACGATTCAATTCAACTACCATTCACTCATGGCACTATTCACTCATTTATGACCCATTTGCTATGTTTTTCTACAATTCGGGTATCTTAACCTTCCAATACCTTAAACAACATGAAATGGTCATGAAACTTACCTTAGATAATGGTTGAACAAGCTTTGAATGGATTTACTCCTGTAGCACCAAACCCTACTTCACTCCTTTTGGGTTTTCTTGAGAAGGATGAACTTTAGTGTGATTCTCACACTTGATTTCGTGGGTCTCATGTAATTGATCACCGATCTCCCTTGAGTTCTTGTAATTGAAGAGTAGAGGGTATTCTAGGAGTTTCTAGAGGGAAATATCGTGAAGATGAAATGATGTGAATGAGCTTGGAGAGGTTGTTACCCCGTGGCCAACTCGAAGGGGCTGGGTCTCTTTTTAATGATTTAAAATCTATTCCGGAATGAACAGTGACTGAGGTGTACAGTGGTCGTAAACCCACTTTACGGGCCGTATTCTGGTTTACGGTCCGTCCTTCGTGACCGTATTTAAGCATATCAAAACCAGAAAGGCATGCTGGAGATCATGGCAATTTACGACTCAGTTTACGGGCCGTATATCGATTTACGGTCCGTATTCCAAATCGTTTTTAACCATTTGAAGCATTTGACAGAAAGTTGAAATTTTTCAAAGGTTGGAGGACGATAGCAGTTTACGGTCCGTAAATCACTTTACTGGCCGTATTCCACTTTACGATCAACTGGGTCAAAGTGCAAACATGCAACTTTTCATTGTACGTTCGCGGGGAAATTTCCGAGGTGTAACATTAATAACCCAAAATCTGATCTTAAATGAACAGTCGTCGAAAGTGCACAGTGGTCGTAAACACAGTTTACGGTCCGTATTCCAGTTTACGGACCGTATTTCGTGGTCATATTTAAGGATGACAGAAACAGAAAGTCAGGCTGAGGACATGGTGGTTTACGACTCAATTTACGGGTCGTATTTCAGTTTACGGGTCCGTATGTGATAAGTGTTATAAAACTGCTATTCGTATGTGATACCTTGATTTTCTTTCCTTTATTTTGACGAAACTAACTTTGTTTGCCTGTGAGTTATTCTTTTCTTATAGAAAGAGAAGTTGATTCTCATTCACACTGGCATACATCATAAGGTCTAAAGCTGCAATAGCATCCTTATCCCTACAAGACAAAGGTAAAGAGAAAATGACTAGTACTTTAGGGAACGAAACTACCCCTACTGATATCACCCTCAGAGAATCACCTCTGCGAAAGCTGCCCGAGTCATCACCTACTGAAGACGTCATGAAAATGATGTTTGAAAAGATCGCCCACCTTCAAGAGGAGGTGCCGAGACAAAGCTGCTAATGCTGCCCGAGAGGCTCCTGCTGAAGAAAGAAGGCCTCCACCATTTTTTCCATCTCTGAATTCGCCGTTACCAGATCATTTCCCTCCTAGGTCCGTTGTAACAACCATGCCATTTACCCCGATTGATGGACATATTGGTGCTTCAAGCCACATCCCACCACCACTTGACACTAACCAAATTCCCGGGACCACCCACTCTATCTCCTCTTACCCAGCACCATAACATCACTATACAACCAAGCATCACCCCATTACCAACTGACAAAAGCACCCCTGTTACCCGAATTCGCCCTGGTGTTTCTTTCCACATGCCTGTCACACCAAGTACCTTCTCGCCTGATTAAAAATTGACCATTATGAATAGATGGAAAAGGCTTGGAGGGCCGAACAGGGAAACCAAGAAGAATGGCTTGAGCGGAAAATGACTACAATGTTGGAACAATTTATGAAGACTACCCTCACTGGCACAGGTCTAAGCTATGATGATTTGTGCACGCATCCCAATTTGGATTTACCCGAAGGCTTTAAAGTACCCCGATTCGAATTGTTTAATGGGACGGAGTATCCTAAAGCGCACCTGCGGGCCTACTGCGACCAGTTGGTCGGTGTCCGAGACAATCAAGCGTTCATGATGAGATTGTTCAGTCAGAGTTTGACACGAGAAGCCTCAGAACGGTTCACGGCACAAGATATACGTCGTTGGGTCACATGAGAAGACATGGCCGCTACTTGCATGGAAAGATTCCGTTTCAATATGGAGACAGTGCCAGATAGGTATTATCTGGAGAAAGTGAAACTGAAATCCGCCGAGAACTTCTGCGAATATGCAAACAGGTGGAGAACAGAGGTTGCTCGAGTACTACCTTCTATGGGCGAGGAAGAACTTGTGTCGGTTTTATCCGTTCACAAGGAACAGACTTCTACGATAGAATGCTTTCAACGGCGGGAAGACCTTTCTCTAAATTGGTCAAAATGGGCGAAGACATAAAAGATGGTCTGAAAACCGGCCGAATCATAAGCATGATAGGAAAATTCGCTGGTTCAAGTTCAACCGGGTTGATGCGCCAGAAGAAAGAAGACGTGGCTAGCATATCCTACACCCTTAAGCCCAAAAGAAGGGAATATTTCCCGATAGGACCATATGTTTCACCTCCTCCAAATACCTATGTACCCACCCCTTACAACCCGGTGCCCACATATTACGCGCAACCAACCTTCTAATCACCACCCCCAAGCCACCAAGCTCCACCAAATACCTTCCAATCACCTCTACCAAATTACCAAGCTCCACAGCCAAATTATCAGACTCCCCCATCCATCTACCGTACCCCACAAAATAACTGTCACGGCCCAGCTAGGGGCCGCGACGGGTACCCGGGGCTAACCACCTAACACCGCTCGTTCTGTCGCTCATTCTACTCCTTTTATACCCTTTTATCATTTTTATACTCATAGCGTAGGAAAAATCATATCTCGTATGGAAACATAAAATACTTACATATACATGTGCCCTTGGGCTAGCAAAATAATATATATAGGTATAGATATACAGCAGCGATCTCGTGAGACCATCTAACCCGCACTGCGAATCTACGAGCCTCTACTGGAGTACTGAACATAGGGACGGGACAAGACCCCGTCGTGCCCAAAATACATATACAAGGCTATATATATACACAAAATAATAGTCATAAGCACCTCCGGGACAATGGAGGGCTTCTAACCAGCTGACAGCTACTACGGATCTGGATCGAGCTCTCCTCCCTGTCTACCTGTAGGCATGAACACAGCGTCTAAAGAAAATGGACGTCAGTACGAATATTGTACTGAGTATGAGAGGCATAAAAAATGAAGTAAGACAATGATATAAAGAAGATACTCATATGGAACATCGGAATATAACTGCCAAGTATAAGAAAACAAATCATGCTGTCTTACTCATGCCCATCATCATATCATATCATATATACATCATGTATAAACTGCCCGTCCATATCGGATCGGTGTGATAATTATAACATGAGCCCGCGTCAGGGCCTCCCGCGTCCGGGGTAACATCTCATGCCGCCCACTAGTGGTGTCTGCCCATGCCATTTGGCCATGGTGTATCGTATAGCTACCCGCCTTAGTGGTGACTGCCCGGCCAACTAGGCGCGGTGTTATATCATCATCATCATAATATGCTTATCACAATATGCTTAGCTTATCATAATACATACTCTATCGGGGTGACGTAAAGTCGTGATCCCCCGATTGCATTATGGAACAATCATGGACATTCTGCCTCACCTTGAAGGAATTAGCATATAAGGTGAGTGTAAGCGATAAATAACATCATTAGACTTTCTATACTTTAACTCATTACCTTGTGTAGCTATAGACATAGGCTCATGGATGAGAAACAAGTTACGCTATAGGATTCATGCCATTAGAAAGAAGGGACTAGCCTCACATACCTTTGACATTTAACTAAACTATCGCTCGCTAGTTCTCCTTCGATATCGCGTTTCTACCTTCAAACGAGGATTCACATTTACGTTAGTTAATCGACTATAAGAACGTGCGCTACTATTTCTAGGAAAATTGGGCGGCACTTCCTTTGTTTGTACTAATTTTCCCGTATTTCATGTCTACTTCCAACACCCACAACAACAATTTCAATATAGCAATCAACAATCATCATTTATATACAATGACCACGATCCACCATTTCTTTTCATTTTTCCCACATTTATGGTTTTGGGTTCACTATCGTATTTTCTCATGTATCACACTTATCTCATGGTTTACATGTCATTTATAGCGTATTCATACTCACAACACACTAACATTCATGATTCAATTCAATTACCATTCACTCATGGCACTATTCACTCATTTATGACCCATTTGCTATGCTTTTCTACAATTCGGGTGTCTTAACCTTCCAATACCTTAAACAACATGAAATGATCATGAAACTTACCTTAGATGATGGTTGAACAAGCTTTGAATGGATTTACTCCTCTAGCACCAAAACCCCACTTCACTCTTTTTTGGAACTTCTTGGTTTGGATGAACTTCACTTGACTTTCACACACTTTGTTTCATGGATTTAATGTTGTTGATCATTGATTTCCTTGTTATTCTTTTGGTTAAAGTGTTTGGAGAATTTTCTAGAGAGTTCTTGAGTGGTGTAGATGATAAAATGAAATGAATGAAAAGGGTCCCTTATAGTAATCACAAAATCTGATTTTTTTATGAACAGTAGTCGGGATGCACAGTGGTCGTAAACCCCACTTTACGGGCCGTATTCTGATTTACAGTTCGTCCTTCGTGACCGTATTTAAGCATATCAAAACCAGAAAGGCATGCTGGAAATCATGGCAGTTTACGACTCAGTTTACGGGCCGTATATCAATTTACGTTCCGTATTCCAAGTCGTTTTTAACCATTTGAAGCATTTGACAGAAAGTTGAAATTTTTGAAAGGTTGGAGGACGATAGCAGTTTACCGTCCGTAAATCACTTTACGGGCCGTATTCTACTTTACGACCAACTGGATCAAAGTGCCAACCTGCAACTTTTCATTGTACGTTCGCGGTGAAATTTCTGAGGTGTAACACTCTTCCCCCCCTTTTTGGAACATTCGTCCTCGAATGTTAAATACTTGGGATTCTACGAAAATTTCGCTAGAGTTTCCCCTGTAATTTGACACTACCAACCTGTCACAACAACCCATAATATCATCGCCTCACAGGGCTACATCACAATATCAACATATCCGTGGCCACACACGACCAAAAGCATAAAAATAAAGCGTACATACTTCATATCGTCGACGTTTCGTCTTGGATCTCTCTCGGGGGTTGGAATAAGTGTGGGTACTTGGACTTCATGCTCTCTTCTGCTTCCCGAGTCATTTCTTCCTGGTTATCGTTTCGCCATAAAACTTTGACTGAAACTACCTCTTTATTTCGGAGTGTTCGCACCTGCCTATATAAAATAGCAATAGGCACCTCTTCATAGGTAAGCCGTTCTGTCACTTGCACATCATCTATCGGGACAATCTTGGTAGGGTCTCCAATACACTTGCGGAGCATCGAAACGTGGATGACTGGATGGACCGATTCAAGCTCCGAAGGCAAATCCAATTCATAGGCTACCTGACCCACCTTTCGGATGATTTTGTAGGGTCTAATGTATCTGGGACTTAGCTTCCCTTTCTTACCAAATCTCATCACCCCTTTCATTGGCGACACTTTCAAGAACACCCAATCACCAACTTGAAATTCCAAGTCTCATCGGCGATTGTCCGCATAAGACTTTTGGCGACTTTGGGCTGTTAATAACGGTCTCGGATCACTTTAACTTTTTCTACCGCCTGCTGAATCAATTCAGGGCCTACTAGCTGTACTTCTCCTATTTCGAACCATCCAATTGGAGATCTACATTTCCTTCCGTATAAAGCTTCATATGGAGCCATTTGAATACTGGAATGATAGTTGTTGTTATATGCAAATTCAATTAGCGGCAAATGATCGTCCCAACTTCCACCAAAATCCAATACACATGCTCGTAGCATGTCTTCCAAGGTTTGAATAGTACGCTCAGCTTGCCCATCCGTCTGCGGATGAAATGCCGTGCTAAGCTTCACTTGAGTGCCTAGACCTTCTTGAAAGGACTTCCAGAACTTAGCCATAAACTGTGCTCCCCTGTCTGTAATAATATCTAATGGAATACCATGAAGTCGCACAATTTCCTTGAGATATAACCTCGCATACTCTTCTGCTGAGTATGTAGTCCTAACTGGGAGAAAATGGGCTGCCTTCGTCAATCTGTCCACGATCACCCATATGGAATCATACATGCCACGGGAACGAGGTAATCCCACTATAAAATCCATGTTTATCACTTCCCATTTCCAAGTAGGTATTTCTATTACCTGTAACAAGCCCACTGGCTTCTGATGTTCAACTTTTGCTTGTTGGTAATTTGGACACTGTGTCACAAATTCTGCTATGTCCCTTTTCATGCCATCCCACCAATACATCATCTTGAGATCATGATACATTTTGGTTGTACCTGGTGAATAGAGTACCGAGAATAATGTGCTTCTTCTAGGATTCGTCGGCGCAATTCTGCTACATTCGGCACACATAACCTGCTTCGGTATCTAAGAATTCCATCCATAGAAACTTCAAACGGAGACTTTTCCTTTCCATGAGATGTGTCTCTGTAATGACACAATTGAGGATCTTCATACTGTCGTTCTTTTACTTCCACGTCCAGGGACGAAATTATGGGATCCTTAATACTAATCCTGGCATTACCTGAATCAATTACACGTACTCCCAGATTAGCTAATTAGTGGAGCTCATAAACCATCTTTTTCTTTTCCGGAGGGACTTCACATAAACTGCCCATTGATCGGCGGCTAAGCGCATCGGCTACTACATTCGCCTTCCCGGGGTGGTATAAAATGTTAATATTATAATCTTTTAATAATTCTAACCACCGCCTCTGCCGTAAATTCAGCTCCTTCTGTTTAAAAATGTACTGAAGACTCTTGTGATCTGTATAGATATCAATGTGCACACCTTACAAATAATGTCTCCATATTTTTAAGGCATGAATAACCGCAGCCAATTCGAGATCATGAGTTGGATAATTCTTCTCATGTTTTCGCAATTTTCTCGAAGCATATGCAATAACCTTACTGTCACGACCCGCCTAGGGGGCCGCGACGAGCACCCGGTGCTACCCCACCCGGGCACCCCCTAATCGTACATAACATAACATCTAGGTGAACCATAAGTCAATTCGTGCTTCTCTTATCGTTAATCATATTGATCCCATTAGACGACCATCATCATTTAACATATCATAGGCATCTATGCCACATCATAAGTACAAGGCCGACGAGGCCAACAAAAGATATACAAAACATGGGCCGACGTGGCCGAACATCTCTACCCACATACACATTACTACGAGCCTCTAAGAGTATGACATATCACATTAGCGGGACAGGACCCCGCTATGCCCATAATTATATACACAAAAGAATGAGTACCCAAAAGTTGCGGCTCCGAAAGAAATGGAGCTCTGCTATGCAATCTCTGGATAAGCAGCTATGGATCAAGTCTGTCTCCCTGTGCACCTGCGGGCATGACGCAGCGTCCACAAAAAAAAGGACGTCAGTACGAAGAATGTACTGAGTATGTAAAGCATGATTAACATCAATATAGAAGCATTATAGACAATATATGAAGTGGCACAGGAGGGAAGACAATAATATCATCATCATGGCACTTACCTACCTTTCATAGGAACTTTCCATTTCTCATGCGTATTTCATAATAGTGCTCGTATTCGTATACATGCCCCTATTCGCATTCATATACATAGTCTTTTCACATTCATATTCATATTATATACATAGCCATACACTTATATACATACATAGCGTGCCCGACCATAAGGTTCGGTGTTTCATACGTACTTAGCCAACCAAGGCTCAATGTTATTTCTACCTGGCCCTACCAAGGCTTCAGGGTTATCCGTACCATCTGCAGAGGTGTGCGCGCGTTACGTAATCGTATACATACTTTATACATAATCATATACATATATCCTACCCGGAGTTATAAGCTCGGGGTATCATTACAGCCCTTCATAGGCACGTATAAGTATAATAGCCCGTAGGCACCTTTGGCATCATTATTATTATTATCGTCATCACTATCATCGTCATTATTTCTACATCCATATCTTAGGCTTACTCGTCATATGAGGGCGTAGTACAATCGTAGTACATGTTAAGGACCGTGAGCTTATGAGCTCGGAGTGTCAATCACTTGAATACAACATAGCCATATAGAGGAATTAGAAATTTGGCCAAGAACCATGCCTTATGAAAGAAGGGTTAGCCTTACATACCTTTTCGTCGGACTATTCTACACTTGCACGTTTCCTTCCAATGCTAGCGTCTATACCTTCATTAATATCATAACAATGGCCATTAGTCATTCACATCATCCACATTATCTAGATTTCTCAATTTGCTTCTAATTCTCCCATATTCATGGTCATAACATCCAACTTCGTCCATTCATCTAAAGTGTCTAGTTCATGATCTTAGTACCATTTATAATGCATTCCTATCACAACACAACCACATTCATGATTCAATTCCAACTATTCCACAAAGTGTCACTATTCATCATTCATGACCTACTTGACCATATTTTCTACAATCCATGTATTCCAACTCTTCAATACCTTAAACATCATGTAAAAATCATGAATCTTACCTTAGAAGTTGTAGGAACAAGCTTTGGTTAATAATACTCCACTTTGAGCAAAACCCTAGTTTTTCTCCATTTGCATTTCTTGACTTGAATGGTATTTAATGGCTTGCTTACACTTGATTCATTTGTTTATGTTGTTGGGGACTTATAATCCTTCAAAACTTATGAAATAAATGTAGAGAGATTATTCTAGAGAGAAGTGGTGTAATGTGGAAATGAAATAAAACAAGTCTTGATCCTCATATTTAATGAATTGGCAAATCTGTGCTGGGTGAACAGTGGTCGTCCATGGAGGTTTACGGTCCGTATTTCAGTTTACGGACCATCCCTCGTGGTCGTCTTTAAGCTTAAGCAGAACCAGAAACTTAAGGCTGCATGTATGGTAATTTACGACCATGGTTTACTGGCCGTAAATCACTTTACGGTCCGTAAACCTGGTCGTATTTTACCATTTCTCGGCTGGGCAGAAAGCTGAAGCTTTTGCATGGCAGTTTACGACTGCCAGTTTACGGACCGTATAGCAATTTATGGTCCATATTTTGCAATACGACCACTGGGCAGTTGCAATTCTGCTACTTCCCATATTTCTTAGACTTCTCATTTTAATCACCCCCGTCCATGCACATGCATTGCTCACCTTGTATCTCATCTTAACTTAGCCAACTTCCTCGTCTCACATCGGATACTTTCGAAATTTCACCTAAGGTCATCAAACGTCATTTCTTGCTCATGGACATCATACACTCATATTCATCACTAGTTCATTCTCTTGCGTACCAACGAAAAATTTTCCGAGGTGTAACACTTACCGTGCTGCATCAATACGCATCCCAATCCAACACCGGAAGCGTCACAATACACAACATAGCCATTTGGCCCTTCTGGAAGTGTTAGAACCGGGGCTGAGGTCAACCTGTTTTTCAACTCTTGGAAGCTACACTCACAAGCATCATTCCATTGAAATTTGGCTGACTTCTGGGTTAGCTTCGTCAATGGGGATGAAATAGATGAAAAGCCTTCTACGAATCTTCTATAGTATCCTGCCAAACCCAGAAAACTACGAACTTCTGCAGGCGTCGTAGGCCTTGGCCTAGTCTTCACAGCTTCAATTTTCTGAGTGTCGACTCGAATGCCATCATTCGAAATAACATGTCCCAAAAATGTCACAGAATTCAGCCAAAACTCACACTTTGAAAATTTTGCATACAATTCTCGGGCTTAAAGAATGCCAAGAATAATTCTCAGATGATCTGCATGTTCTGACTCTGTGCGAGAATACACCAGAATATCATCAATAAATACTATCACAAATAGATCCAAGAGAGGCCTGAATACATTATTCATCAGATTCATAAACACAGCCGGAGCATTAGTCAACCCAAACGACATCACTCGAAATTCATAATGACCATATTTTGTTCTGAAGGCCGTCTTGGGAATATCCGCTTCTCTAACTCTCACTTGATGATAACCCGGTCTCAAATCTATTTTTGAAAACCATTTGGCACCCTGAAGCTGATCAAATAAATCATCAATCCTCGGAAGAGGATATTTATTCTTTATCGTCACCTTGTTCAGCTGCCTATAATCGATGCACATTCGTAGAGATCCGTCTTTCTTCCTTACAAACAAAACTGGAGCTCCCCACGGTGATGAGCTGGGTCTAATAAATCCCTTTTCGAGCAAATCTTTTAGCTGCGCCTTTAGCTCTTTTAATTCTGCCGGGGCCATTCGATAAGAAGGAATAGAAATAGGCTTGGTGTCCGGCAACACATCAATGGCGAAGTCAATCTCCCTTTCTGGAGGAATTCCTGGAAGTTCGTCTGAAAACACATCTGGGAATTCATTTACGACCGGAACTGATTGGAAAGTTGGCGACTTTGCTTCTATGTCATGTACTCGGACTAGATGATAAATGTATCCCTTGGCTATCATCTTTCTTGCCTTAAGGTATGAAATAAACCTACCCTTTGGCGATGCCGAATTACCCTTCCACTCGAGCACGGGCTCTCCCGGAAATTGGAATCGAACTACTTTCGTTCGGAAATCGACATTTGCATAGCATGATGCCAACCAATCCATACCCATAATTACATCGAAATCTACCATTTCCAGCTCAATCAAATCAGTTTTTGTCTGGCGATCACATATCACAACTACACAATTTTTATACACTTGCCTTGCTATCACGGGATCACCAACCGGAGTAAACACCTCAAAAGGTTTGATCGGCTCAGGTTTCACCCCAATACACCCAGCAACATATGGAGTAATATAGGAAAGAGTAGAACCCGGATCTATCAGTGCATATACGTCACGGAAGAATATAGACAATGTACCTGTAACAATGTCCGGGGAGGACTCAAGATCCTGTCGTACCGTTAAAGCATATACACGGGGCTGAGTGGCACCTGAAGTAGATGCTTCCCCTCTACCTCTACCTCGGTCGGCTGACATCTAGGAAATCTGCCCTATCGGGAGTGCTGAGGAAGAACCAGCTGCTGAGCCCGTAGGCTGAACTCCAACTCTACCACTCGTCGACGGGCAATCTCTCATCATGTGTCCCACCTGGCCACAAGTATAACAGGAATCCGAACCCTGGCGGCACTGTCCGGAATGTAACCTACCACATTGGCTGCATCGCGGTACTGGAGGTCTCCTCTGACTATAGTCTTCCCTGAACTGGGAATCTGAGGCCCTCGAAGTCTAGCCCTGTCCTGAACGGAAAGAGCGATCAAATCTCCTACCTACGAATCGAGGAGGTGCACTGGTCACCGACTGGCCTGAGTGCCCAGAATATGTCTGCCTTGATCCCCCTTTGTAATCATTGCCCGTTCCCATATATCTAGCCCTCTTGCCTTGCCTTCTGTCGATATCACGGTCACCTCTTTGTTGTTATTGTCGCCCTTCCAAATTCTGAGCATGGGCCTGTATCTGGGAAATATCCATCCCGTCATGCAAGGACGCCGTCAAGCAATCTCTGAATAAATATGGCCCTAGGCCACTCACAAATCTATGTACCCGATCTCCCATGTCGGCCATGATAGCCGGAGCACATCTAGCCAAGGAATTAAATTGCATGCTATACTCCCGGGCACTCATATTTCCTTGCCTCAGATTTAGAAACCTATCCGCTCTAGCTCGGCGGACCTCGGGTGGCAAGTAATGGCGAACAAAAGCATCTATGAACTCTTGTAAAATCGGAGGAGGGGCATTCTCTCCTCTTGATAGTACCCAGTTGTTATACCATAAAACTGCCACATCCCGGAGTCTATAAGATGCCAACTCCATGGATTCAGTTTCGGAGGCATGGACAATCTTCAATGTCCTCAACACCTCATCTATGAAACCTTGCGGGTCTTCATCCGGCTTTGACCCAAAAAACTCCGGAGGATTTAGGCTCATAAAATCACGGGCTTTGGTACTTGCTGCCCGGTCACTGGAACCCCCGCTTTGTCGTTGTGCCTGTGCGGCGGAGGGACAATAGCTGAATGGCCTCAACCATTTGTTGACCCGAAGTAGCCGGCGGAGGGATTGGAGCTGGGGCTCCTCCTTGCTCCCCCACATTAGGCGGGGTAGAGGAAGTATTGGACAAGGCCTCGTTATGCGATTCGCCTTCTTCTATATTCATCGGAGGCTCTCTTTATACCAGCCTCTTTGTCGTAGTCTTGCCCTTCTGGGCGACTATAGCCTTCCCCTTTGGCGGCATTCTGAAATCACAACATACTATTAGGGAGGATAAAATCTTACACGCGGCTCTACCGCACGATCTCATAGAAGAAGAATGGTCATTTTTCCTAAATTCCCTGTAGCCTCCTATTTATTGATGTGGCACGCAACACACCATAAACAAGACTCTACTAGACACAGCTCGTAGACACTTCCTAGGACCGAACATGCTCTGATACCACTTTTGTCATAACCCAGCTAGGGGCCGCGACGGGTACCCGGGGCTAACCACCGAGCACCGCTCGTTGTGTCGCTCATTTTACTCCTTTTATACCCTTTTATCATCTTTATACTCATAGCGTAGGAAAAATCATATCTCGTATGGAAACATAAAATACTTTCATATACATGTGCCCTTGGGCTAGCAAAATAATATATATAGGTATATATTTACAGCAGCGATCTCGTGAGACATCTAACCTGAACTGCGTATCTACGAGCCTCTACTGGAGTACTGAACATAGGGACGGGACAAGACCCCGTCGTGCCCAAAATACATATACAAGGCAATATATATACACAAAAGAATAGTCATAAGCACCTCCGGGACAATGAAGGGCTTCCAACCAGCTGACAGCTACTACGGATCTGGATCGAGCTCTCCTCCCTGTCTACCTGTAGGCATGAACACAGCGTCCAAAGAAAACGGACGTCAGTAAGAATATTGTACTGAGTATGAGAGGCATAAACAATGAAGTAAGACAATGATATAAAGAAGATACTCATATGGAACATCGGAATCTAACTGCCAAGTATAAGAAAACAAATCATGCTCTCTTACTCATGCCCATCATCATATCATATCATATATGCATCTTGTATAAACTGCCCGTCCATATAGGATCAGTGTGATAATTATAACATGATCCAGCGTCCAGGCCTCCCGCGTCCGGGGTAACATCTCATGCCGCCCACTAGTGGTGTCTGCCCATGCCATTTGGCCATGGTGTATCGTATAGCTGCCCGCCTTAGCGGTGACTGCCCGGCCAACTAGGCGCGGTGTTATATCATCATCATCATAATATGCTTATCACAATATGCTTAGCTTATCATAATACATACTCTATCGGGGTGACGTAAGGTCGTGATCCCCCGATTGCATTATGGAACAATCATGGACATTCTGCCTCACCTTGAAGGAATTAGCATATAAGGTGAGTGTAAGCGAAAAATAACATCATTAGACTTTCTATACTTTAACTCATTACGTTGTGTAGCTAATTATAGACATAGGCTCATGGATGACAAACAAGTTACCCTATAGGATTCATGCCATTAGAAAGAAGGGACTAGCCTCACATACCTTTGACGTTTAACTAAACTATCGCTCGCTAGTTCTCCTTCGATATCGCGTTTCTACCTTCAAAAGAGGATACGCATTTACGTTAGTTAATCGACTATAAGAACGCGTGCTACTAGTTCTAGGAAAATTGGGCGGCACTTCCTTTGTTTATACTACTTTTCCCGTATTTCATGTCAACTTCCAACACCCACAACAACAATTTCAATATAGCAATCAACAATCATCATTTATATACAATGACCACGATCCACCATTTCTCTTCATTTTTCCCACATTTATGGTTTTGGGTTCACTATCGTATTTTCTCATGTATCACACTTATCTCATGGTTTACATGTCATTTATAACGTATTCATACTCACAACACACTAACATTCATGATTCAATTCAATTACCATTCACTCATGGCACTATTCACTCAATTATGACCCATTTGCTATGCTTTTCTACAATTCAGGTGTCTTAACCTTCCAATACCTTAAACAACATGAAATGGTCATGAAACTTACCTTAGATGATGGTTGAACAAGTTTGAATGGATTTACTCCTCTAGCACCAAAACCCTACTTCACTCTTTTATGGAACTTCTTGGTTTGGATGAACTTCACTTGAGTTTCACACACTTTGTTTCATGGATTTAATGTTGTTGATCATTGATTTCCTTGTTATTCTTATGGTTGAAGTGTTTGGAGAATTTTCTAGAGAGTTCTTGAGTGGTGTAGATGAGACAATGAAATAAAATGAATGAAAAGGGTCCCTTATAGTAATCACAAAATCTGATTTTTTTTATAAACAGTAGTCGGGATGCACAGTGGTCGTAAACCCCACTTTTGCGGGCAGTATTCTGGTTTACAGTCCGTCCTTCGCAACCGTATTTAAGCATATCAAAACCAAAAAGGCATGATGGAAATCATGGCAGTTTACGACTCAGTTTACGGGCCGTATTTCAATTTACGGTCCGTATTCCAAGTCATTTTTAACCATTTGAAGCATTTGACAGAAAGTTGAAATTTTTGAAAGGTTGGAGGACGATAGCAGTTTACGGTTCGTAAATCACTTTACGGGCCGTATTCTACTTAACGACCAACTGGATCAAAGTGCCAACCTGCAACTTTTCATTGTACGTTCGCGGGGAAATTTCCTAGGTGTAACAATAACCAACCCAATACCTACTAGAATCAACCCCCACCAAATGCCTATAATGCACCACGTCTAAACTTTGAGAAGAAACCCCCTCAGGTGTTCACTCCGCTAATGGAATCTAGGACCGATTTGTTTAAAAGGTTAAGCGCGGCTGGAGCAATTGAAGTGCTTCCACCAAAGGCTGTTGATCCAAAGAACTGATTTTACCGAGGTGAACAAACATGTGCCTACCACTCCAATGGCATAGGGCACAGTACTAAAGATTGCATTAATCTCAAGTACAAAATATAGGATCTGATCGACCGGTAAGAAATTGTGCTCCAAACGGCCCCTCCAAATGTGAACACCAATCCTTTGACAAATCATGGCAACAATGTAATTCACATGGTTGAGAGAGAAGAAGACTGGGTCACAGGAATGGCCCACAATCCGCGATTCTGTGAAAGAACTTGAACGTACGGTAGCGTCGTTGTCCCTACAGGAACGCCCCCAACTCAAGGTATTAATCCTTGTACTAGTAACATGACACATTGCTCAGGTGACTCCGGCGCCGCCTCGGAAAGAGTTTGTAGTCCAAGTGGCTGCCTCACATGGTATCAGAAGATCATGGATATATTATACTGCTGAAGACCTAGCCCAAGGTGGACCCCGAAGGGAGGGTAATCAGAAGAGAATACTTCATTGTTGAGCATTTAAAGAAGACATCGGCCGAAACGAAAGAGTCAGGAAGCATAGATGAAAAAGAATATGAAGAATACGACGAAACCACAATGCTACCCGAGGGTCTCACAAAGGAAGTAGAACAATTGGAGAATGAGCAGAAGCCAAACTTGGATGAAATGGAAACCATAAATCTAGGTGATGAAGAGGATGTCAAAGAAACAAGGATAAGCGCACACCTAGCTACCCCTCTCAAAGAGGAATTGATAAGTTTGCTAAGGGAGTATGTGGACGTCTTCGCATAGTCATACACCGACATGCCGGGGCTAAGTACCAGCATAGTGTCTCACAGGCTACCCATCAATGAGGGGTTATCTCCAGTAAAGCAGAAAACCCAACAATTCAAGCCGAATCTTAGCATCCGAATTAAAGATGAGGTGGAGAAAAAGATTGAGTCTGGAGTAGTGGAAGTGACATCCTACCCCACTTGGCTAGCCAATATAGTCTTGGTGCTCAAGAAAGATGGTAAAATAAGAATCTGCGTGGATTACCGAGATTTAATCATGGCTAGCCCAAAGGATAATTTTCCACTCTCGAACATCCATATACTCATAGATAATTGTGCCAAGCATGAGTAACAGTCATTTGTAGATTGTTTTGCCGGCTACCACCAGATTCTAATGGATAGAAAGGATGCCGAGAAGACAGCTTTCATTACCCCATGGGGAGTGTACCATTATAGGGCAATGCCCTTCGGCCTCAAAAATGTCGGCACAACAAACATGTGGGCAATGACTACCATTTTTCATGACATGATCCATGGAGGGATTGAGGTCTATGTGGACGATGTCATTATCAAGTGAAGAGAAAGTTTGGAGCATACCACACATTTGAGGAAATTCTTCAACAGACTCCGGAAGTTTAATTTAAAATTGAACCCGGCCAAATGTGCATTCAGAGTACCGGCTGGAAAGTTACTGGGATTCATAGTCAGCCGAAGGGGCATAGAGCTAGAGGGCCATTCATGTTTGTATGGGTCATCCATACAAACATTCCAAGAGGATCATTCATAAAAGCATGCCAAGAGGGCCATTTATTTTAATTTCCAAGAAGGCCGTTTATTTCAATCGCCAAGAAGGCCATTCATACAGACATGCCAAGAGAGTATTTCATTTCAATTGTCGAGAGGGCCAGGCATATAGGTTACGGGATATAACAAGACAGCAAAGCGATATAAAATTGGTCATGAGACTGCAGTATTCGATAAAAGGGGAAAGACAATGTAAATCCAATCAGATGACCGCAGTATTCGTCATCCAAAAATCAACATTACTCAGCAGATTGGCAGCCGCCAAAGAGCAGGCTTATCCAAATCAAATCCAGACAGATTGCGAAGCAAACATGGAACTTTCTCTTACGCAGCCAATCGAGATGAGGTGCCCGTGAGATTCAAGCTCTCCGGCTAGGACTTGGGAGATCACCCCTAACCATACTCCGCCACAAAATACTATTTATTGCTTATGTCCTTTGTTTGTTTTTATTATTCTGCAACCGGTTGGACACACACCGGAACACACAAAGGCCCTCCCACATAAGGGATATCCTTTTCCTCCGATTGAGTCGAACTACATGTGACTTGATTCCTAAGAACATGGATATGTAGGCAGACTCAATTCTAGAAAATCAGTCACACTCTTACCAATCACACCGGACTTCCCAGTTTGATAGCCGAAAAATCTGACAATTTGCTTTAAATGGCATTTAGAAGTCATAATCATGTCGAACTACAAATGGCTTGAATTCTCATGAAACCTGAGATATGTAGGAAACCCGAAAACCAGGGTTTGGCCATAGATGAGGTTCATTCTCATGAATTTGAGGTTCATCCCACATCGAAACTCTAGAGTTTGGGGAAATTTAGGGGATTCTATAAATAGGGTCTCTATTTTCATTTTGCTTTCTTCTTTTCTTTATGGTTTTTGATTCTTGTTTACTTAGTTGTAGCTTAGTTAGTCATAATACCCAAGTTTCTGTTCAGTATTAATGTTTGATTTTCCCTCTTTCTTGTTTAGCTAGTCTTACCTTTGTTGGTCGTGGTCTGTCTAGTTTAGTATCATCCTGTTAACCATAGGCCTAAATTTTGTTTCCTGTGATACTATGATCAGCATTGTTGTTTGATTTCCCTTTCTTGTTTAGTTGATCCAGCCTTGTTGGCTATGGGATTTTGATGTTTGCATAGTTTAGTGCCACCTTGTTAGTAATAGTACTCAAATTCCTATTTTAGTTAACACTATGTCCAACATTGATATTCGATTTCCCATTCTTGTTTAGCCAATCTTACCCTGTTGATTATGGTATTTGATGTTAGATGTAGTTAGTGTCATCATTCCAATTATGATCTTCAAGTGCTTATTCCCTGTTTAAGCTTGGCTGCAATCATGTTTTGTTTCCCTTTTTTTGTTTTAATTTGAGTTGGTCCTGTTATGTATGGTATTAGATCCCTGATTCCTTGTTTGGTTAGTTTGTCTTGTCTAGTGAAAAGAGGTTTGATGTACTGCCTCTATTCAACAGGCCTGTTGAGTTCTGAGCTGCTTTGTCCCATGAAAGATAAATCCTATCATGTTTAGTCTATGGCGGTTTAGACTTTATTTCTGGGCTTAGTTTGGATCATCTTGTTTAATTACAGTGTTAAATGGCTCAGTTTAAGTTCGTCACGCTAATTAGAAATGTTAGTTGATCCTATTTGTTTGCCTAGATCAGCATGTTTAGTTATGATGTTTGGCTTATTTGCTTGTTTGATTGGATTGCGAGTATATTGTGTCTTAATTATGTATACGTGTGTATACCTAGAATATACTTTGGTTAGTGTTACACATCGGAAATTTCATGTTGTCACGTAGTGAATGAACCAATGAGATCTTAAGGGTAACAGGAAGTTCTTAAGACTATAAGACGAATATTTAGTGGTCTTAGAATGCGTACGTTAAGGTCTTGAAGTTATAGGAATGGATGAAATAAAGATTGATAAGGACAAGTGGAGTATAAGTGGGGTTTAGGAAAGGTTTCGTAAATTATTGCATTAAGGATTGTTTGGTAAGGCCTTGAGGACGAATTATAGGGATGCTTAGATCATTGATGGAGTACTAAACAAGTGTTAAGAAGGTTGTATAAGGATTTGAGGTCAAACGAAATGACGAGGACAACTTCGGAAAAACTATGAGTTACACGATCACATTATACGGACCGTGGAATTTTATACGGACCGTATAATGGTCCGTATAACCCAACAGCAACAATGTTTTCCATGGTGGTGAACCGGACACTTATACGGACCGTATAATGTTATACGGACTGTATACGTGGTCCGTATAAGTCCCGATGGACTGATTAAGTTGCAACTATAAATACATGTTCCCACTTTATTTTCTCATTCTTTTCCACTTCTCCACTTCTCTCCAAGCTTCTAGAATATTCCATACACATCTTCAACATAAAAATCAAGGGAAACCAAAGATCAAACACCAATATTCAAAGGAAATCAAGCATATGGAGGCTTGCTAGGGTTATGGAAGTTAGAAATCCCTTGGAAGCTAAAGCTAGGGTTTTCTTCAAGTGAGGTATTGTCAACCAAAACCCGTTCCTATGCATTCAAAAGGTGAGTTTCATGATTATTCCATGTAGTTTAAGGTATTGAAAAGTTGAAACACTTGGATTATGGAATAAGAATGAAAATGGATTACAAAAGATGAGATTAGTGGCAATTTTGAATAGTAGATTAATATGAATCATGAATATTGATATGTTGTGATTGTAAGTATGACATGAACGACATTTAGAACATGGAATAAGTATTATATGTGAGAAAATGCAATAATGAATTATGACCATGATTATGGAGAAATTGGAGTGATATTGTGAATGTTGTTATCGATGTTTGGGAGTTGATATGGAATATAGGGAAAGTTGTATAAACAAAGGAAATGCTGCCCAATTTTCTTTAGCTTTAGTAAGCACGTTTAAGTAATCGATTAACTAATGTTGATGCGAATTCTTTTGAAGGTAAAGACGCGAGCATCAAAGGAGAACAAGCAAGCGATAGATTAGTTAAACGAAAAAGGTACGTGAAGTTAGTCCTTTCTTTCTATGGCATGAATCCTACGGCATGATATTTCCTTCTTCTTCATGAATCTTCTACATCCCGGAAAGCTAAGAGTCTATGTTCATGAATAGCCACATGAGATAAGAGATACATTACGAGCCCAATAATGATGATGATGAGCTTAAGTCTAAATATTCTAGAGTTCATGATATGATCTTCCTATAAAGTTAATAATGTCGTTTATTATATACACTCACCTTATATACTATTTCCTTCAAGGTAAGGCAGAATACTTATAAGTGCTTCATAATGGAATCGGGGGTTCACGACCTTATGTCACCTCGATAAAGTATAGCTGTCTTTGAGTTTCTATGCATGCAATATGATGAGTACATGTTGATGATATTACACCGCGCCTATATGGCTGGGCAGCACCTCTAAGGTGGGCAGCTTATATATGATTACATCGTGTCTATATGGCACGGGCAGCACCACTAGTGGGCGGCATGAGATGGTACCCCGGACGCGAGAGGCCTGGATGCAGGCTAATGATTATCACACCGTACCTATATGGACGGGCAGCCTATACATTTATGCATACATGATATGATGATGATTATGAAGTAAGCCAACATGCATTATTTCTTTTATAATTGACAGTCAGTTACAGTTGCTCCTCATTTGATGCTTCCTTTATCTCCTTAACGTATTATTATTACTTGTGCCTCTCATACTCAGTACAATGTTCGTACTGACGTTCGTTTTCTTTGGACGCTGTGTTCATGCCCACAAGTAGACAGGGAGGTGATCCAGACTCGTAGAAGTCATCAGTAGATCTACAGGAGCACTCCATTATTCCGGAGGTGCTACTTGGTTGATTCTTTTGTGTGTGTGTGTGTGTATATATATATATATATATATATGTATGTATGTATGTAATTTGGGCACGACGGGATCTTGTCCCGTCCATATGTCTAGGACTCTAGTAGAGGCTCGTAGATACGCAGGTGTGGGTTATATGGTCTCACGATGTTGCTATTATATATATACATATATTATTTTGATAGCTGAAGGGCTTATGTGTATAAAAGTAATTATGTTCCAAACGAAAAATGATCTTTCTAAGATTTGAGTATGAATGTGATAAAAGAATGCTTAATGAGTAATAGATTGAGTGGTGCTCACTGGTTAGCCCCGGGTACCCGTCACGGCCCCTATTCGGGTCGTGACAGTTAGTACACTTGTGGGGAGGTTAGTTGGGTTATTGTGGATCAAGCTTGAACCCTCCCCGATGTTAGCCATGCCGGGGATTCTTGGAAATCCCTTGGAACTTGTGCAACATCGGGAAGACAAGGGCAAAAGCTTTCCAAAATTAACCCTCCAAATATCCTTGTTGGTGTATATGCACAAGGTATACTCAAAATATACATAAAGTGTACATAAGCCACTTGTTTGTTTTGAGTTTTTGAAACTGCTCTGTTACTGGGCCTTAACCCATTCGTGTCATGAACTGAATTGTCAAATTTGTATATTTTTTAAAATGGGCCTATATGAGATATTAATCCTTATTTTTCTTTTGTGATGATACACCCTTTGCATTTGGACTCTTCTGCATCAAGCATAAGGACAGGGCAAGGCCCAGTCCTAACTCTATTTTGGGCTTGATTTTCGCATATTGGAAATGGAAGCTAATATTTACCAAAGGCGCAGCTATGGGTAAAAATAGCACTAACGGGGCGGGTAGCCCATTTGTATTCTAAAATTCTTCTCCCTTTCCTCCTATGTTTACTTACATGTATGTTTATTTCTCGAAAAGTTAAACCTCATTATTAGTGGAACCCTATGGGATGTAGATACTAGGATTATCACCTAGTTAATTTGGTAGCTAAGATAAAAGAAGTGCAAATATTTTCAAAACTTTTGAGTTTAAAACCAATTTTACGAAAATTAGACATGTATTTAAGGAAAAGGTGGATTTTGGATAAAGTGACGGACTGATTTTATAAGGGATAGCCATGGTATTTTTAAAACACTAAGTTGTTAGAATTTAAAAATGCGAATTTTCATACAATTTAGTCATCATAGAATCTGGTAAATTTTATGAGCAAACCTGATCTAAGGATGTATAAAAATAAAAAAATAAAATAAATAAAAAGAGCGGCATGTTAATAAGACCCCTTTTGAAAATAAGGATTAAAATGGTGTTAACACTGATTTAGACCTGGAAGTGTGCTAAAATTTGACCAAAGTAGCATGTTTTGGGATTGAACGGGGCCTATTCCAATTGGGCCGCATTTGGATAAAAAGAACATATTTGAATTGGGCATTTAAAGGATTTGGGCTGAAGTTTGGCTCGGACCAAGATGCAGACTAAATGAATTTGGGAGATCAGTCCGTTTTTGTGGCACTGAATTGAATATTTGACATTTGGTGGACTAAATAGGGCATGTTGGATCGTGAGCTCGTTTTGGGCCAGATTGAGTTTTGGCAGACTGGATACATAGGCTTTGGTCTTGACCTGTTGGGCTTCACTAAAAATTTTCTTCATTTTGATAAAGTAAAAAATGAGTTTATGTGTGTGTGTGTATATATATATATATATATATATATATATATATATATATATATATATATATATATATATATATATATATATCAAAACGGGAATATATCCCATATTTTCATATAAGTATAAAATCTGACTCTAATCAGGAGCGACCCCTGGTGTGTCCTAGTCCGGAAACGAAGTGGGTTAAACACTTACGTGGATTTTTCTCAAGCAAAACCCCTTGTTTATAAGAGGATTTGTTGCCTAATTTTTCTAAAAGGAGAGATGATAAACATAAAAATGCTATGTTTTTGCAGAAAATTTTAACACATAAACAAATAAATAAACCTTACAGTGAAGCTCGTAGGTCAACCGTATGTTACGGATCCTTAATACCAGGGTGCTTAAAACCTTCCCTGGGGGATCACCAGAACCCTTACCTCAAACTCTGGTCCAAAAAAGACTTTTTCTTGGTCTGAAAAAATCTTTAAACCCGATTTTCCTAATTTTCCTTTTGAATAAATTAGGTGGCGACTCTAAAAATCTAAATATCCGATTTAGAGCACCAACAACCTCGTAGTAACTTTTATGCCTTAACCCGCGTAAAAGCGTACTGTAACAACGCCAAATGGGCCCTTCATTCAAAACAAGTACCAAAAAGACCATTTATTCCAACAAGCGCCAAAAGGGCCAAGAAATGCCGAGAGGGTCATTTCATGCAAGCAACTACCAAAAACTTCAAACAAATCAAAATAGTGCCAAGAGGGTCACATGTTCTTAAAAAGTTACCGAGAGAGTCAAATCATAAAAGCCACGCAAGGGTGTTAAGATGAATTACGCAAGACCAAGATGGTTATTCAATTCAAATGAGGATGAGAAGGTCACCCCGCAAAATTAAACTAAGAGGATACAGATACCAAGCCACACAAGGGTGGTAAAAGTAAAAACCAGGACCAAGAGGGTCAACCATAATGCTCACCAGCAGATGGGAGCAGGTTCATAGCAGCCAAAGCGAGGAGCAGGCCGATCAAACCATATCCAGACGCATAAGGAGCAAACATGAAACTTTTCTTATGCAGTCGATCGAATTGGGGTGCCAACGAGAGTCAAGCTCTCTGGCTAGGAATTGGAAGATCGCTCCACCCCGTGCTCAGACGCACAAAATTGTTTTTTTTTTTTAAATTCGCTCTTTCTTTTTCAAAAATCCCTAACGGGTCGGACACATACCGAGAAGTACAAAGGCATTCCCGCATAAGGGATACCCTTTTCTACCGTTTGAGTCGAACTACGAGAGACCTGATTTCTAAGATCGAGGATATGTAGGCGGACTCAACACCAGAGGGTCGGTAATATTCTAACACGTTCCGGGACCTCTTAGTTTGGACACTGAAGGATCCGGGATTTGTTTTATGAAATTTCATTAGAAGTTTAGTAGAGTCGAACTACAAGTGGCTTGAATTCTCATAAAGCCTGAGATAGGCAGGAAACCCAAAGACCAGGATCCGGCCATAAATTTGAAAATTGCATAAAACAAAGAGAAGTATTTTGAATTTGGTTGGTCAAAAATCAGGTTTGTCGAATTTCGATGATTAGGGATGGACTTTCCATCCCCGAATAGCGAAGGGGTAGTAGTTGACACCTAATTTGTGCCCTCCAATAGTTTTATTTAATTATTTGAAGTTCTTGAGTCACAAACTGAGTAAAATATACATTTTTATAAGTTGAAAATGATATTACAAAATTATTCTAATGAAATTTTGTCATTTCATTTGGCAAAATATATCAAGTATTCTAAGTATATCATCTGGTATATTGGGTATATTTTCAAGAATTTCAAATGTATTTATCAAGAATTTAATTCAAAATAGTGAGAACAATTATTCAATTAATTGTTTTAAAGTTATTAATGCCAAATTGATAAATATTTTATTCCGTTTAATCGATAAATACTATTAACTGAATAGATAATCAAATACATTTCAATTTTACAATTTGCTTAGCTATAATTGCAATTTCTTTCAAACGGCTAAAATTGAAATTGTTTATTTCATTTATGCGATTAATGAGGTCATGATTTAAAAGATTAATTGGTCTACATTTTTACTTGGCTACTATTGAAATAGATTAGATTTTTAATTATGGCCATAGTTGCCAAAATGGCCAATTTTTACTCTTAATTTCATTAAAAACATTTGGGCCATTTATACCTTTTAAAAAATTAGCCATTCCCGGTCTAAGAGGACCAGACCCGGTTCAATGCCCATTTTGTACATAAATACTCAAACAGACCACTCAAGGTCTCATTTGTTTGAAGGGTATCAACCCTAATCGTTGTTCCTCTCTCTCTCTCTCTCTCTCTCTCTCTCTCTCTCCAAAAATGGCGAAATTGACATGTGTTTGTGCTGTCCACAAACCTTGCATGGTCTTTGGGGTAAAATAATTAATGTTTGTCCTCTCTCCACCGCGTCACCACCAGAGAAAGGTAAAACATCACCCTCTCTCTTACTTTTTTGCGAATTACGGTCAAGCAAGGATGTTTTCTTAAAGATTTTTGTTTGTTTATGTTCGATTCTTATTGGTTTTCATCCAAACACAAGGATTCAAGAAGCACCCTTTGTAATTCTGATAGTCCCACATCGAATGCAAATCATAAATTTGGGGTTTTGCGATCTAAGAACCCCATCTCTATCATTTTACACACACAAAAAAACACCTTGAAAAGTCTAAATTTTGACACACACACAAATGTTTCGATATAGGGCAAAAAATACTCAAATTACCTAGGGATTTAGCATTTGCTGAAATCTTTGACTATTTCAGTTGTTCCAAGTTTAAAATTTGATTTCTTTGCTTTTGTGGCTGAGTCTCGGGTAGTGAGGAGTGCAAGGATCTCTAATTCCAAACTCTCAACAAGGGATGCGCATAAGAAAGGTAAATTCCATTCCTTCTCTTTTATTTTAGGTTAGTTTAGTTTCAGGATATGCTAATATGTTTTTGTATTTGTTTCCTGTTTTAGTTATTAGATTAGTTTAGCTTAGTTATTAGTATGTTTATCTTAGTTTTAAATACTTTTTAATTGTATGATTGTAAGTTTGAGCTAATTACTAGTAGATTTTTGTCACACCCCGTACTTGGTAAGGCGTGACTGGCACTCGGCACCCTACGGGAACCGAGCGAACCAACTTATACTTGCATCCTTCATGACTCGAATGGTAAAAATAAGGCTAAGGGCTAAATATGAACATAATATCATGCATAAATATATAAGCAATGGGATATGATGCCAACATAACTACCGACACAACATAATTGAGCTATACACAGGAACTGTCTGCAAAGCCTCTACTAACATGACTGAAATATACAAGTCAGGACAGGGCCCCCGACATACCCTTAACGCAATTCATATGTATATATATATACTTAGGCTCAGCAATGCTCCAGGAAGAAATGGAGCAACCAAACGTAACTGGTACCTGAAGGCAGCCTACGGTGGAAGATCCTCGTCTCGTCTAATAGCACCCGCGGGCATGAAAGCAGCTTCCACAGGAAGGGACGTCAGTACGAACAATGTACTGAGTATGTAAGGCATGAATAATAACATGATATAAAAACAAAGATAGCAAAAGATAAGGTGAGTAATTATACCTCGTACACTTTCTTAGACCTCTGTCACGTAAATTAACTTGTCTATAGGAAAAACATTTCATACACATCCATACACAATATACACACATTTGTATTCACATAAATTTACTATACATACTTTGTCATATCCATACCCAGCCCTGTAGGGACTCGGTGTCATCCGTAACCTGGCCCTTTCGGGACTTGGTGTCACCCGTACCCGGCCCTTTCGGGACTCGGTGTCATCCGTACCAGGCCCTTGCGGGACTCGGTGTCATCCGTACCCGGCCCTTTCAGGACTCGGTATCACCTGTATTTGGCCCTTTCGGGACTCGGTGTCATCCGTACCCGGCCCTTTCGAGACTTGGTGTCATACCCAACTGATCAGTGGGGGTACAATGCATACATACATAAATATACATAAATGAAATCAACATCATCATTAGCATTATCATTATCACTATATCCTTCCTTAGGAGATCAACTATCTTAAGGTGAAGTCGACGATGTCATGGGGGTCTCGAGAATCATGAACTTAGATAGCATTGAAAATAGAATCATTATCTTAGCTATATCTCACATCAATGGAACGAGTAACATGAGGTGAGACCATCAACATTAAGTAAGATCAAGGGATTTATGGAATGGCTCAATAATTTCATAATGCTCTCAAATCATAGCTTTGGAATTTCTAGAATAGAATCATCATCATTGTCACAGTCATTATAGAAAAAATTTCATTTAACATCATAAGAGCTTTGGAAATCTTGAATTCTTACTTTTAGGAATAAGAACGGCATAGAAATATAGACGGAATCCTAGCTTAAGAATCATGCCTTTGAAAGAAAGGGAGTAGCCTTAACATACCTGTGCGGCCTCCTATTATCTACGCTTATCCATCAGTACTCATAAATCTACATTAAAGAGGGTTCGCACTATCGTTAGACTCATTGTTATACGCTTGTCTTAATCCTTCAAATAAATCTTTCTAGAATCTGCCGAACTTTCGGCATCATCTCCCCTGTTTATATGCTTAGCCTTAAATCTCAATTCAACAACCAACAACAACAACAATAATACCAACATCAATCATAATATTCTCAATACCAAAATACTCCATAAACATCCCATATGGGGTTTATCCCATATTTCCACCAACAAAACTATTATACGACTATTTCACAGTTCTATTTCCGTAAATAAACCAAGATTAACATTAATAATAAGAGATTCATACCTTTATCCCAATAATATTGCTATATCTTCACTTCTCCACCTTGAATTTAAGCCAAACTCTACCACAAAATGATGCTATAGTCACAACTATGCACCACCGAGCCTTGATTAGCTAGAATCACTCAATTTTCTCAACTTTTTATGACCAAAATGACCCTATATGTGCTGAGCTCTAAAATCTGATTTTTTGTGCAAAAAATGGGGTTTTTCCCCTTTTATAAAGTTCTAAATTCGGGTTGGGTCATTGTAGCAAGTCGGTTACTGTAGCACGCGTTTCTGCTCTGTCAGCCTAACTTGTAACCTCCATAATTCTCTACTCCGATGTTGTATCGACGAGTTGCGTTGGAAACTAGACTCGACGAACTTCATTGTAGGCTTTCGAAACACCTTAAAAATCCTAATATACTAGGAGATATACCCCTCCAAAGTTGACCCAAAATTCTGTCCAAAATTCTATGAACTTTTTTTTCAAGTCTTCGACAAATTTATTTTCTTCGATTTTCTTGGTGCCGAGTTTTCCATAGCTTATTATATGAACGTAAACCGTCATGACCATAGGATTAGTTCGTATAATATCATATATCCTTGAAGGTAACTCTAGTAACCATACTTAAAACAACCATCAATACTTATAAATTTCAACGTACGAAACTACGGGGTGTAACAATTTTATATGCTTTGAGTGTTTTATTTTTGGTTAGTCTGGTTTATTTGTTGTTAGGTTAGTTTAATTGTTGGCATGCCTACTTTGTTTAGTATGGATTAGTTTGATTTAAGTGTTTTGTGACTAAAAGGTTAAGTTAAACTATGAAGAGAAGTTGTACTTTATCTGTTTTGGTTAACCTATGAACAACTAGTTTTCAAGCATGTGTATTCGCTATTTGGTTGGCCCAAGACATAGTTTATTGAAATACTTATAATGTTGATGTGCTCTTGGGTAAATTAATAGATTTCAATACACCAGATTAGTTAGAATGTTAGCAAATGTTTATCTTTGCCTAGTTCAACAAGTTTCAACTCATGAATGATCCTGTACGTGGTGTATACAAATGGGTTTGAGTGGTCTTAATTGATTTTGTGTTACACCCCGTATCTTCGAAGAGCACTTATTAAATTTGAAACATAAGTACGTTGAGTTAGGATTAAGTAAAACCACTTTGGAATATAAGGAGAGGCATTATTAAGTATAGCTAATGAGTGAAGGATGTATATAAGATATACCGGAGGGTTTTATAAGGAAATGAGTGCAAGAAATGAAGTAGTACGACTTCGGAGAAAGGATGGGTAATGTTTTGTGTGAAAATTTTGGTCCAACTTGGGGGACACATATCTCTTAGCATATGAAGTGTTTTAAAAGGTGAAACAAAAGCCTAAAATGAAGTTCGTCGAGTCTAGTTTCCAACGCAACAAACCACTCATCGATAGGACATCGGAGTAGAGAATAATGGACGTTACAAGCTCAGCTGACATAGCAGAAACGCGGGCTACAGTAATGCTACAGTACCAACCTGCTACAATACTGCTACAGTTACCCGACCCGAATTTGACCCTTATAAAAGGGGTAAAAAACCCTTTTTTTCACCAGATTTGCCCATAAATTTCCAGAAAATTGAAGAGAGAGAGAGGGGGGATCACAAAGTAAGCAATTTTCAAGCGAGGAGTATTAATCGAAGCTTGGATAAACGCATGGATGTGATTCTAGTATGGTTTTGCGGTGGATTCAAGGTAGATATTGAAGATATCTCTGTTTTAACAAGAATAAGGTATGAATCTCCTATTATTAATGTTAATTTTGGTTTATTAACGGAGATAAAGTCGTTAAATAATGGTATAGCGAGTTGGTTGGTTGTGGAAATTGGGAAAACATCGTGTGGGATGTTTTATGGTACATATTGGTGTTGGAAATGATGTGATTGTCGTTGTTGTTGTTGTTGGTTGCTGAATTATAATTTCGGGCTAGGCATATAAACAGGGGAGATGCTGCCGAAATTTCAGTAGATTCCAGAAAGAGTTAGTTTGATGGCTTAAGACAGGCCTATGAAGATGAGTCTAACAATAGTATAAAATTTCTTGAATACAGATTTACGAGTCTGGGAGGCCAAGCGTTGAATAGTTAGAGTTAAGGCGACCAAAAAGGTATGTTAAGGCTAGTCCCCTTCTTTCAAAGGCATGATTCTTATGCTTTGATTCCACATACGTTTCCATAACCTTCTTATTTCCAAGAGTTAGAAACTCATGATTCTTAAAAGCTTCTTATGATACTAAAGATCAGATGTTTTCCATAATGTCTTTATCCTCAAAAGTTAAAGTTTCAAGATTCCAAGAGTTTCTTATGACGCTAAAGATGAGTATGCTTTATAAGGATAAAGAAGATGAGATGTTTTCTATGATTAGATGTTTCTTATGATGCACATGATGAAGACGATTTTGATTCTAGAAGTTCCAAAGCTTATGATTTTAATGCTATTATGAGATTATCGAATTTATTTCATGATTTCCTTGAATTGTTCATTGTTGTTGGTCTCACCTCATGAATTGTTCCTTCGAGGTGAGATATATCGATGATGATTATTCCATAATATAAATCGGAGGTTATCGACCTTACGTCACTCCGATAGAGTTGTAGCTTTCACTTGGGCTCTCATGCATGCTTTATAATTATGTATGTATCTTAATAACACCGTGCCTACATGGCCGGGCAGTATAACACCCCGCCGTCCAATAGGCGGCCGGGCAGACACACTACTGCAGTGGGCAGTTTATGATTACCCCGGACGCGGGAGGCCTGGACGCGGACTAATGATGATCACACCGTGCCTAAATGGCCAGGCAGCATTACACCGTACCTATATGGTCGGGCAGTTTACTTGTAAATATTGATATGTTGCTTTAAAAGGTAAAGTTAGCATGCATGATGTCCGCCTTAAGAGGCAAACCGAGGTATAGGTTATTTCCTTACTCTATGTTGTGCTTTACGTCTCTTACTATGATCTTATGGTATTGTTCATGCCTTGCATACTCAGTTATTACTCGTACTGACGTCCCTTCTTGTGGACGCTGCGTTTCATGCCACGCAGGTGTATATAGATGAGTAGAGGGTATTGCTAGAAGATGTTCCAGCTGGATTGGCGAGCTCCATTTCCTTCCGGAGTGTTGCCGAATCAGAGTATCTATGTTATGGTATATTGATTTATGTTAGAGACTTTGCAGACAGAGTCACGTATATAGCATGTCAGTCTTGCAAGCGGCTCTGCAAGCCGATGTATCATTATGCATTATGTTACAAATTTCATATGATTACAGATTTTACTTGATTTGAGAAAGACGAAAAGAATGTTTTTGGAAAGATTTCATTATGCATTTCATTTCGTGGTTTAAGAGTCCAGTGAGATTATGAATATAACGAGAACCAACGGGTTCACTCGGCTCTAAGTAAAGGGTCGGGTGCCCATCATGCCCTATCAGGACTGGGGTGTGACAAATTGCTATCATAGCAGTTCGTCCTAGGGGTTATCTGTAAAGTCGTATCCAGTAAAGTCCGGTTTATGGTGTGAAGCGCGCCACATTTATAAACAGGATGCTACGGGGCATCTAGGGCGGTTACTCTTCTTTCACATCTAAGATCGTGCGATAGAGCCAAGTCATAGAAAATGAGATTCTCTATACTAACCTTTGATCTCAGCAGAAGCACAGTATCGACAGGAGAAAGTGAGTGATGATATGGGAAGTCACAGAGGTAAGTCACTTCGTTGAGGCTACATTATCAGAATATATATATATATATATATATATATATATATATATATATATATATATGATAATGGATCGGTTGACATAGAGGTAAGTCAGTGTAAGTACAAGTAGAGGAATTGATTAAATGTATCTCTTGATGATAAGTTCAGTCATAAGTTTGTGAACTGAACAATTGAATGAATTGATACAAAGGTAAGCAATGGCACGAAGGATGTATGTCGGGTTAGGTAAGAATATTGCATGTATTATTGAGGTGTAAAGCTGAAGAATGAAAAGGGAAGGTAAACAAGAAGATATAACAGGGCAGATCGCTAAAGGATCAGGTACATCTCGAGGTGTGATATAAGAGGTAAGTTTTGATATTTTTGTTATTTAACTTGAAATTGGGAGCCCTGGGTGGCTACGATATGTCGTATACATATATATGCCCTGTGAGGTATTGCTGGTATTTGCTGTATGCAGGTTTTGGATAGTAAGAATTGTAAAGGAGACTCTGCCATAATTTTTCAAAATCAGGTCATTTAGTTAGGTACACCTAAATGACCGTGCCTAAATGACCGGGAAGCATTACACCGTACCTATATGGTCGGGCAGTTTGTAAATATTTATATGTTGCTTTAAAAGGTAAAGTTAGCATGCATGATGTCCGCCTTAAGAGGCAAACCGAGGTACAGGTTATTTCATTACTCTATGCTGTGCTTTACATCTCTTACTATGATCTTATGGTATTGTTCATGCCTTGCATATTCATTACATTACTCGTACTGACTTCCCTTCTTGTGGACGCTGCGTTTCATGCCACGCAGGTGTATACAGATGAGTAGAGGGTACTGCTAGAAGATGTTCCAGCTGGATTGGCGAGCTCTATTTCCTTCCGGAGTGTTGCTGAGTCAGAGTATTTATGTTATGGTATATTGATTTATGTTAGAGACTTTGCAGACTGAGTCACGTATATAGCATGTCAGTCTTGCAAGCGGCTCTGCAAGCCGATGTATCATTATGCATTATGTTACAAATTTCATATGATTACAGATTTTACTTGATTTGAGAAAGACGAAAAGAATGTTTTTGAAAAGCTTTCATTATGTATTTCATTTCGTGGTTTAAGAGTCCAGTGAGATTATGAACATAACGAGAACCAACGGGTTCGTTCGGCTCTAAGTAAAGGGTCGGGTGCCCATCATGCCCTATCAGGACTGGGGTGTGACATTTTGTTTCAACCAGTATATAGGGAAGAGGACCTTGTTCCCATTAGTTAATTTCATCCTGAGATAGTAATAGTTGTGTTGTTAGTATGTGCTCACGTAGTTGGTAATCTTCTTATGTCATTTGATAGTACATTGAGATCATGTCTTTGAGACTGTTTGATTGGTGGAAAATGTGACTGAAATTGTGATTTCTTAATAAACTAGAAAGGTCCAGATATTGCTTCAAATGACCATCTTTGATAATTAAAAATGATTGGATTTACTACATAGTTATACCTAGTTGGTTCCAATATAAGCATACAGATTGTATATGTTAAGATTTGGCTGAGAGTGATCCAGGTTGGGTATTATCCTGTTTATCTAACTGGAAATTATTATTTTGAAATAGTTAGGAGTTTAAGAGGTTAACTGCTTGCCCTTGTCATGACAAAATTGAACTAGTATAGTCCACTTAAGAGTAAAGATGGACTATCTAAGGTCACCTATGCAAAGAGAACTCATGAGTTGTCACATGTCTTGTAAGGAAGTGAGAAGTGATTTACCTAGGGCCAATGAGGGTTTAGGAAAGTCTTTGAGTGCCCACTCAGCCTAGCACTACCTATCCTAGGCTGCTGGAGTTCTTTCTTATGGAATTACAATTACATGGGACCCTCTAAGGTCTCAGTAAGCTTAAAATGGAAAATCCTGTGTGTTGCATGCTAAAAGATCGAATTTGAAAATCCGAATACAGGATTAATAAGTGTGTCTGAGCAGTTTTCCCCTTTTTAGTGCTTTGTACTTTACAATGTCCTGAATATTTTCAAAGCAAACCTGAATGCCATTGTGCTTTTCCTAAGTGTAAGAAGTGATGAAGTGTGAGGTTAAATCAGCATGATGATCCCTCTTTTTGCCCTTTGGTTGTAAATTGCTAAATAACCACTATTGTAGTCCTTAATTCAGAAGCAATGTTCTGTCATGTATCGGTTTATATGTGAATTATTGCCAAAATGTGTGAGTTTATACTGGTTATCCTTGAATATACATTGTTTTGGTTCAGTACCCTGTTTCCTGTCTAAACTTTTTGAGGATTTAACCCCATGAATGCCTTCATCTACTGTTAAAATAAGCTTGAAACTTACAAAAGCCATTTGTGCATCTCTTTCTTTCTCGATAGATCAAATCAGTCCTAAAGAGTCAAAAAATGAATTCAAGATGTGATTTGTGTTACACCTCGCACTTTCATAGCATGAACACGCCACGTATTTCACCGTATTAATGGAGTATCAGAGACATCCCGTGAAGTTTTGAAGCGTACAAGCCATGGGAAGTATGTAACAATTAAGTAAAGGATGAATTATGATCTCGTTAGTCGTAACTGGGAAGGACAACCTTGGAACCAAAGGACATGACCCTTATCAAGTATAACGCATGATAAATATCATGTAAGAAAAGTTTCGAAAGGTTCCGGGATCAAGCAAATCGAAGAAAATAAGTTTGTCAAAAATTTGGAAAAAATTGGCAGAATTTTGGATAGAAATTTTGAGTAAACTTCAGAGAGGTATATCTCCTGGTATATCAAGAGTTTTGAGGTGTTTCAAGAGCCTAAAATGAATCTCGTCGAGTGTAGTTTCCAACGCAATAAACAGTTCATCGATACTACATCGGAGTAGGGAGTTATGGGCATTTTAAAACGGACTGCTAGAAGCCCCCAAACCTACGCGGAAATTCTAGAAACCTCTTAAAAAGTCCACTAATTTCGGCCCACCAACCCAACCCGAATTGGACTACTATATATACCCCTTTAAGTCATCTAAATCACCTAATTTCTCACCATTTCTCATCTCCACACTTCTCTAGAGCCTTCCACACTTATCTCCCTATTATAAGAGAGTTATTGAGAATTCTTGAAGGTTCTACAACATTCCACAACCTTCCATACCATTGAAAGAGAAGATCAAACATCAAAACCTTAAGATAATCTATGGAAGATGATTATTCTTGCTTCTCTTCAATGTTGTGATGAACTTGAGCTTGGGAGAAGTTGAGTGAGGTGAAGTTCTTCCATTATAAGGTATGTTTCCCATCTTATCCATATGATTGAGTTGGTTTAAAGGCTTAATAACTCTTGAAAAGGAAAAGAATCAAAGTGGAGAAGTCACAAAGTATTGAATTGAAGATGATGACTATGGGATGAATTTGAAAGGCTTAATAAATTGAATATAATTCTTTGATTATGGTATCGTGGATATTGTTATGGTTGGTTGAGAAATTGGAAAAAACATCGTGTGGGATGTTTTAGGAGTATATTGGTATTGATGATGATGTTGTTCATATTAGGGTTGCTATTTTTTTTGTTTTATTGGTATTGTAATTTCGGGCTAGGGATATAAACAAGGGAGATGCTGCCCGAATTTCGGCAGCTTTTAAAAGGAATTAATTTGAGGGCTTAAGACAAGCATATGACGATAAGCCTAATAATAGTATAAATTTTCTTCAATGTAGGTTTACGAGCTTGGGAAGACAAGCATTAACTAGTTAAAGTTAAGGCAACCGAAAAGGTATGTTAAGGCTATCCTTTCTTTCATTTTGGCATGATCCTATGATATGAACGAACAAACGAGCATATGAGATTCCATATTACCCTACTCACAGCAGCGCTAGGAGTACTTCAGTCTTTGATGATCCCGTACCCGTGTTATGATATTCCTTCTGTTCATGGGTCTTGAGATTTCATGTTTTAGTGATGTTAGCTCAGTTATTGTCCACCAGAGGTAATATGACATCATATTATTCCGAGAGTCCTATTATTTCATTTTACTTATGTGTTGCACTCATTCTCATTCTTCATGTATATATATATATATAAGGCACACTTGACAGGGGGTGACGATGTAGCCTATGTTGTAGCGTTCATGTATACATATATAAGGCACATTTGACGGGGTGACGATGTGGCCTATGTTGTGGCGTTCATGTACATATATAAGGCACATTTGATAAGGGGTAATGATGTGGCCTATGTTGTGGCGTTCCTATATATATATATATATATATATATATATATATATGTTTCCTAATATACAGTCATACGGATTCATTCAGATTCACATACTCACTGGCATGTCTCAGATGTTTTTCCATGATTTTATGTACATGTTGATCTTATGCCTTACATACTCAGTACACTATTCGTAATGACGTCCTTTCTTGTGGACGCTGCATTCGTGCCAGCAGGTGGACATGTAGACGGACCAGACCCTTAGGAGCTTCATCAGCGGAGTCTCAGGAGCACTTCCTTTGTTTCGGAGTGGCAGTTTATTGGTATTACTCTTTGTGTATATACTTGGGCATGGCGGAGTCCTGCCCCATCTTCATGGATCCATGTATTCTATATGGAGGCTCGTAGACAGATGTGTGTATCTAGAAGTTCTATATAGATATCAGTTCATATTGTCGTATTATATTATGGCAGCCTTGTTGGCTTCTGTTTATGGGCATAGTTGTTGTTGATTATATAGTGATGTGTCACTATCTTGTAATATGTGTCCTTGCAGAGTATGACGCCCATGAGATATCTTTTTGGTCCACCTAGAAATGATTATGAGATGTATGTTCAGAGGTGCACGGTGGGTTAGCCCGTCATGGCCCTATGGTTGGATCGTGACAAAAGTGGTATCAGAGCAGTTCGTCCTAGGGTATGTCTATGAGCCGTGTCCCGTAGAGTCTTGTTTATGGGTGTGAAGCGCGCCACACTTATAAACAGGAGGCTATGGGGAATTTAGGAATGATTGACCTTTCTTTCTCATCTTAGACCGTGCCGTAGAGCTAAATTATAGGATGTGATGTCCCTAATTCTAACCCTAAATGTTTTGGTTGTGGATATGCAGATGATTATGCCGCCATGAGGTAATTGATGAGAATTGAAGTTGATACTCCGAAAGAAATGAGGCAGTAAGAAGTATAGAGGGAAATTAGGAGCATATGAGCTTTATAATTAGAATTTCGAAATGATCACGAGGCATGAATCTGGCTAGCTGGGCAAAAAGAGAGAGGAGATATATTAAAGCCACAGATTCAGGACAAAATCAAATGGCAACGGGATATCTCACAAGAAAAGGTGTTGAAAAGAGATAAAAAGATAAGTCACGAGTGACTACATTGAGTATTATATATACCCTTATGATTGATTTTACGACATGTTAAAAGTATTGATTGTGATGTATGTCAAAATTAAGGTAGCAAGCATTACAGAGAGAATTAGGATTGGGTTTTCTCGAGAATTAAAGTCAGATAGCGGTAACACGACCAAATATGTAAGCATGAGCATTAGGAAAAAGAAGGTTATGATATCATGAAGGGGAGAGAAACCTGGACAAGGAAAACGTATACCCATTGAGGATCAGGTAATATATTTGATGAAAAGGTTAGGATGAAAGCAAGAAACCAGAAAATAGGATCAAATTTAAATAAATCAAGGGGAGATAGAGTAATGTTGTACGTGACAAAGGATGAACGTGAGGACCCCGGAACCAACCTATACGTCTTCATAACCAGAACCAAGAAGGTTGTAAATAATGGGCAAAGGTACATCCTTGAGAAGAAATAAATAGGTCTTATGAGAGCGACGAGGAAATTTTAAATTCCTGAGATTTAACTAGGAGAATGGATGTGAACCCATGATTGGTATGCCTATTAAGGGAAAAAAGTACCCCAAGAAGAGATTTTCAGTGTCAAAAGGGATTCACACTCGTAACGAAACACTCCAAAGTCTCCTAAGCTAAGAGTAAAGAATGACTAATGGAAACAAGTGTTGTACGAGTAGAAGAAAACAAAAGAAACTATGAGGACTAAAGGAAGAAAGAGGTGTCAACGAAATGGTTAAAGGGAATTATGTGGCCGCCGACAACAGGGAGAAGGTTAATGAGTCAGTAGGCTTGCCCAAAAGAAAACAAATTGAAATTATAAGACAATGGTTGCGCAGAAGATACAAAGATATGATCATGAAGAAAACGGAGAAAATTCGAGATATATCTATATACAAGTTGTAGTATCATAAAAGAAGATGAAGACTCGACGAAAGGAGAAAGAAAATTGTGTACTTTGTGAGGATTTCATGATAAGAACAAGAACCGACAAAACACTAGAAGGACTATGATGCATGGCTGTGATGAAAACAAGTAGTTAAGAAGAATTGCGTGCAAAATGAGCTAAGCTAATGAAAGGAAGAGTCGGGGGAATGGATGGTGTGGAGTATCAACTTTTAAGGGTATAGCACAGACATAAATCGGAATTGGGAACCTAGAGTAAGGAGCATTTCAAGGATATTAAGAAGATAGTCGTGGAGGAAGACTGGGCTAAAGGAGCGTGGTATAGTCGGACACTCCATAAGGGGCCTAATGAATTCTGATGTCCCCATTAATTCATTAGCCTAGGGGACTACTAGTCATGAAAGGTAGAAGTGAAAAGTCAATAAAGAAGCCATCTGAATTATATTTGATATGTATAAGCATTTTGATTTGATACAAGAACTCAACTAGCCAAAAAAAAAAGGGAAATAAGTTAAACCATGCGATGAAAAGAACTCCGGAATTATATGGAATAGAAGAGTTGAAGGATTGCTATGGTCGGCCAAATGACTATCAAAGACGGTTAATACTCGAAGGTTACTGGTATATGAGAACATCCTTTAAAAGGGAGGAAGAACAAATTCAATTCTAAGATGAACTACAATATTCCCAAGATCAAAAGAGGGAAATATATTGGATTGAAGGAGCCAAAATTCGAGATGAACCGATATGTCAAGAATGTGCTAAAGAAAAGTGAGAGTGGATTAAATGCAAGTATATCATGAGACAAATATGGAAAGTAGAATAAGTTTCGCCAATGCGATACGTTGTATTTCGGACTATGACTCGAATCACTCGCGCCGAAGAAATTTTAGGTATATTTAGATATGCAGTAAAGTACTCCAAGGGGTAATAGAAGGAGTAAGAAAGGCCACATGTGACCTTGGATAAGTATAAGGGACAATCGGGACTACTAAAAAGAACTTGTAACACTAGAAGAGATGAAAGCTTTAAAAGAGAAATATTTATTGGAAGTTCAATAATCTTCAACGGAATGGATGATAGTGTGCCTACGGATAGCAGGATAGCAGTACTGCCTGAGATTAGGAAGTACCTCGTAAGTCGTGAAATTCCAAGTCACCGGTTATATCAATTGTGAGAGTGTATGACATAAGAACATTAACTAATTACCGGTATAAGAGAACCAAGTACTTAAGGAGGGAAGCATACTCGTATTGAAAGGAAGTTATGATTAAGTAAGATTTTACCTTAGTCCCATGTTTATGAGTTCTATTGTAATTATGTTAAGATTGGAGGAGAAGAAATTGAAGGAAAAGTTCAAATATGAGTTTGATGATATCTTAAGCCGTAAATTAGTTTGAGCTATGCTTATTAGTATATTATCAGTACAATCTTGCTACGAGGGAGTATTATATACACGTATATAAGGGATTGTGTTGAAGTTGGTGTTGAAAAGAAGTCCGGATGGACAATATGAAATAAAATAATTACTGAGAGTTATAAGTCACTAGCAAGGAAACGCTATTGTAAATCATCTGGGTGTTACCATAGGTGACACTATGATTTATTATCAGGAATTAAGGATTCCGACCAAGGAATTAAAAGGAGATGAAATGGTATGTATATAAGTTCGACTAGTACAAAAAGGGATAATCTAAAATAGCACCAGAGAAACAAGCAAGGAAAGGTGCTATATCAGAACAAGAGAGTTTGTCTACTAGTAGAGAAATAAGGAGCAAGGAAAAAGTTTCCAACAATTAAGAGTACTCACAGATCGGCGGGGAGCCATAGCAATCATGAGTTAATACCACCTTAATGGCAACAGGTCCCAGGACGGTAATTGGATATCATTTGACCACTAGGTACATACATAAGAACATGAGGATATGGAACTAATGAATGAGTTCGACAAATAATTGGGAGAATATGAAAGAAGACTAATAAGCCCATAGCATAAGAGCATAGAGATTAAGAACTAAAGGAGGACAATCATTTCAAGAAATTAATGATAGCATCGTAAGCTCGCAAGCTACAACATTCGAGGATGAATGTTTCTAAGAGGGGAAGGATGTTACACCTCGCACTTTCAGAGCATGAGCACGCCATGTATTTCACCGTATTAATGGAGTGTCAGAGACGTCCCGTGAAGTTTTGCAAGGTACAAGCCATGGGAAGTATGTAACAATTAAGTAAAGGATGAATTATGATCTCGTTAGTCGTAACTGGGAAGGACAACCTTGGAACCAAAGGACATGACCCTTATCAAGTATAATTAATAATAAATATCATATAAGAAAAGTTTCGAAAAGTTCCGGGATCAAGCAAATCGAAGAAAATAAGTTTGTCAAATATTTGAAAACATTTGGCAGAATTTTGGATAGAGATTTTGGGTCAACTTCAGAGAGGTATATCTCCTGGTATATCAGGGGTTTTGAGGTATTTCAAGAGCCTAAAATGAAGTTCGTCGAGTCTAGTTTCCAACGCAACAAACCGTTCATCGATACTATATCGGAGTAGGGAGTTATGGGCATTTTAAAACGGACTGCTAGAAGCCTGCGAACCTACGCGAAAATTCTAGAAACCTCTTAAAAAGTCCACTAATTTCGGCCCACCAACCCAACCCGAATTGGAATACTATATATACCCCTTTAAGTCATCTAAATCACCTAATTTCTCACCATTTCTCATCTCCACACTTCTCTAGAGCCTTCCACACTTATCTCCCCATTATAAGAGAGTTATTGAGAATTTTTGAAGGTTCTACAACATTCCACAACCTTCCATACCATTGAAAGAGAAGATCAAACATCAAAACCTTAAGATAATATATGGAAGATGATTATTCTTGCTTCTCTTCAATGTTGTGATGAACTTGAGCTTGGGAGAAGTTGAGTGAGGTGAAGTTCTTCCATTATAAGGTATGTTCCCCATCTTATCCATATGATTGAGTTGGTTTAAAGTTTTAATAACTCTTGAAAAGGAAAAGAATCAAAGTGGAGAAGTCACAAAGTATTGAATTGAAAATGATGACTATGGGATGAATTTGAAAGGAGATTTTGGATTAATTTGAGATTAAATTGAATATAATTCTTTGATTATGGTATCGTGGATATTGTTATGGTTGGTTGAGAAATTGGAAAAAACATCGTGTGGGATGTTTTAGGAGTATATTGGTGTTGATGATGATGTTGTTAATATTAGGGTCGCTATTTTTTTTGTTTTGTTGGTATTGTAATTTCAGGCTAGGGATATAAACAAGGGAGATGCTGCCCGAATTTCGGCAGCTTTTAAAAGGAATTAATTTGAGGGCTTAAGACAAGCATATGACGATAAGCCTAATAATAGTATAATTTTTCTTGATTGTAGATTTACAAGCTTGGGAGGACAAGCGTTAAGTAGTTAAAGTTAAGGCGACCGAAAATGTAGGTTAAGGCTATCCTTTCTTTCATTTTGGCATGATCTTATGATATGAACGAACAAATGAGCATATGAGATTCCATATTACCCTACTCATAGCAGCGCTAGGAGCACTTCAGTCTTTGATGATCCTGTACCCCTGTTATGATATTCCTTCTGTTCATGGGTCTTGAGATTTTATGTTTTAGTGATGTTAGCTCAGTTATTGTCCACCAGAGGTAATATGACATCATATTATTCCGAGAGTCCTATTATTTTATTTTACTTATGCATTGCACTCATTCTCATTCTTCTGTATATATATATAAGGCACACATGACAGGGGGTGACGATGTAGCCTATGTTGTGGCGTTCATGTATACATATATAAGGCACATTTGACAGGGTGACGATGTGGCCTATGTTGTGGCGTTCTATGTATATATAAGGCACATTTGACAAGGGGTGACGATGTGGCCTATGTTGTGGCGTTCATGTACATATATAAGGCACATTTGATACGGGGTGACGATGTGGCCTATGTTGTGGCGTTCTTATATATATATATATGTTACTCGATATACAGTCATACGGATTCATTAGATTCACATACTCACTGGCATGTCTCAGATGTTTTTCCATGATTTTATGTACATGTTGATCTTATGCCTTACATACTCAGTACATTATTCGTAATGACGTCCTTTCTTGTGGACATTGCGTTCGTGCCCGCAGGTGGACAGGTAGACGGACCAGACCCTTAGAAGCTTCATCAGAGGAGTCTCAGGAGCGCTCCATTTGTTTCGGAGCGGCAGTTTATTGGTATTACTCTTTATGTATATACTTGGGCATGGCGGAGTCCTGCCCCGTCTTCATGGATCCATGTATTCTATATCGAGGCTCGTAGACAGATATGTGTAGTTATAAGTCCCATATAGATATCAGTTCATATTTTTATATTAAATTATGGCAACCTTGTTGGCTTGTGTTTATGGGCATAGTTGTTAATGATTATATAGAGATATGTCACTATCTTATAATATATGCCCTTGCAGAGTATGATGCCCATGAGATATCTTTGTAGTCCACCTATAAATGATTGTGAGATGTATGTTCAGAGGTGCTCGGTGGGTTAGCTCCGGGTGCCCGTCATGGCCCTTTAGTTGGGTCGTGATAATTTGGGAATATGTAAACATCTGTCAAAACGTCATGATGCATCCCCCTTTGCCTTATCCCCTCTGGTTAAGCTATACATAACTTGTAGCCAAATCATAATCAGAATAGGACCAAGGAATGATATGTGTGGAGTAAATTACTCATTTGTATGATCACCCCTGTGGCATTAAAAGCACAATGAAAGTTTCTCTTTAATAAGTGTAATTTTTCTGAGTATGTGTCAAAAAATGCATCATTGAATATGTGTGTATATCTGGTATATTTGATGCACTGATGATAAGTCAATGAGAAATCTCTTTTTCTCTTTCTTGCTTCTTCTGTTCTGTGTTGTTGTTTTTCGATATACATGAAGTATACAGTGGTATGTGATCCATGTATGTCACGGTATATACTGGAGTGTATATCATGTATATTAAGGGTATATCATGAATTGTTTAATCTGAAAGCTTTTATTGATTAATTAATTTGGGCCTGTTCTTTATTTGTCCCTTATTAGAATTAACGGAAAAGGGCCAAAATTACCCCCGAACTTTGAAAAATAGTTCATCCATACCCTTCATTATACTTTAGGGTCAATTATACCCTTACCGTTATACTATGGGGTCAATTATACCCTTATGTCTAACGGCTGCCACGTGGCATCATCCCAGCCCTTCAAAATTATTTTACCCTCAAATAATTTTTTACCCACTAAAATAACTCAACCCGACCTGAATTATTTTTTTTTCTAGCAAAAATCTGTATTACTTTGGCTGGAAAAAAAATAATTCGGGTCGGGTTGAGTTATTTTAGTGGGTAAAAAATTATTTGAGGGTAAAATAATTTTGAAGGGCTGGGATGATGCCACATGGCAGCCGTTGGACATAAGGGTATAATTGACCCCATAGTATAACGGTAAGGGTATAATTGGCCCTAAAGTATAACGAAGGGTATGAATGAACTATTTCCCAAAGTTCAGGGGTAATTTTGGCCCTTTTCCGTAGAATTAATTTGGACCTTGTCTTGCTATATTAGTACACGATATCATGTTTGGGTCTTTGTGTGCTTATTTTACTGTTTGGGCTTTATTTGCGACTCCTCTTGCCTTGTGGAATCTGTTTGGTCTCTATTTTGGCTTACTATGACTGTATACATTTTATATATACATATACATATCATTGATATATGTTCGCGTGTCTATGGTTGAATTTGAATGGTATTTTTATGGTAAAGAATACTTGTTATGTAGGTTGCTAAGTGTAGATATCCTCTAACCTTCATCTTCTTTTCCCCCTTCTCTTTGCATGAAATCTGTGTGACACGGGCCTAATTGGGCCGATATTGCATGACCAGCCGCCATCCTGTTGGGCCAATGGCCTAACAATGCATTAGATCGAGTCAAACCACGTTGAAGGCCCAACCATGGGCAAAAATGAACAACTGGTGGGCTCGGTAGGCCCACTAGCCTTCCATATCTCTTATTTTTTATGCATGTACTTTGTAAATGTGTTGTAATGAACACTTGTGAATATTGGAATCCGCTTGGTTAGAACATAGTCGAATTAGGCAAACGATACACATATCATTTAGAATGGATAGGAACCCGAATCATTTTCAACTCGGACCCAACAAAAGATAAAGATTACTAAATCTTGTAAAAAATGACAAAAACTGATTTTTGCCTAATACTGAAACGGAAACAGTATTTTGAAAGAAAAAAAAAAAGGATTACCTTGTCTTAATGAGATTTTGAAATTGAAAACAGTGCACATTGCCTGAGAAATTCCATTTTTTGGACTCTAGAGGTTATAAAAGAGTTAACAGAAATCTAATTTCAAAATGGGTTTAAATGACTTAAAAGACTGCTCTTTTTCTAAACCCCTTTTTGGGACTAGCCCACTTTATTTGAATAAAACAAGGGGAATTGTATTTGGACTTTTGTTTGAGGAATAGTTCAAAATGGAGTATGGTTGACTTTCAATTTGAGTACAAATGGATGAATTACTTGTGATTTAAAAAGGGCATTTTCATAAACTTGTACAAATTTCATGGCACTTTTTTTACAAACGATATGTACTTGGAACCTCTTTTATGGAAAAAACTTATAAGGACAAAAGAGACATAACATTTGGACCAAATTAATTTGAACTCTACTCAAGAGAAATTTTGGGTGTGTTTTGATCCGGAAATGAAATGTCCGCTTTAAAACCTTCTATGCATTCTTCAAAAGAATTCAAATTTCTTTCTTCAGATAAAGGAATTTTGCCAAGATGTTTGAAAAATGATATGCCATGACATGATATACAAGATTTAAAACTACTGTTAAGCAAATAATTACAAATCACACATTAAAGCTTGAAGGTCAATCATATTCTGCGGATTCTTAATATCGGGGTGTCTTAATGCTTTTCCCGAGAAATCACCAGAACCCTTACCTCGAACTCTGATTTTAAAAGGATTTACCTCTTATTTGACTAAACCCTTTGACTTTTTTTTTTCCTAATTTCCCTTATAAATTAAGTGGCGACTTTAAAAAACTAAAATCCAAAAGAGTCCACAAATTCAAAGTAGCTTTTATACCTCGCGTAAAAGTGAATCGTAATACACACAACAGAAAACTTTAAGTACTTCTTGAAAATAAAAACAACATAAGGAAGAACATGATAATTAAAAACAATAACATAATGTATTCCCCAGTAAAACAATCAAAGTTTAGTTTTGATCCCCAAAAAAGTCCCAAATGAGTAATATCATTGAGGCCATCAAAATTATTATCCTTCAAAGCTAAATTTGCTTGAGTATTAGCATCCTAGTTTTGTGAAGGTCCTGCCTCGGCATCATTTTTTAAAGTCAAGTGTGACTCAACCCGGGCATTAGCAGAAGAGGAACCGCCTCTATTTTTCTTTCTTTTTGAAGGAATTTTGATAAAGCCTAGCAAAATGCTCAGGCGCCCAACATTCATTTTTCCAATGGGCTTTCATACCACAACGATGATAGTTGCCTCTGAAGGATTGCTTTGAGAACCCATATTGTTCTCCCTTTTATGATGACTACTAGCACGACGATTATTATATTGTCCCTTGTCCCTGCCACACCCACGCACATTATTATGGCCTCGATTATTATTATTTTACCTTCTTTCAGGATGGCCATTTACTGCTACCATATTCGGTTCCGGGAATGATGCAGTTCTAGGGGAACGACCTTCATGATTTTTCAACAGAAGGGTGTTATGTTGCTTAGCCGCAAGGAGGCATGAGATCAAATCAGAATGCTTTTTAAATCCCTTTGCACGGTACTGCTGCTGTAATACCAAATTAGAGGCATGAAAAGTCGTAAGAGTCTTTTCTGACATATACTCATCTTTTACATCTTCCCCACATAATTTAAATTGGGAAGTAATTCTACATACATCAGAGTTCTAATCACATACAATTTTAAAATCTTGTAACCGTAAATGAATCCATTCATAAAGAACCCTCGGCAATACCATTGCCTTAAGGTGGTCATACCTTTCCTTCAAACCTGTCCACAATTCAAGTGGATCTTTCACTGTCAAATATTCGGTCTTCAATCCTTCATCCAGATGATGACGAAGGAAAAATATAGCTTTTGCTTTGTCCTGGTTCGATGTTGCATTACCTGAGTAATAGTGAAACAAAGACCTTTAGCGACTAGGTGAATTTCAGCATCGAGCACCTATGACAAAAAATTCTTTCAAGAAATATCAAGTGCCACGAACTCAAGCTTTGACAAATTCGATATAGTAAAACTATCATAGAAAAATAGTTTAATTAGAAATTTAAAAAAATTAAAAAAAAAAAAAAGATTATAACTGAAAATTGTGGGCAGTACATCACGAGTACTAGTATCCTTTACTATAAAAAATAGATTTAGTGTTTCTCAATTTTGTGGAGCAAGACCCGGGAGGAAGCTCATAATGAGTTTTAGGATAGCAGATTTAAGATCGCCACAAAAATACATCTGTTACTGACCGACTAGAGGAAGAATACTACCTTTTGTTTTACACAGTGCAAAATACGATTAAAAAAAAACATTAATATGTAGAAGGAAGATAAGAAGTTTCCCACCTAAGGAAATATGCATTTCTCAGAGAAACAAACGGAAGCAACAACAATCAAAACATGACTTGCATTATTAGGTATGCATTATTGATTGGTGCCCATTCATTAATCAAATGTACACAAAAATCCAAACAAGTAAGGTGGTTTATCCAATTTCAGAAAGTAAATAAATCCAAGATTTTTTTTTTTTATTGGCAGAATAGTTTGTAGCACAAAGAGTAGCTTTACACTTTAAGGTCTGTGGTACTAAGTAGCAAAAGTTTGCGTCAAAGTAAAATTGAGACAACTTAAATTTAAAATGATACGGAGACTCGTGATAATAACGTGTTATAAAATAATAGAAATTGAAAACAATGTAAGAGAATTAGACAAGGAACTTGAGAGAGAAATCTTATTTCTTCTTTCTTGGTGTATTCAATCGGTTATTAAATAACCTATTTATAGCAACCAAAGGTTTGTTACCCTGTTACATAACGTTCCAAAATTAACATTTGTTACACAACATATCAAAAACTTGTTATGATACAAAACCATCCAAAACTTGTTATGGACATCCACCATTAAATGGATTCATAACATTTTTCTATATTTCAACTAAAATTCTGGTATGGAGGCACCTAAATTCTCTATTGAAATGTCTCCCTCACCACTCCTAGACAACTTGCTAGTCGTTATATATTATAGTTGCTTATACTTGTAACTTCTATATCTAATTTATATTTGGAAGGATGATTCTACTTTATTGTTCGGTTTACAGTTTTGTACATCAATTAATAAATCAGGCAACTTGTTACAATATTTCGTATTTCGTAAATATGTGCACTAAAATTAGAAGCTAAAATCTTGACATCATTATTCCTATACCTAAATCAGTGGCGGAGCCTGGATTTTCACTTAGGGGTTCAAAATTATAAAGAAGTAAATACACGAAGAATTCAAGGGGGTTCAACATCTACTATATATAAAAATAAAAAATAAAAATTAACCTTGTATATATATTGTAATTTTTCGCCAAGGGGATTCGGATGAAACCCTGGAGCCTACCTAGCTCCGCTTCTGACCTAAACCACTAATTTCTATTTATTTAAATTGTTCTTCTGGTAAATATTACTTTTCTTTTCCAGTTTGAGTCCATGGGGAAAATCACGAGAACTTATATGCAAAAATAAAATATTTGAGAATTTGGTGTGTTTGAAATTGAAATATGCTTGCATATAGTTAAACTTAAAAAGACTGCAGAATAAACTAACAAAAATAATAAAAAATATAAAAGGAGAGGCAAGGGTTGAAAGAAAGTGAGGGCCCATATGAAATGGAGAACCTGTCGGCAAATGTCGTCTTGTGTAAAACCTACCCGTTGATGTGACAATCTTCCAAATTCGATCATTTTCTATGTTTTATGTTCTTTTTTGTTCGATTATTTTCTTTGTTCAGAAAAGTACACAAAGGGCCATACGCACCAAACTATTCCCACCGGATGGCCCATGTTTCTCCAAACCCGAAGTGTGGCCAGAACGACCTTTTGTGGCGACTTTAGTCGTTACTAAAAGTCCGCTGCAAATAAAAGAGGACTATTTGTGGCGACTAAAGATCTTTTTTTTTTTTTTTCATAAAAGCCACTAAAGATCAACTATGTATAGAAAATGTATCATATATATAAAAAATTATCATTGTTGTATAGAATATGTATCCCTACCGTATATTATAGAAAATGTATCATAGGTTTGTATCATTATTGTGTAATTTGTGTATAATAAATGTATCATCAACGTATACTCACTAATCATACATATATTATACATTTGTTATACATTGGTTATACACTAATGATTCACATATTATACATATTCCATACATAAGTATAGAAAATGTATCATTGTTTTATAATTTATGTACAAACTGTATCATTCTTGTATAGAAAGTGTATCATACGTATAAAAAATATACCATACATTTGCATATAGAAACCGTGTCATTGTTGTATAGAAAATATATCACTATTGTATATGTATAGAAAATGTATCATACGTATAGAAACTGTATCATTATTGTATAATATGTGTATAATAAATGTATAATTAACGTATAATTTATGTTTAATAAATATATAATTAATGTATACTTACTAATTTTATTAGTTTGTAGTTGATATATTTTAGTTCGTTAAGTTTTCGATGATGGTTACTTTAGTATATAAAATGTATCATTGTTGTATAGAATATGTATCCCTACTGTATACGTATAGAAAATGTATCATAAGTATTATTATACATGTTTTGAGATATTTCTTGAAAGCTCAATCAACGTATAAATATACACATATTATACATGTTTTGGAATATTTTTTGAAAGTTCAATCACTGTATAAGTATACACATATTATACATGTTTTGAAACATTTGTTGAAGGCTCAATATGAATTTTAATCTTTAGTGGAGACTTTTTTAATTGTCACTTTAAAAAAAAATTGATCTTTAGTGGCGGCGACTTTAGTCCTTTTTTTTTTTGCAGCGGACTTTTAGTGGCGACTATAGTCGCCACAGAAAGTCTTTTTTTTTTTAAGGCGTTTGGGCTGCTGGCCCAGCCAGCGCTTGGGAATACTTTGGGTCGGCCTGCGAAATCATGGTATTAGGCCCAAATTTGAGCCAAATGTGGGATTACTTTGGCGTGTTGGCCATTGTATGTCTTTTTCCCTTTTCAATTTAAGTCACAAAATACTCTAGGCTTTTGAGACTTCAAGTGGAAAAACGTCTTGCCAATAAGCAAGTGGTGGGTTAATAGCTCAGGCCTATCACTTTAGCCTTTATGATCGGGCCCAAGTGCCTAAATACTCTCTTTTGTGGCTATCTGAGGTTCCTTTTTTTTACATATATACTACTTTTAGAGTACTTGAGACATTTTTGATTGAAGTGATAAAAAAATTATTTTGTTTTGAAGTTTGGTACACTTCAGATACTTTTTGTCTGAACTATGGCATTACCAAGACCAAACTTCGAATATTTTTGTCTGATGTTTGGCCTGGCTTGCCAAAACTAACTTCCGACATTTTCTTTTAGAGAAATAACAAAAATGGTCTTTTATGTTTGTGGGTAGGTTCAAAATTATCTAGCATTGGTCCTTTAAGTTTGCCACACGTTTAGAAAAAAAGTCCCTTATGTTTGAGGGTAGGGTTAAAATAGTCCCTTAAGTATGTTTGGTCCTTTATGTTTACCGAAAGTTAACACTTTTAGTCTCCAACTAAATATTTACCGAACTCTATTAGATTTGACATGAACTATGAAGAAAATGTTTAATTATAAATACCAAGAAAGTCTCATTAAATTCTAAGATCTGCAACAGAAAAACTTACACTAGACATTAAAAACATTTTTATATATATATATATATATATATATATATATATATATATATATATAACAGAAATTACACCTAAAAAAATCATACTGGACTTTAGAAATAATTAAAAATATCATAAACTACACGAATAGTCGCTACTAAAAACTAGCGAAAACCGATGGACGAAAACTGAGGAACAAAACCAAGGGACACTATCGGAAAGGCAGTGATTCTTTTTAATTTTTTATGAAAATCGACGAAAGTATTTTTGCACAATAATGTGTGGAAATTATTTTTTTTTTGTAAAAAAATTCTCTACAATGGAAGTATCTATTTTTATACCGGTTTTCAATAAAAAATGAGATTTGTGTATTTTACCTAGCCGATGGACTCCCTCGATTTTAATCGACAGAGTCAGCTAGTTTTGTGTTCTGAGGTACTATTTTATGACATTTTCAAATCCGTCGGTATTTTCTAATTTTGCCCTATAACCGAAGGATGTTTGAGTTCTATCCCGAGGTATTTGACCCTTTTTTAGTAGTGTATCTCTAAATATGAGTTCTCACCAAATTCCTTTTTTTTTTTTTACTAATTCCCGTCAAATCTAACAAACGGAATTCGAAAAATATTTTTCCAGAGACAAAGTGTTTACTTTTTGCAAAACGTAAAGGACCAAAACTGTGAAGTTCTTACTTAAGGGACTGTTTTGAACCTACTATCAAACATAAGGGGCCATTTTTGTTAACTTGTGACAGACGTAAAGGACCAAAAACTGTTAAATGCATCTTAAGAGACAATTTTGAACCTACGCTCAAACATAAGATACCATTTATGTAGTTTTCTACCATTATTTTTACTGAAGTTGCTACCTTGGCGAGGCCTAACTTCAGACATTTTGACAAATTGGTTGCCTTGGCAAGGTTTCAGATAATAATGACTTTTCAAGGCCAACTTCAGTAATATTGTACAGAAGTCGTGGCCTTGATAAGGCCTAACTTTAGACTTTTTTTTTTCTGAAGTTTAGGCATTGGCAAGGCTAAACTTCAGATGTGCAACATTGCACTTTAGGCATTTTTGCATCCGGTTAAGGTATATATTTGGCTGAACCTCGACATTTTGGCTTGAAGTTTCAGCGAACAAATTTTGTGTCACGATTCAAAATCCAAGGTCACGATGGCACCTATTCTCACCCGATAGGTAAGCCAACCCAACCATTTACCAATTCAATTAAGTTAGATATGCGGAAAGTAAGCGATAAGTCAAATGCCCAAATACAAAGTATTTCACATATAAACAAGTGTCGCAATAGAAATAACATCCAAGACTGGTGTCATGTGTAAAAAAGGCACTACGCATACAATACAAGGCCGAAATTGTCACGACACAACCGGAGGGCCATGACGGGCACCCGGATCTGAATTACCGAGCACCACAGGACATACATGCATTACATAGTCATACTGAGTGTGGGCCATGAGGGTCGTCATGAGACAACCTGCTAACTAATAGATATCATGAGCTGAGAGGGACACAAGCCCAAACGATATATATACAAACATAAACGTGCTGAACCAAAATGTACAAGCCGACAAGACTATCAAAAATGATGATACAACAAGATATAGACCGAGAAGGCCATAGAACATCTAATTGTACATATCTTTCTATGAGCCTCTACCAGAATACAAGACATAATAAGGACAGGATAGGACCCCGCTATACCCAAATGTACACAAAAGTATCATACCAAGCTAGACTGCAACTCCGGAACAAGTGGAGTGCTCCAGTACAAGCGCTGAGCAGGCAGCCTAAGGGTGTGAATCATCTCTCTGTCTACCTGCGGGCATAAACGCAGCGTCCACAAACAAAAAGACATCAGTACGAATAATGTACCGAGTATGTAAGGCATGAAGAATAATATACTAAAGACATGAAGGTAACATGAGATAAAAGAGAAACAACCTGTACATCTGAATGCCTCTGAAGGCGGATGACATGAATGCTTTCCTTTTAAAAAAAACATTTACATACATACATAAGCCACACTGTGGGGCTAAATCATCATTATTAAGACATTCTTGGGGACATCATTATCCTACCGTACCCGACTGTAGTGGTGTGCTAACATTATCAACGTAACTTATTTTGAAAGATCAATAATCATAAGACAAGATCAATAACCATGACACAAGATCAATAACATCATAGGAAGATCAAGAACATAAGCTCCTAATATTTCTAAGAGTGGAGTCATTATGGTTATCATTCGTATATGTTCGTATCAATATGATCACGCCAAAAGAAAGAAGAAAGGGACAGACTTAACATACCTCGTTGTCTACTTAACCACTCAACGTCTATCTTCCCGAGCTTGCAAATCTACATTCAAGATGATTCACACTAAGGTTAAGTCGGTGAAACACTTATAAGGTCAAATTAAACTAATAGGTGAGCTAACGGAAATTGGACAGCATTTCCCCTATAATACCTACTTCCAACCAACTCCAAAACATCAATAACAATATCAAAAATACCATATCCAAGAGATTACATTCAAACTAGACTCAAATCAGTCTAAAACTTCCTTTCAAAATGTCACGACCCAACTGGAGGGCCATGACGGACACCCGGAGCTAACACACCGAACACCTCTAAACATACATCTCATAATCATTTTTGGGTAGACCATAAAGATAGCTCATGGATATCATAATCTGTAAGGACATATATCACAACATAACGGCACATCTCTATATAATCTTCAACAATTATGCCTATCGTCACCAGCAGACAAGGCTACTAAAATGTTATACAACAATATGGGACGTCTAGCTACGTAAATCTGTCTACGAGCCTCTATATAGAATACAGGAATTCATAAGGATGGGATAGGACTCCACCATGTCCAAGTATATACACAAAAGAGTAATACCAATAGACTGCAACTCCGAAGCAAATGGAGCGCTCCTGATATTCCGCTGATGAAGCTCCTATGGATTAGATCCGTCTACCTGTCTACCTGAGGGCATGAACGCATCATCCACAAGAAAGGACGTCAGTACGAATAATGTACTGAGTATGTAAGGCATGAATAGTAACATGATAAAAGCACGAAGAATAATGTAAGATAAAGGAACCGTTTATACCTCATGATACCTTTTAAGACATTCATCATGCTTACTTAACCTTTTTCTAGAAGGAACATTTCATATATCCACATACATACCTACACAATATCGGTACCCGGCTCTTTCGGGACTCGGTCATATCTGTACTTGGCCTTTTCGGGACTCGGTCATATTTGTACCCGGCCCTTTCGAGACTCGGTCATATCTATACCCAGCCCTTTCGGGACTCGATGTCACACATGAATATATATATATATATATATATACATATATAAGAGTACATAAATAAAAACACATCATCATCATTATTATCATTATCACCATATCTTTCCTTAGAGGATCAGCTATCATAAGATGAGATCAATAATGTCATGAGAGTATCAAAAACGATGAACTTGGATAGCATTGGAAATGGAATTATCATCGTCGTTATATCTCACCTTGAAGGGACAAGTATTATGAGGTGAGATCAACAACAATGGATAAAATCAAGGAAATCATGAAATAAGCTCAATAATCTCATAATAGCATCAAGTCCATAAGCTTTGGAATCTCCAAAAATGGAATCATCATCATTATCATCATGGAACATACTTATCTTTAGTATCATAAGAAACTCTAAGAATCATGAACTTCTAACTTTTGGGAATAAGAATGTTATGGAAAACATATATATGTTCATAAGAAAGGAATCATGCCATTAGAAAGAAAGGGACTAAACTTAACATACCTTTTGGTCTCCTTAACTACTTAATGCTTATCATCCCAAGCTCGTAAATCTACATTCGAGAGGATTCATATTATTGTTTGGCTTATCATCATATGCTTATCTTAAGCTTTCAAATTAAACACTTTTAGAATCTGGCGAAATTCAGGCAGCATCTCCCCTGTTTATATCCCTAGCTCGTAATCACAATACTAACAACCAACACAACAACAACAACAACACTAACACCAACAGCATCATCATCAATACCAAAATATTCCATAAAACATCCCACACGATGTTTATCAACATACAATAACAATATAAACTTCCTTTCTTCCCAATCAAGAAGCATAATCTCATCAACACACCAACAAAATTAGATACCATACATATACATGAAAATTACCCCAACAACATAGCTACAACATGTTCAAAACAGTCCATAAACTCAACAACTACAACACAACACTTTATGACCTTTCCTCCATAACTATTTTCACTTTTAAGACTTGCTAAACCTTCAAATCAACTCAACATAAGAAATTGCATGAAGAACATACCTTACACTTGAAGAAATTTAGCCACACCAACTTTCTTGAAGACCAAACCCACCACAACATCAAGTAGAAACAAGAAGAATCACTTTTCATGAACTAGTTTGGTGTAACCTTGTTGAATTCTTGATTTAAGGGGTTATAAGTGTTTAAGAGAAGTGTATGGATGTGTCTATAACTCCCAAGAAGTGTAAATGATGAAAAAAGTGGAATAATAGGGTATTTATACCCCTTGAGAGTCAGTTCCACCGACTTTCCAAGTGGGGCCCGCGGAGAGCCATTTGGCAGCTTGGAGGCTTATCTTGAAATGCCCATAACTCCCTACTCCGATATCGTTTTGATGAACGGTTTGTTGCGTTGGAAACTAGACTTCCTAAACTTCAATTTAGGATTTTGTTTCACTTCAAAACTCCTGATATACTAGGAGATATAACCCTCTAAAGTTGACCCAAAATTTCTGTCCAAAAGTCTGCCAACTTTTTCTAAATTTTCGACAAACTTATTTTCTTTGATTTTCTTGATCCCGGAATCTTCTGAAACTCTCCATACATGATATTTATCATTAATTATACTTGATAAGGGTCATGTCCTTTGGTTCCAAAGTTGTCCTTCCCGGTGAAGACTTACGAGATCATAGTTGTTACGTACTTCCCATGGCTTGTACCTTCCAAAACATCATGGGACGTCTATGATACTCCATTAATATGATGAAATACGTGGCGTGCTCATGCTCTGAAAGTCTGAGGTGTAACACAAAATCAGTCTATAACTAATACTTCAACACAACACCTTAATACCTTTCCGGCATGACTCTTTTCACTTTTAAGACTTGCTAAACCCTCAAATAAACTCAACATAAGAGATATAATGAAGAAATTACCTTATAACTTGAAGAACTTCAGCCCACAAAACTTACTTCAAGACTTAGTGTTATATCCCGTGTTTTGTGCGTTTGGATATTTCATGGTAGTCGTGGTAAGTTAAGGGAATGACCATCTTCCAAATTTATTTTAATGCACAAGTCGTCATGAATATTATTTATGAATATTACTAGTGTGGAATATTGAGAAAGGTTGAGGGTAAAAAGGGAAATCCGTGAAATGGTTCATGGTAATATTGTGGAAAGGCTCGGGGCAAAACGGGAATTTTACCAATGTTCAAGAAAATTCTTGAAAGGGCCATGTTGGCCGTGTGACATATGGGCGTATACATATATACATATTTTATGTGGATTAAAGTTTACATAAGAAGACCATTAGTCTTCTTTGACCATTTTAGAAAAATTCAAGAAAAGAGAAGAAAACTCTAGAAAAACAAGAATGGAGGAGAGGGCATGTGCCCCTCACATGCTCACAAGGACTATATATATATATATATATATATATATATATATATATATATATATATATATATATATATATATATATATATATGAAAGAGAGCTTGCTAAGCAAAACATAAAAGTCATGAAAATTCAAGAAAAACTCGAAGCAAGAAATAAGGGCCATTCGGCCATAAGCTCAAAAAATAAGGTCATAGAATTTATCAAGAAAAATTATTCTATTCTAGTATTTCCACCAAATGGAAGGTTCTCTACAACATGGAGTGGTTGTTGGAACAATAAAAAGCATTTATTTGTGCAAGTTCTCCAATTTTAGCCAAGCCAAGAAGTTGAGTGGAAGAGGTATGTATTCAATCTTCCTTCATGTGTTATGGATAATTTATGCATGTTGGAGTGTAAAGAAATGAATGAAGTTCATGAAATAATGATGTTGATGTTGGGCCGTGCATGTGTGATGTGGTGTAGAGAAAATAGACTAATTTTTATTTAATATTTTTGGTTGTTGTTGTGAGGATTCTATGATGAAAATGAAGGTTTAATGATTTAAATTGAAGTTGGAATCGTTTGTAGGTTGTTGGAGAAGATAATGTAATTTTCATATAGTTCTTGTGTTATTGTGGTTAATGTTTTCTATGTGTGGGATGTTGATGTAATTTATAAATTTGGAAGAAAGAAATGTGTTGTCATTGTTCTTGTTGAGTTTGGAAGATTGTAAGTTGGGTTGTTATGATTGAATTTGGAAGAAGAAATTAAGTTGTTATTGTTCTTGTTGAAATTGGAAGGTGTTGGACGAAGTAGTATGTTGATTAAATCGTTTTGAAAGTTATGTGAATTGAATTGAATTGAATTGAATTGAATAGAATTGAATGTTGAAGTGTTGCTATAATAATTGCTAGTATTGTTGTTGATTTGGCCGAGTTGAATTCTCGGGTTTGTTGTTGATGGTTTGGGCCGAGTCATATTCTCGGGGATGGTATATTTACAGGGGAGATGCTGCCGAAATTTCGGCAGAATATAAGTGAATTTATTTGAGAAGTTGAGACAAGTGAATAACAATGGATTTAATGATTATGTGAATTCTTTTGTATGTAGATTAGCAAGTTTGGACAAATAAGCATAACTAGTTGGTCGTGGCACAGGTATGTAAGACTTACCCTTTCTTTCTTTGGCATGTCCTAGAACCAAGTAAGGTATGATATTGATATGTACATTGGGGTTACTCTATTTTGTGATTCCGAGTCTGTTTATGATTCGTGCTCACCCCTTTTGATATGTCTCTATGATTTCTGAAGTTCTAATTAATATGTTCCGGAGTCTGCCTGTGATTCTGATCCACTTCTGACATAAGTCTGTCTGATATAATCGAGATGTTATACGATTGAGTAATGACACAAGTATTCCGATACAAGTATTCGGATATAAGAATTCTGATATAAGTATTTTGATATATGTATTCTGATATACGTATTCTGATACAAGTATTCTGATACAAGTATTTTGATATAAGTATTCTGATAAACGTATTCTGATATAAGTATTCTGACATAAGTACTCTGATATAAGTATTTGACATAAATATTCTGTTATGAGTAATCTGCCACGACTATTCTGATAGCACGTTCGATCATTCCATTGAGTCTTGATTTATGTGCATTTAGTTTCTCACTACTCTGCTCGTGCATATTTCATAACTTCCTTCGCCGAGTCCCGGGCCGGTATGTATCGTGCGGATGGTTCGCCGGTTCCCGTTTGAGGGCCGGGTGCCATATATGTATTCCGAAGTTAGATGTGTTATGGAGTTAGATGTGTTATGGTTCGCTGAACCGCATATGATCTGTTATTATGATATGATATTATGATTTGTGTGTCGGAGATTTCAGAGCAAAACTTCTGGAGTTAGATGTGAGTGGCACCGAAGGCAGGGCGGCGTCGCGTTTTTCCCCGGGTCCCGCAAGGGACTGGATACCGTTCTTGGCATGCATAGTTTGTGTTTCCAGTAAGTTGTCCTTATTAATTTGCATATCGTACTTATGTTCTATACTTCTGAATCTGATTATGATTCCGTCTGTTATACTTCTGTACTTTTGATTCTGATTATGATCCTGTTTACTGTATTTCTTGTCTTACATACTCAGTACATATTCCGTACTGACCCCTTTCCTTCGGGGGCTGCGTTTCATGCCACGCAGGTACACCCAGATGATCAGAAGACTCTGCTAGGAGGTGTTTCAGCGGGATTGGCGAGCTCCACTTTCTTCCGGGGTGTCGCCGAGTCTGAGTATACATAAGTTGTGCTTTCTAATTTGTGTCAGAGACTTTGCAGACAGAGTCGTGGGTACAGAGTGTCAGTTTGTAAGCGGCTTCATCAGCCGATGTGATATTTGTGATATGTTACAGATTCCATACGTCCACAGATTTTGTTTGGTTTGGTCTGAGATCTGTGTCTTAAACGGCCTATATGTTTGCATATATATGTATGTTCAGGCAATGTGTATTCCGCCAGCCTATGGGCTTTGATATGATATTTCTGACACATGCGGCCGCTTAAGACGACGTCTGTTCTCAGTTTTTTTGAAAGTCCTATTGTATGCTTCATGTGATTTGATCGGGAAATTTGAAAAGAATATGTATGAATTTAGAGTCCGAGGGTTCGCTCGGCTCCGTATATGGGGTCGGGTGCCCATCACACCCTAATAAGGTTAGGGCGTGACAAAGTGGTATCAGAGCAAGGTCTGTCCGTGGGGTTGTCTGCAAAGTCGTGTCCAGTAGAGTCCTGTTTATAGTGTGAAGCCGGCCACATTTATAAACATGAGGCTACAGGGCATCTAGGGATTGTTGACCTTCTTTCTGTTCTAGATCGTGCGATAGAGCCAAGCTATAGGAAATGAAATTTCTTATGTAAGCCTTACATATGACGGAAGAAGTTAAGTGGCAACATGGAGTGTCACAGGGGTAAGTATTGACGTAATTGTTCTGTTACCTGAAGTTGGAAGTTCTGGGTGGCTGGGATATGTTATATATATATGCTCTGTAAGGCATTATTAATATTTGCTGTGTATAGGGGGATGGTATGAAAGGAACAAGGTCTGATGGAGGATTCAGAAAGTTGACAATTAATTCTGCTGCAGGTTATTAAGTAAAAGCGGTGAGTAGGAATTCGAACGGACCGATATCCGGGCATTTATAAAGTAATGGCGACGAAGGTATATCTGTTACCATCAGAAATCTGGGAACCTAGGACGAAAGGTAACTACACACGAAAGCAAAAGGTGAACGTTGAGAGTCGAAAAGGGAAAAATGGTAATTGTAGAAGAAAAGACGTGTTACGAGGGTGTCCCGGGATCTGTAAGGCCTCGACTAGCCCCAAATTATGTAATAAAGGTCATGTGTGGAAATGGACGCGATTATACCAGCATTAGCGTACCAGATTCTGTCGAAGTTTCTAGGTTAAGCGTGCTCAGGTGGGAGGATGGGTGACCCCCCTGGGAAGTATGCAAGAATTCTATATATCCAGACAGGAGAGACAAATGAGTAGTTAGAGTAACCTAAGGAAAACTATAGTATATGGGATAGTTGGAAACCATAAGAAGACGCGTAGGACAAGGCAGACTAGATCGGTGAAGAGACGAACAGTACATCACAGCTTTGGAATTAGGATAGGCTTGAACAGTGGTTGGAGGTATTTTGTGGGCCAGTTGATAGTAAAAATATATATATGGAGGCGTAGGATATCCCACATATGATTGTGTCGGTGGACATGTGAGTCCTAGCTATCGGCGTTACGGTGAGGAAGGCATTGATCACACAAGGGTACCGAAGTTCGAGGGACGGTAAAAATAAATGGTACAAATGTTACCAGGTAGACTGCTATTATTTTCACTATAGGTTAAGCTTGAAAATTCTAGTATAACGATATTTGGAAAAAGAAGGGAGTGAGTAGACGAAAACGAAGAGACCAAAGTGTCGGAAGGAGGTGAAAGGTAAGGAAACCTTAGTAAAGGAAGCTCCCGAGAGAAACTACCGGCTAAGCATGAGACTATTTGGGTAAGAACTCAAGGTAGGCATGTGAAAAGGGATAGAATGTGGTAAAAGGAAATAAAAGGGGAGTGTATGAGGTTCGAGAACCGATTTCGATAAGTGGAGCTAAAGGAATAGTGACTAGGATAGGGGAATGTGAGGTAAGAGAAGGAATGTTTAGGCTTTGCGACGGTATTAAGAGACTTAGGTCCTTGGAAGGAGTATATAGGAATAGATGCGTAGCTATATTACTATAGTTAGAAGTTCAATGAACAAGGATAGGGAAAGTGAAAATTTGTAAGGATTCTGTGTTAAGAACAAAGTAGCGAAATGCTTAAGGAAAATGGACGCACAACTATAACACAAACACGTAGTTAAGAAAGAATCACGAGCAGGTGGGCCAAACAAGTGAAAGGACGAGTAGTGGATGGAAGAATATAGGAAATATGGACAAAATGACGACATAGACAGAAAGCAAAGGAATAATTTAGGATAAGAAGTTCTCGATATGTTAGGCATAAAGTTGGAGGGAAGGTGAGGAATAAGGTATAAACGAGGACTTCATAAGAGGACTGTTGGCAGATAAGGAACCCCTTAAAAAGGGGGGGAGGCCATATTAGGCTTACAAGGAATAACGATGAACGAATTGAGCCCCAATACAAGAAGTCAAAGACAAGTATACCTGTATCGAGAGATGCGAGAGAAGGAATTAAAGAAGAGTTGTAGTAAGAATTTAAAGATGTGGCTTTTGTTAAGATATTGTCACGAAGAAGTAACAGAAAAGAGATGATCTGAGAAAGACAAGGATAATGCGTTGGCCCAGCAAATTAGAAAAACCCATGACACAGAATAAGGACCCATGAAGAGACCGAGAGGCTCGATTGTTTGGAATGGGCATGGAGAAAATGTCAACTATAAAAGGGACCCTCCCGAAGTATTATGACACCCCACGAGATCATTTGAACATTCGAGGACGAATGTTCTAAAGGGGGGAGGATTTTATATCCCGTGTTTTGTGCGTTTGGATATTTCATGGTAGTCGTGGTAAATTAAGGGAATGACCATCTTCCAAATTTATTTTAATGCACAAGTCGTCATGAATATTATTTATGAATATTACTAGTGTGGAATATTGAGAAAGGTTGAGGGTAAAAAGGGAAATCCGCGAAATGGTTCATCGTAATATTGTGGAAAGGGTAGGGGCAAAATGAGAATTTTACCAATGTTCAAGAAAATTCTTGAAAGGGCCATGTTGGCCGTGTGACATGTGGGTGTATACATATATTCATATTTTATGTGGACTAAAGTTTACATAAGAAGACCATTAGTCTTCTTTGACCATTTTAGAAAAATTCAAGAAAAGAGAAGAAAACTCTAGAAAAAAAAGAATGGAGGAGAGGGCATGTGCCCCTCACATGCTCACAAGGACTATATATATATATATATATATGAAAGAGAGCTTGCTAAGCAAGACATAAAAGTCATGAAAATTCAAGAAAAACTCCAAGCAAGAAATAAGGGCCATTCGGCCATAAGCTCAAAAAATAAGGTCATAGAATTGATCAAGAAAAATTATTCTATTCTAGTATTTCCACCAAATGGAAGGTTGTCTACAACATGGAGTGGTTGTTGGAACAATAAAAAGCATTTATTTGTGGAAGTTCACCAATTTTAGCCAAGCCAAGAAGTTGAGTGGAAGAGGTATGTATTCAATTTTCCTTCATGTGTTGTGGATAATTTATGCATGTTGGAGTGTAAAGAAATGAATGAAGTTCATGAAAGAATGATGTTGATGTTGGGCCGTGCATGTGTGATGTGGTGTAGAGAAAATAGACTAATTTTTATTTAATATTTTTGGTTGTTGTTGTGAGGATTCTATGATGAAAATGAAGGTTTAATGATTTAAATTGAAGTTGGAATCGTTTGTAGGTTGTTGGAGAAGATAATGTAATTTTCATATAGTTCTTGTGTTATTGTGGTTAATGTTGTCAATGTGTGGGATGTTGATGTAGTTTATAAATTTGGAAGAAAGAAATGTGTTGTCATTGTTCTTGTTGAGTTTGGAAGATTGTAAGTTGGGTTGTTATGATTGAATTTGGAAGAAGAAATTAAGTTGTTATTGTTCTTGTTGAAATTGGAAGGTGTTAGGCGAAGTAGTATGTTGATTAAATCGTTTTGAGTTATGTGAATTGAATTGAATTGAATAGAATTGAATGTTGAAGTGTTGCTAGAATAATTGCTAGTATTGTTGTTGGTTTGGCCGAGTTGAATTCTCGGGTTTGTTGTTGATAGTTTGGGCCGAGTTGTATTCTCGGGGATGGTATATTTACAGGGGAGATGCTGCCGAAATTTCGGCAGAATATAAGTGAATTTATTTGAGAAGTTGAGACAAGTGAATAACAATGGATTTAATGATTATGTGAATTCTTTTGTATGTAGATTAGCAAGTTTGGACAAATAAGCATAACTAGTTGGTCGTGGCACGGGTATGTAAGGCTTACCCTTTCTTTCTTTGGCATGTCCTAGAACCAAGTAAGGTATGATATTGATATGTACATTGGGGTTACTCTATTCTGTGATTCCGAGTCTGTTTATTATTCGTGCTCACCCCTTTTGATATGTCTCTATGATTTCTGAAGTTCTAATTAATATGTTCCGGAGTCTGCTTGTGATTCTGATCCACTTCTGACATAAGTCTGTCTGATATAAGCGAGATGTTATACGATTGAGTAATGACACAAGTATTCTGATACAAGTATTCGGATATAAGAATTCTGATATAAGTATTTTGATATATGTATTCTGATATACGTTTTCTGATACAAGTATTCTGATACAAGTATTTTGATATAAGTATTCTGATAAACGTATTCTGATATAAGTATTCTGACATAAGTACTCTGATATAAGTATTTGACATAAATATTCTGTTATGAGTAATCTGCCACGACTATTTTGATAGCACGTTCGATCATTCCATTGAGTCTTGATTTATGTGCATTTAGTTTCTCACTACTCTGCTCGTGCATATGTCATGACTTCCTTCGCCGAGTCCCGGGCCGGTATGTATCGTGCGGATGGTTCGCCGGTTCCCGTTTGAGGGTCGGGTGCCATATATGTATTCGGAAGTTAGATGTGTTACGGAGTTAGATGTGTTATGGTTCGCTGAACCACATATGATCTGTTATTATGATATGATATTATGATTTGTGTGTCGGAGATTTCGGAGCAAAACTTCTGGAGTTAGATGTGAGTGGCGCCGAAGGCAGGGCGGCGTCGCGTTTTTCCCCGGGTCCCGCCAGGGACTGGATACCGTTCTTGGCATGCATGGTTTGTGTTTCCAGTAAGTTGTCCTTATTAATTTGCATATCGTACTTATGTTCTGTACTTCTGAATCTGATTATGATTCCGTCTGTTATACTTCTGTACTTTTGATTCTGATTATGATCCTGTTTACTGTATTTCTTGTCTTACATACTCAGTACATATTCCGTACTGGCCCCTTTCCTTCGGGGGCTGCGTTTCATGCCACGCAGGTACACCCAGATGATCAGAAGACTCTGCTAGGAGGTGTTTCAGCGGGATTGCGGGGTGTCGCTGAGTCTGAGTATACATAAGTTGTGCTTTCTGATTTGTGTCAGAGACTTTGCAGACAGAGTCGTGGGTACAGAGTGTCAGTTTGTAAGCGGCTTCATCAGCCGATGTGATATTTGTGATATGTTACAGATTCCATACGTCCACAGATTTTGTTTGGTTTGGTCTGAGATCTGTGTCTTAAGCGGCCCTGTTTGCTATGGTGGCCTAAGCGGCCTATATGTTTGCATATATATGTATGTTCAGGCAATGTGTATTCCGCCAGCCTACGGGCTTTGATATGATATTTCTGACACATGCGGCCGCTTAAGACGACGTCTATTCTCAGTTTTTTTGAAAGTCCTATTGTATGCTTCATGTGATTTGATCGGGAAATTTGAAAAGAATATGTATGAAATCAGAGTCCGAGGGTTCGCTCGGCTCCGTATATGGGGTCGGGTGCCCATCACACCCTAATAAGGTTAGGGTGTGACACTTAGTCACCACAACTTTAACTAGAAGCAAGAACAAACACCTTCTATGAACTAGTTGAGGTTTTAACGCTTGATCTTATCTTGAAATTGTTTGGGAAGATTATGGATGATTGAGAGGGCTTAAGGGGTCAAATAGGGCTTTTTTTTTATGAAACAAATGAGCCCCAAGTCGTGGGAATTAATTTATAACCAAAGGACAAATCTCCACCGCCTCATTTTCACGGTTTACTTTCACGGCCGTGAATTTTTTCACAGACCATGAAAGGTGCCGTGAAACACTTCCAGTAAGCCACCAGGCTGCCACCCATTCTTGGGTAGCCAACCAACATTTTCACGATTCATAAATTTATTCACAATCCGTGAAAATGGACGTGGAATGGCCTTATTCCAATTTTCCGACGAAACGTATTCTTTCCGATTCGTTTGACGTCTAACCTTTGTACTCTTTTCCAAACATGTCTAAGAACTTATATAGCTTTGAGATTCACCCATAGGCCTCATACACAACTTCCTAAATGATTCCCAATATGATCCTATGACAAATGGCTTAAGACGAAACTTTAACATACACGAAGGACGAGATGTAACATTCTTCCCCTTTAAGAATATTCGTCCTCGAATGTTGAACTCTTAGGGTCCTATAGAATTTCGGCAGAGTCTCCTCTGTAACTGTACCACTACCAACCTGTGACATAGAAACCCAAGATATACAACGCCATACAGGGCCACAACAAGCAATAGCAATAAGGGCCTGACACGACCAGTAATCGTAAGAAATAAAACACTACGCACCTGAAGGTAATGATGTCTCAAACTGAACCTCCTCTGGGGGTTGAAACAAGTGCGGATACCTGGATTTCATATCTTCCTCAGCTTCCTAAGTCATCTCCTCGATATGTCGATTCCTCCAAAGGACTTTAATTGAAGTTACATCCTTAGTCCTCAATCTTCGAACCTGTCTATCTGGTATAGCAATGGGAACCTCTTCATACGATAATTGCTCGGTAACCTGAACATCATCAACGAGTACGACTCTGGAAGGATCATCGATACACTTATGAAGCATTGACATATGGAAAACCAGATAGACTAATTCTAAGTCTGAAGGTAGATCTAACGCATAGGCCACCTAACCCGCTCTACGTACAATCCTGTAAAACCCAACGCACCGAGGGCTAAACTTGCCCTTCTTACCGAATCTCATAACGCCTTTCTTAGGCGATTCCTTCAGGAATACCCAATCATCAACCTGGAATTCTAAATCTCATCGGTGATTATCTGCATAAGACTTTTGACGGCTCTGAGCAGCCAATAATCAATCGTGAATAAGCTTGACCTTCTCCATCGCTTGTTGAATCATATCTGGCCCTGTTAACTTAGATTCCTCCACTTCGAACCATTTGATAGGTGACCTACACTTTCGCCCATATAAAGCCTTATACTGGGCCATCTAGATACTAAAATGATAGCTATTATTATACGCGAACTCAATAAGCGGCAAATGATCATCCCAGCTACCTCTAAAGTCTATCACAGATGCTCGTAACATATCCCCGAGTGTCTGAATTGTACGCTCAGCCTGCCCATCTGTCTGGGGATGAAATGTTGTGCTAAGACTCACCTGAGTCCCTAAACCCTTCTGGAAGGACCTCCAGAAGTTAGCTGTAAACTGCGCACCTCTGTCGAAAATGATGGATACTGAAACACCATGAAGTCGTACTATCTCCTTAATATATAGGTGCGCATAATCCTCTGTTGTATAAGTAGTTCTGACAGGCAGAAAATGGTTGATTTTGTAAGTTTATTAACAATCCCCCATATGGAATTGAACATACGCTGAGAACGGGGCAAGCCTGTAATAAAATCCATATTAATTGCTTCTCATTTCCAAGTCAGAATCTCGATAGCCTGCAATAATCCATCAGGCTTCTGATGCTTAATCTTCACCTGCTGACAGTTAGGACACTGGGCTACAAACTCGGTTATGTCTTTCTTCATTCCGTCCCACCAATAAACTCTTTGACGTCCTAGTACATTGTCACAACCCAACTTAGGATCGCACGGGCACCTGTCTTTCCCTCATCGGTAGGCAAACCCTCAATCAAAAGCACATTAATCAAGTAAGACAATTTGAATATTCCAATAACTAAGTACAATTAACAGCGGAAATCAATTATCTAATAAACTCCAATATTAAAAGTATTTACAACCGTTAAATAAATAAAGACTCCTTTCAAGTTCCCACGACCTGGTCTAGACTAGTACAAGAGCGACTAAATGATATGGATTACACTATAAGACCCAACCCCGTCCCGGAACGAAGTGGGAGGAGGTCTTCAGATTAGGCACCGCACATCTCCGAACCTGTTGCAATCAATCACCTAAAACACTCTACACCCGAAAAGGGTGTAGCAAGAGTAGTATCAGTACAATCAACGAGTACTGAGTAAGTATCATAGGCCGACAATGGTTAGAAACACATATCAGTAAGAGAAGTCACAAATAAACATGATCAGCAACTAAATCAAGTCCTACGTCTATGTCACACCCTGAACCATGGCCTGGGCGAAACACGACACTCGGTGCCTTACTTATGTGACCGAGCGAATCACAGGGCTTGCTAAATCATTATGAGACATATCATAAGCGAAATAAGACATGAATGCATAGTGAGCCTTTGTAAAACATAGTAAGCCATAATATTCAATAGAAATACTTGTTTAAATCATGAATGCGAATACTATCATGAACGAGCCAAAATGGCTAACCGACTCTGAAAGTCTGATATAACATAACCGACTTGTCTTGTCTATGAAACTTCCATCATGAGTCTGACTGGAAAACATACTTGCTGGGACAAGGACCCCAACATACCTTAAATGCATAGTTAATCATAAAATAAAGAGTTGACTAAACCCCGAATGAGATAGGGCTCACCAATATGCTAATAAGTCTGAAGTCCTACTGAGCAGGTGCATCGTCCTGTAAATCTGAATCTGCATTGTGAAATGCAGGCCCTCGGGCAAATAAAAGGGGACGTCAGCATATTGAATGTACTGGTATGTAAAACAACTGAATGAATTAACATGGGACATGGAAATAACATAATAGAGACTGAACTGAAACATGATCATGAACATGAGTACATATACATATATAGCCTATGTAAAGTATCGTGAGTAGGGAGAGCAGTAAATATAACCAACAACATGGTCTGGTACTTGCGTCCTACCAATACAACACTCATACCTTGCCAGGGACATGAGATTTAATAATATTATGAAAGTATCCAGTCATTATGAGAGATCGTCCTAAGAATGGGTGGAGCGATCCTCATCCTACGGTGGCTACGTAGTTTCAGGCTGTTTGAAGCCTTCTCGGTAATTAATGCAACTCCCCAAAACATGAACATGGAAAATAAGTGGCACTTGCTGTCCATGGCTTTTTATGAATCATAACTTGCATGTACATGGATATCATTTTTATATTATTCTTGCATGAACTTATATAACATATATATAGCTTTTCTTGAAATTATCATAATAGTTCATAAACTTGCATGTAAGAACCCATGGAATGCAAGGTATGGGTTTTCATGGATTACAGACAGATTCTTAACAATCATAATGATGTATCAAGACCACAATGAAGTATTTATAACAATTTAATACATAATATAAGATGGGGCATGGACCTAGGGTTATCATGAACATAGTTAAAAACCCTAGTTTTCGTAAAGCTTCATACTTTAGAGAAGAAGAAGCGTGGGGAAGAACAATGATGTTCCACACGTAGATAGCAACCCTACATACCTTAATCACTCCAAAACTTGAATTAAAGACTTGAACTTTAAAGAAGATTTCCACAAATCTTGAATCTTGAACCTTGAGATGGGTTTTCTTGAAAACCCTAGGTTAGGAACAATGATTTCTTGTTTAGATTACAAGGATACATATTAGAATTGACTTGGAATTGTTAGAATAGGCTTACCTTGGTGTTCTTTATGATGGGAGAGGGTAGGAGGTCGTTCTAGGGCTTGAACGAATGAAAAATAATGATTTGCATAGATATGGACGAGTATATATACTGTCCTGGGTCGTAAATTATATGACCACTAAATATGGTCCGTATTTCATAATATGGGTCGTATTTCGGGTCATATTTTGGACTGCTCTGTGACTCTTTAGTAAAATGGTCATAACTCTTTGTACAGATGTTCGTTTGAACTCCATAATATACCGCTGGCAGGGTATTTCAAAGCTCTACAACTTTCATCAAGGAAGTTTTCCCAAATTCCAAACACAATTGTTAAATACGGGACATATTTCAAAATACGGGACGTATTTAACAATGTATATCCCTCAAAGCCAAATTCCAGAATGCTCAGTGATTTAGATGCCAAATTATGATTTGAAATACGGGCCATAAACTGAAATACGGCCTATATTCTGGGGCGTAAATCCCCATCTGACAACTAAAGAGAAATTTCCAATTCCCACATTCTCTATCTAGTTTTCTTAGTCAAGAATCATGGTCAAAGCTTAAGTTAAAGGTATGGGGTGTTACAGTCTATTTATCGCACAATATGACTCCCAGACCCTTAACTCATTGACCTTCCGCTAATAACCACAAGCAAGATCAACAACAATATCACGACAAATCATATATCAATAATACCATTCGTTTTAGTCTAGGAGTCGACTCTTCACTATGTTATCTTTAGTCTACATCCTTTAGAGGCCAAACATACAACTGATCTTACGAGCGTTCCACGAGATAAACCAACCAACAAAAAGTCACAGATAATCGAAGACAGGTATACGTCATCGCGTAAGTGGCATCTAATCCCAATTGTGTCAAGTCTCAATTGTCACGACCCGACTAGGAGCCTTGACGGGTACCCGGGGCTAACCACCGAGCACCGCTCATTCTACTACTCATCATAATCATTAAGCGTTCTTTTATCAATTTCATACTCAAATCATAGGAAAATCATTTTTCATTTGACAAAATAAATACTTTTATATACATAAGCCTTTCGGCTATCAAAATGCCAATATGTATATATACAGTTATTAACCTTATGAGATCATATAACCCACAACTGCGTATCTACGAGCCTCTACTAAAGTGCTAAACATAGGGACGGGACAGGACCCCGTCGTGCCCAAAATATATATGTGTACGCAAAAGAATAATCAAGGCACCTCCGGAACAATGGAGTGCTCTCAAATCAGCCACTAGCTCCTACGAATCTGGATCAAGATCACCCCCTTGTCTACCTGTGGGCATGAACACAGCGTCCAAAGAAAGCGGACGTCAATACAAACATTGTACTGAGTTTGAGAGGCATAAGTAATGAAAATACGTCAATGAGATAGAGGAAGCATCAACAAGGGGCAACTGTATATGACTATCACTTATAAATGAAATAACACATGCTGGCTTACTAATAATCATCATCATGTCATGTATGCATAAATGTATAAGCTTTCCGTCCATTAGGTACAGTGTGATAATCATTAGCCTGCGTCCAGTCCTCCCGCGTCCGGGGTACCAATCATGCCGCCCACTAGTGGTGTCTGCCCGTGTCACCTAAACATGGTGTACACATATAGCTGCCCGCCTTAGCGGTGTCTGCCCGGCCATAGGCGCGGTGTAATATTATCAATATATACTCATCATAATGCATGCATAATAACTCCAAGATAGCTATACTTTGTCGGGGTGACATAAGGTCGTGAACCGCCTATCCCATTATGGACACTTATAAGTATTCTGTCTCACCTTGAAGGAAATAGTATATAAGGTGAGTGTATACAATAAACGACATCATTAAATTTATAGGAACATCATATCATTAGGATCATAACATATCTCTTATCTCATATAGCTACTCATGAACATAGACTTTTAGTTTTCCGGAATGTAGGAAATTCATGAAGAGGAAGGAAAAATCATGCTATAGGACTCATGCCATAGAAAGAAAGGACTAGCCTCACATATCTTTTACGTTGAACTAACCTATCGCTTGCTTGTTCTCCTTCGATGCCCACGTTTCTTCCTTCAAGAGAAGTCGCATGAACATTAGCTAATCGATTACTTAAACGTGCCTTCTAAAGCTAAAGAAAATTGGGCAGCATTTCCTTTGTTTATACAACTTTTCCCATATTCTATATCAACTCCCAAACGTTCATAACCATATTCACAATATCACAAACAACAATAATCATTCATCTACATTACCCATATTTCGTAGTTTCACTCCAATTTCTCCATAATCACGATCACAGTTCATTATTGCATTTTCTCACATATAATACTTATTCCATGTTCTAAATGTCGTTCACAACATACTTACAATTACAACATACCAATATTCATAATTCATCCCAAACTACTACACAACAATGACACTATTCACACATTCATGACCCATTTTCTACCTCCTTCTACAATCCAAGTGTTTCAACTTTTCAATACCTTAAATAACATGTAAATACCATAAAAATCACCTTAGATAGTGTAGGAATAAGCCTTGAGTTGAAATATTCCTCTTTCACCAAAACCCTAGTTCACTTCCCATGAAAGTTTCTTGCCTTAGGTGAACCCTAGTGAGTTTCTTGCACTTGATTCTACTAATTCTTGGTGTTTACTCCTTGATTTCCCTTGGATATATGTTGATATAGAGTGGGGAGGGTTCTAGAGGTGTTAAGAACGTTGGAGAAGATGAGCAATGAAAGAAATTAATTTGGGGTCCTTCTTATATAAAATTTAAAAGCTACCCGTCGGGTGTTATACGGTGTGAATGATGAAGCGTCGATCTGATCGACGAAGCGTCGATCCGACCGTCGAAGTCGTGCAATTTCCAGTGAGCAACCTTTCGTTTCCTTTCATTCTACGGTGAGAAGGACGGTCCGTCGAACTAATCGACGGAGCGTCGATCTGCTCCGTCGAATGGTCTTTGTGCTAAATAAATTCTATGGCACAATCAACGAGGCGTCGACCCATCCGAGGGTACAAAGAATGACCATCGTACCCCCCTTTCACAGAATTGTAGTGAAGTTTCATTTGATGAACTTTCCTCTCTTGCCTCAAATGTCTTTGGAATCTTAATTAGAATCATTAAGCATCCCTTCTTACTTGTAGGGACATGTACACCTTAACTTACGTTAGTCCATTCACCGCTCAGCAACCCAAAATTCTGAGGTGTAACATTCTTCCCCCCTTTTTGGAACATTCGTCCTCGAATGTTAAGTACTCGGGAATTCTATGAACATTTTGCCAGAGTTTCCCCTGTAATATGGAATTACCGTCCTGTCACAACAGCCCACAATAACATTGCCTCATAGGGCCACAATACAACATCAATATATATATGGCCACACGACCAAAAGCATGAAAAGAAAGCATACATACCTCATAGTCCTGATGTTTCATCATGGATCTCTTCTGGGGGTTGGAATAAGTGCGGATATGTGGATTTCATTTTATCTTCCGCTTCCCAAGTCATTTCTTCTCGGTTGTTGTTTTGCCACAAAACTTTGACTGAAGCTACTTCCTTATTTCAAAGTCTTCGTACTTGCCTGTCTAATATGGCAATAGGCACTTCTTCGTATGCTAGCTTTTCTGTCACTTGAACATCATCTATTGGGACGATCCTCATAGGATCTCCAACACACTTGCGGAGCATTGAGACATGGAAGACTGGATGGACTGATTCAAGCTCTGAAGGCAAGTCCAATTCGTAGGCTACATGACCCACCTTGCGGATAATTTTATAGGGTCCAATGTATCGAGGACTTAATTTTCCTTTCTTGCCAAATCTCATCACCCCTTTCATTGGCGACACCTTCAAAAATACCCAGTCATCAATTTGAAATTCTAAGTCTCGCCGGCGGTTGTCCGTATAAGATTTTTGGCGACTTTGGGCTGTCAACAATCGATCTCGGATCACCTTGACTTTTTCTACCGCTTGCTGAATCAATTCAGGGCCTATCAGCTATACTTCTCCTATTTCAAACCATCCAATTGGGGATCTACACTTTCTTCCATATAAAGCTTCATACGGAGACATTTGGATACTGGAATGGTAGCTATTGTTATATGCGAACTCAATCAAAGGTACGTGACCATCCCAACTACCACCGAAATCTAGTACACATGCCCGTAGCGTATCTTCCAAAGTCTGAATGGTACGCTCGGCTTGCCATCAGTTTGTGGATGGAAGGTCGTGCTGAGCTTCACTTAAGTACCTACACCTTCTTGGAAGGATGCCCAGAACATGGCTGTAAATTGTGCTCCTCTATCTGTGATAATGGATATTGGAATTCCATGGAGTCGTACAATCTCCTTGAGGTACAACCTTGCATAGTCTTCAGCCGAGTATGTGGTTTTGACTGGAAGAAAATGAGCTGCTTTTGTGAGTCTGTCCACGAACACCCATATGGAATCATACTTTCCTCGAGAACGAGGTATCCCCACAATAAAATCCATGTTGATCACTTCCCATTGCCAATTAGGGATTTCCATTGCTTGCAATAATCCTCCTGGCTTTTGATGTTCGATTTTCACTTGCTGGCAATTTGGACATTGGGCTACAAATTCTACTATGTCTCTCTTCATGACATCCCACTAATATATCAATTTGAGATCGTGATACATCTTTGTTGCACTTGGGTGAATAGAATACCGAGAATAATGAGCTTCTTCTAGAATTCGACTGCGTTGTTCTGCGACATTCGGCACACATAGCCTGCCTCGGTATCTAAGAATTCCATATGGGGAGATTTCGAATGGAGACTTCTCTTTTTCATGAAATACGTCTCTAGAATGGCTCAACTGAGGATCTTCATATTGTCGCTCTTTCACTTCCATATTCAGGGACGAAACTGTGGGATCATTAATACCAATCCCTACACTACCCGAATCAATTACACGTACTCCAAGATTAGCTAGTTGGTGGAGCTCATGAATCATCTCTTTCTTTTCCGTAGGAACTTCACATAGGCTGCCCATTGATCGGCGGCTAAGCGCATCAGCTACTACATTTGCTTTTTCGGGGTGGTATAAAATGCTCACATCATAATCTTTCAATAACTCTAACCACCGCCTCTGCCGCAGATTTAACTCCTTCTGTTTGAAAATGTACTGAAGACTGTTGTGATCTGTATAAATATCGACATGCACACCATACAAGTAATGTCTCCACATTTTCAATGCATGAATAACTGCAGCCAATTCGAGATCATGTGTTGGGTAGTTGTTTTCATGTTTCCGCAGCTGTCTCAAAGCAGAAGCAATGACTCTACCGTGCTGCATTAACACATATCCTAACCCAACACCGGAGGCATCACAGTACACAACATAACCATCTAGCCCTTCTGGAAGTGTTAAAATCGGAGCTGAAGTTAATTTATCCTTCAACCCTTGGAAGTTGCGTTCACAAGCATCATTCCATTGAAATTTAACTGACTTCTGGGTTAGCTTCGTCAATGGGGCTGAAATAGAGGAAAATCCCTCTACGAACCTTCTGTAGTAACCTGTCAATCCCAGAAAACTATGGACTTCTGTAGGCGTCGTAGGCCTTGGCCAAGTCTTCACAACTTCAATTTTCTGAGTATCAACTCGAATGCCATCATATGAAATAACATGACCCAGAAATGTCACAGAATTCAGCCAAAACTCGCACTTTGAAAATTTTGTATATAATTGTCGAGTTCGAAGAATGCCAAGAACAATACGTAAATGATCTGCATGTTCTGATTCTGTGCGAGAGTATATCAGAATATCTTCAATGAATACTATCATGAATAAATCCAAGAGTGGCCTGAATACATTATTCATCAAATTCATGAACACTGCCGGAGCATTAGTCAACCCAAACGACATCACCCGGAATTCATAATGGCCATATCTCGTTCTGAAAGCTATTTTAGGAATATCTTCATCTCTAACTCTCACTTCATGATAACCCGACCTCAAGTCTATTTTAGATAACCATTTGGCACCCTGTAGTTGATCAAATAAAACATCTATCCTTGGGAGAGGATATTTGTTCTTTATCGTCACCTTGTTCAACTGCCTATAATCGATGCACATTCGTAGGAAACCATCTTTCTTTCTCACGAACAAGACTGGTGCTCCCCACGGTGATGAACTAGGTCTAATAAACCCCTTCTCAAGCAAATCTTTCAACTATGCCTTTAGCTCTTTCAATTCTGCCGGAGCCATTTGGTAAGGAGGAATGGAAATAGGCTTGGTGTCCGGCAACACATCAATAGCAAAGTCAATTTCGCTTTCTAGAGGAAGGCCTGGAAGTTCATCTGGAAATACATCCGGAAATTCATTCACTACCAGAACAGATTGAAAAGTTGGTGACTTTGCTTCGGTATCATGAACTCAGACTAGGTGATAAATATAGCCTTTAGCTATCATCTTCCTAGCTTTAAGGTAGGAAATAAACCTACCTTTTAGAGAGGCTGAATTACCCTTCCATTCAAGCACGGGCTCTCCCGTAAATTGAAATCGAACTATTTTCATCCGACAATCAACGTTAGCATAACATGAAGCCAACCAATCCATACCCATAATCACATCGAAATATAACATTTCCAGCTCGATTAAATCAGCTTTGGTCTGGCGATCGCATATCACAATTACATAATTTTTATACACTTGTCTAGCTATCACGGGATCACCAACCGGAGTTGATACCTCAAAAGGTTTTATTGGCTCAGGTTTCACCCCAATACGACCAGCAACATACGGGGTAATATAAGACAAGATAGAACCCGGATCTATCAATGCATACACATATAGGAAAATATGGATAATGTACCTGTAACCACATCCGGGGAGGACTCAAGATCCTGTCGTCCAGCTAAGGCATACACACGGGGCTGAGTGGCACCTGAAGTAGATGCTCCCCCTCTGCCTCTACCTCGACCTGCTGAAACCGGGGGAGTCTATCCTACCGGGCGCACTGAGGAAGAACCAGCCGCTGATCCTATGGGCTGAACCCCAACTCTACCACTCATCGACAGGCAATCTCGCATCATGTACCCAATCTGGCTGACGGCATAGCAAGCATCTGATCCATGGCGACACTGTCCGGAATGTAATCTACCGCACTGGCTGCACCGCGGTACTGGGGGTATCCTCTAGCTATAATCTCCCCCAAACTGAAAATCTGAGGCCCTCGAACTCTAACCCGGTCCTGAATGAAAAGACCGATCAAATCTCCTACCCGTAAATCGAGGAGGTGCATTAGTCACCGACTGGCCTGAGTGCCTAGAATGTGTCTGCCTTGATCCCCCTCTATAATCACTGCCTACCCCCATGGATCTGGCCCTCTTGCCTTGCCTCCTATCAATATCACGATCACCCCTTTGTGGATATTGTTATCCTTCTAAGTTCTGGGCATGGGCTTGAATTCGAGAAATATCCATCCCATCTTGTAACGAAGCCGTCAAACAATTCTTGAACAAATGTAGCTTTAAGCCACTCACAAAGCGATACACTCTATCTCCCATGTCGGCCACCATATTCGGGGCATATCTAGCCAATGAATTAAATTGAAGACTATATTCCCGAGCACTCATGTTTTCTTGCTTTTGATTTAAGAACCTATCCGCTCTAGCTCGGCGGACCTCGGGTGGCAAATAGTGGCGGATGAAAGCATCTACAAATTCTTGCCACATGGGAGGAGGCGCATTTTCTTTTCTTGATGCTAGCCAATTATTGTACCACAATACCGCCACATCTCAGAGTCTATAAAATGCCAACTCCACAGATTCAGTTTCGGAGGCATGAATAATCCTCAATGTTCTTAGCATCTCATCAATAAAACCTTGCGAGTCTTCATTCGGCTTTGACCTGAAAAACTCCGGAGGATTCAAACTCATGAAATCACGGGCTCTGGTACTAGATGTCCTATCACTAGGACCGGCACTCTGCCGCTGTGCCTGGGCGGCAACTAACCGTGTCAATAGATGAATGGCCTCGGTCACTTGTTGACCCGAAGCGACCGGTGGAGGAACTGGAGCTGAAGCTCCTCCTTGTTCTTCTACATTGGGCGGGGTGGAGGAAGTATTAGATGGGGCCTAATTATGTGATTCACCCTCTTCTACATTCATCGGAGGCTCTCTTTCCACCCGCCTTTTCATCGTAGTCTTGCCCTTCTAGGTAGTTGTAGCTTTTCCCTTTGGCGGCATATCTGAAATAATAGTACACTATTAAGAGGGGAAAATCTTATAACACAGCTCTATCGCACGATCTCTTAAGATGAAAGATGGTCATTTTTCCTAAATGCCCTGTAGCCTCTTGTTTATTAGTGTGGCGCGCAACACACCATAAACAAGACTCTACTAGACACGGCTCGTAGACACTTCGTAGGACTAAACTGCTCTGATACCACTTTTGTCACGACCCGGCTAGGGGCCGTGACGGGTACCCGGGGCTAACTGTTATATCCCGCATTCTTGTACAATCGGATAATTCAAGACAATCGCGGGAAGACAGTAATCAAGGCCATATTTTTACTTTGCTGGGCATATAAGTTGTTATGAAAATATTAAAGTGGAAATAATGAGAAAGGTCAAGGGCATAAAAGGAAATTCGCAATATGACTCGGGGAAATATGGAGGGAGACGAAGGGCAAATTTGGAATGTGGAAAAATTAAATTTTCATGAAAAGCACAAAATAATAATAATATGGGCTTGGAGGAAAAATGGGCCATTTAGGCCATCTATAGTAAATGGGCCAAAGCCCATATGAGCAAAATTTATAAGTCCATAAGATGACTTAATTAGTCATCTTATTCATTATTTCTCTAGAACTTTCAAGAAAAAGCAAGAACAAAAAAAGAAGGAGAAAACCTTGAGGCCATTTCGGCCAAGAGGAATTCCACAAGAAAAAATTGGCTAAAATTCCTTCAAAAATCATTTTCTACCAAGTAGAGGGTCCTTAACAAAGTGGAGTTGTTGTTGAAGCAAGAAAAATTCAAAATCATACAAGTTGCCAAGTTGTAGTCAAGTGAAGAAGTGGAGGAAAAGAAAGGTGAGGACTTGTCCTCTTTTACATGTTATGAATATTTATGCATGTTGTAGTGTACAAAAGTGGATGAAATTCATGAAGAACAATGTTATGGGATGTGGTTGTGAGGTGTAATATGTGTATGTATGTGTAGGAATCATGTTTCAATTGTTTCATCTAGTATTTGGTTATTATTGTTGTGAATGCTATGTGGAATAATGGAAGTTGAATAAATTTGGAGAGGTTGTAGTGTGTATGCTTGATGTTGGCCATATAGTTGTAGTGTAATATGGAAGATAAATGGTTCTTGTTGTTATGGAAAATTTGTTGTGAGGTTGTTATAGGAAAATATGTGACTTTATTGTAGTTTATGTGAATATGGAAATGAAAGTGGCAAGATGCAAATTATGATTGTTATTAATGAAATTGGAAGGTGAAAAATGCATTGTGGGTGAATTATGGTTTTGGTGGAAGTTTATGTAAATTGAATATTATGTTCTTACATGTATAGAAGACAATGATATTAGTATGGTGTTGTTGAAATATATATTATAAGGTTAGTATTGTTTTATGAAAGTTGGAAGGTCTTGAAGGAAATTGTATATTGATTGAATTGTTAGTATTGTTGTTGGCATTGTTGTTGATACTTTGGCCGGGTTGAATTCTCGGGGTTGTTGTTGATTGAAATTGGCCAAGTTGAACTTGGTTGGATGGAGTATTTACAGGGGAAGTGCTGCCGAAATTTCGGTAGACAAATGTTACTTTAAGATTCCAATTCCAAAAGCTCTAACCAAAGTTGGTAAATGTGACCAATTTGTAGATTTTGGCGGATTTGCGACTTGAATTCGGGATAGCATACAGAGTGGCAAGAGGTATGTAAGGCTTCATCCTTCCTTCTATGGCATGTCTTAGACGTAATAAGTTGGATATGAGCCTCGGGGACAACCCTATCCTCCGGAATCCGCGCCTAAAGTTTCCCCTTTCCCATTCAGTAGAATTGAACTAAAAATGGTGTAAAAAGTTGGAAAACTTCCTAAGCCTCTAGAACTTGCTACATAGGACCCGACTACCTTAAAACCCTCATAAGTGACGTCATAGAATGGAATGTACACAAATTTGGCACGCCGCCTCAGTTGACCCGAGGTGGGCCCAGTTTTTCCCGGTTTTCCTTTGTTGACTCGTTTGACTTGTTTCGAAGTTGAATCTAAAAGGGAACTTTTGACCCTTGTTCCGATTATTAAACGGCAAGTACTGTACCATTCTAATGGAATTATGTCCATGATGACCGTGGTAACGATGATGTCAAGAAAAAAGAATACGCCTATGACAAGCATGACAAAGATGATTTCATGACTAAAATGATGAATATGATCTTATATGGATAACGATGTAGTCCAAAATGAGAAAATGCCTACGGTAGATATGTTGACGATATGTTCTGCTATGAAAAGGAAAATATAAAAATGTTAAACTATATCTTGATACCCTAATTCTATTACAGGTAATGACTACTCTAAAGGTTCTAAGTAAATGAAACTATACCTTAGGACCCTATTTGATGTTTTTCTCATAATGACACTTTTCATTGGTAGCCTCGCCTTATAATACTCGTCCCTTCAAGGTGAGACAAAGCGACTACGGTTGTTCCATAATGTAATCGGAGGTTACCGACCTTACGTCACTCCGATGGATATGTGACTTTCTTTGGGCTTCCATGCATGCTATTTATAAGATACATGTATATGTGTATGGGTATGTATATGTATATGGGGAAAGGGGAAGGGCAACTGTTTTATCACCACCTGATTCAGCTGGATTCCATCCCGGACGCGGGATGCCCGGACGCGGGATATGGGAGAGCCGTACGCGGAGTCTGTATATGTGATGTATGATATATATGATATGATATGTTGGGACACCGTTGGGGAGGGGGTGGGAGAGCCGATGTATTCGGCGTCTGTTAATGTGAGGAAAAGATACCGTTTACTGAAATTTACTGTTTTCTGTATACGAAAATAAGGAACACCGTGTTCTGAAAAAGGGGCTAAGCTTGCATGGTATCTGCCTACAAGGCATGCACATGTACAACTTACTTCTGCTCCAGGACAAGCTCTGTATGTCTATTCTGTTATTATTCACACTCTATATTCAGTTACTATGTTTTCATTCATGCCTTACATACTCAGTACATTATTCGTACTGACGTCCCTTCTTGTGGACGCTGCGTTTCATGCCGCGCAGGTCAGCAGACAGGTGGATTTGAACCCTAGAAGCTCTACCAGCCGCACTTGACAGCGCTCCAGTTGTTCCGGAGCCCCACTTCCGCGGTACTATTTTGCGTATGTATATTCGGGCACAGCAGTACCCGGCCCTATCTATGTATAAGTGTACTATGTCTAGAGGCTCGTAGACAGATATGCACAGTCAGTTATGTACAGTTAGATATGTGGTATTTTGGCATCTTAATGCTGCTATGTAAAGTGATAGCGAAGTTTACTAGTCTATGTTCATAATGACGCTGCCAATGTTAATGTTAAAAAACAAATATGGTACTGTTCATACGGTTTGCTAAGAGGTAAAGGTATAATGATAGATAAGGGGTGCTCGGTACAAGTATCGGGTACTCGTCACGGCCCCTAGTCGGGTCGTGACACTAACCACCGAGCATCACTCATTCTACTACTCATCATACTCATTAAGCGTTCTTTTATCAATTTCATACTCAAATCATAGGAAAATCATTTTTCATTTAAGAACATAAATACTTTTATATACATAAGCCTTTTGGCTATCAAAATGACAATATGTATATATACAGTAGTAACCTCGTGAGACCATATAACCCACAACTGCATATCTACGAGCCTCTACTAAAGTGCTAAACATAGGGACGGGATAGGACCCCGTCGTGCCCAAAATATATATGTGTACGCAAAAGAATAATCAAGGCACCTCCGGAACAATGGAGTGCTCTCAAATCAGCCACTAGCTCCTACGAATCTGGATCAAGATCACCCCCTTGTCTACCTGTGGGCATGAACACGGCGTCTAAAGAAAGCGGACGTCAGTACGAACATTGTACTGAGTATGAGAGGCATAAGTAATGAAAATATGTCAATGAGATAGAGGAAGCATCAATAAGGGGCAACCGTATATGACTATCACTCATAAAAGAATAACACATGCTGGCTTACTCATAATCATCATCATGTCATGTGTGCATAAATGTATAAGCTGCCCGTCCATTAGGTACAATGTGATAATCATTAGCCTGCGTCCAGGCCTCCCGCGTCCGGGGTACCATATCTTGCCGCCCACTAGTGGTGTCTGCCCGTGTCACCTAAACATGGTGTACATATATAGCTGCCCGCCTCAGCGTTGTCTGCCCGGCCATATAGGCGCAGTGTAATATCATCAACATATACTCATCATAATGTATGCATAATAACTCCAAGATAGCTATACTTTATCGGGGTGACATAAGGTCGTGAACCGCCGATCCCATTATGGACATTTATAAGTATTCTGCCTCACCTTGAAGGAAATATTATATAAGGTGAGTGTATGCAATAAACGGAATTATTATCTTTATAGGAACATCATATCATTAGGCTCGTAACATATCTCTTATCTCATATAGCTACTCATGAACATAGACTTTTAGTTTTCCGGAATGTTGGAAATTCATGAAGAGGAAGGAAAAGTCATGCTATAGGATTCATGCCATAGAAAGAAAGGACTAGCCTCACATACCTTTTACGTTTAACTAATCTATCGCTTACTTGTTCTCCTTCGATGCCCACGTTTCTTCCTTCAAGAGAAGTCGCATGAACATTAGCTAATCGATTACTTAAACATGCCTTCTAAAGCTAAAGAAAATTGGGCAGCATTTCCTTTGTTTATACAACTTTTCCCATATTCTATATCAACTCCCAAACGTTCATAACCATATTCACAATATCACAAACAACAATCATCATTCATATACATTACCCACATTTCGTAGTTTCACTCCAATTTCTCCATAATCACGATCATAGTTCATTATTGCATTTTCTCACATATAATACTTATTCCATGTTCTAAATGTCGTTCACAACATACTTACAATTACAACATACCAATATTCATAATTCACCCCAAACTACTACTCAACAATGACACTATTCACACATTCATGACCCATTTTCTACCTCCTTCTACAATCCAAGTGTTTCAACTTTTCAATACTTTAAATAACATGTAAATACCATAAAACTCACCTTAGATAGTGTAGGAATAAGCCTTGAGTTGAAATATTCCTCTTTCACCAAAACCCTAGTTCACTTCCTATGAAATTTTCTTGCCTTAGATGAACCCTAGTGAGTTTCTTGCACTTGATTCTACTAATTCTTGGTGTTACTCCTTGATTTCCCTTGGATATATGTTGATATAGAGTGGGAAAGGTTAGTCCATTCACCGCTCAGCAACCCGAAATTCCGAGGTGTAACATCAATATATCAATCCGAATTCAACATCACAAGTAAACACCAAACCATCTTAAACAAGCCATAATGCAATGCAATGAAAGATGTATGAATGCAATGTAATTTCATGCAAATGTTGTGTACACATATGCTCTGGACGGAAATATCGACATCTCGGTAGCACAACCTAGTGTGACTCGTGAAGTCTAAGTGCCACCCATCCCGGATCTTTGCCCAACAGATAGACCGGACCCCAAATCTTTCCTCACGGGGGGTTCTCACGGGCACCACGTTGGGGGACCCGAGGAGTCCATGCACTATCAACGATTCTAGAACTAACATTGGATATCGGCCATGCAATCAACGATTCCGGAACTAATATCGGATATCGTCCATCTCACGTCACTCAAGTAAAAGAGTTTTATCAAGTATCAATTTCACTTAATCAACGATTCCGGAATGAACATCAGACATCGCCCATCTCACGTCACTTAAGTAAAAGAGTTTTATCCATTATAATCAGGATATCAACAATGTATCATAAATGGATGAGAATACGTGCAATGCATGTGTCAAGGTGAACAGTTTGATCAGTATCGCAAGCACCAACAGTCGGGTACGCTAACAATATATTCGAATTACAAATACCAACAGTGGGCATGCTAACAATATATCTGAATTACAAATACCAACAGTTAGTATGCCAACAATATATCCGAATTATAAATACCAACAGTGGGAATGCCAACAATATCGTAATCAAGATGATAAACAGAATCCCATATCAATCAATAACTCATGGCATCAAGTCGGCACAACAGAACAATCAAATCACAATACAATGGGGTGACTAGTCCCAAACACACAACAGGTTAATCAAATCGATATACATTATTACCACTTCCCTAATCAGCCTATTAGCTTATAACAAATAGTCTCACCCTACACTCACAATCATTCGTCACAACTCGATCTAGAACTCAGTCACAATCATTGGTGCATTTTATCCTTCCATTTATCAACTAGATTCACTATTAATGGCATAACACAAATAATCACATATTATGGGAATTCTCATCATTACACACAGAAAATAGGTATCACCCGCTACTTCTAAGTCACATAAAATCCACCGGTACTTACGAAACCCAATCAAACATCCTAAAGAATCTACAGGCCACAAGCCCGAACATACAAGTCACACATCAATACCATCCTAGGATTCCATCCCGAATCTCCAATTCCTACACATGCATTCTCCATTCCTTCTAATACACAAATATGGGAAACTAACCCGAGTCTACCGAAGGGAAAGATGTAACTTACTTGGTGGCCGAATAGGTGCCACGAACCCACACAATTGCCTTGTCTTTCGAAGCGTCTCCAAATAATCAAACTCTATTCACATGTAAATTCTATGTAAGAACCATGAAGAATGATATCCATATTGACTACTTTCTATTCGGGTTAAATTTCACCCTTTAATTTAGGAAAAAACGGGTCTCAAGGCCAAAACGGGAATTTTATGGTCAAAATACTAAATTCACTACCAAAAGGTCAAAACCCATTACTATAATCATAGGAATACTCAATTAATTCTCAAAATCATCATTTATATAAAAACCCCAAATTTGGGTCTAAGAACCCAAACTTTGATTCAAGAAATTCAACTCTAGAAGGAAGATTATTGATTAGCAAGCCTAGATATAACATTATCTAGCATGAATAACAACAATTACTCATCACTTAGGAGCCAATTCGTTTTTAAGACCTTTTGAAGAAAAACCCCATAAACCCTCTTTTGATTCGAAGGATTCTATGGCAAGATTAAGGATTAGGAGATGAAGCCAAATGATTATTGTTACACCTCGGAAATTTCCCCCGTGAATGTACGACGAATAGACTAACGAAAAATACGGTTATATGATGTTTTAATGAGAAGGGAACGACGTTTGACGACCTTAAGTGAGATTTCAAAGACAATGGGAACAAGAGATAGGTTATGCTCCACAATGACTGATTATAGGTTCTGAAGACGTGGAAGTTGCAGATTTGTACTTTGGCCCAGTCGGTCGTAAAATGAAATACGGACCGTAAAGTAGTATACGGCCCGTAAACCACCATGTCGTATTCCAACTCACAAAACTTCAACTTTCTGCAAAATGTTCAAATGGTTAAATACGACTTGGAATACGGACCGTAAATCAAAATACGGCCCGTAAACTGCGATCGTAAATCACTATGATCCCCAGCATACCTTTATGGTTTTGTTATGCTTAAATACGACCACGAAATACGACCCGTAAACTAGAATACGGTGTTATATCCCGTAATTTTGCACATTCGGATAAATTGAAATAAGTGTGACTTGTATGAGATAGAACAATATTTTGATCTTATTTAATAGATATGTTGTTTATGAGAAATGTTGATGCGGAAATATGGAGCAACGCTACGGGTAAAAATTGGAATTTCGGAAACTAATTTCATGAATTACAAATGTTAGCCAACTAATTGGGCTAAAAAAAAAAAGAGAAAATGAGGCCCAAAATATAGGGGTGGCCGGTTATGACCAACAAATGGCCCAACCCATGATTAATTAACTCATGTGATAAATAATAAAAAGGGTCCATCACTTAGTCATCATCCTTAGAAGTTTCAAGACAAATAAAAGTGGAGAGCAAGAATTAAGGGCTTATTCGGCCAAGCACCCCAAAAAAATTGAACTTTTGATTTTGATCACAAAATAATATTTCCTCCTAGCAATCCCACTAAGTTGAAGGTCCTCTCTAACAAGGGATAGTTGTTGAAGCAAGAAAACCGCTCTTTGTTGCGAAATCACAACTTTAGCTAAGTTGAGAAGTTGTGAAGAAAGGTAAGACTTCATCCTCTTTTATGTATTATAAATGGTTCATATATGTTGTAATGTGTAGGAAAGGATAAAACACATGAGAATATGGAAGTTTGCATGGTGGTCGTATGAATATGTATATGGCCGTGTGTATGTATATGTTGTATAGGCAGGATGAATTAACTCTATGTAGCATTCTAGTTGTGGTTGTTGTGGACTCTATATTGGGAATGAAAATTTGATGATTTTGGTTGAGGTTATGAATGTTGGGTGTTGGCCGTGTGGCATGTGTGTTGTGTAGGAAAAATGAATAAATTTCTATGTGGTAATTTGATTGTTGTCGATATGTATTTTACGACAAAAATGAGAATTTGATGGTTTAAATTGATGTTAGAATGGTTACGGGTTGATTTGGAAGCCAATGTGATCTTGGTGTCATTTCTTAATTTGTGAGAATAATGTTGTTAATGTGTGTATTGTTAGTGTAGTTCATGAAATTGGAAGATGAAAATGTGTTGTGAATGTTTATGTCGAAGATTGAAGGTGTTGGGCGAATTATGGTTTTGGTGGAACTTTTGTATATTTTGTAGAATAATGTGAAATGCTTTCGAATTGTATTTGAATGGTCTTGAATTAGTAAATGAATATGAAAATGTTGATATTAGTTTGAAAGTGTGAAGTTGGAATAGAAATTGTGGCACTATGTAGAAAGGGAGACTACTCATGTTAGAATATGTTTTGTAGTAATTGTTGATGTTGTTGGTATTGTTGTGGGTGTTGTTGTTGGTATTTTGGCCAAGTTAATTCTCGGGGATGGTATATTTACAGGGGAGATGCTGCCGAAATCTCGGCAGAATATAAGTGGATTTACTTGAGAAATTAAGACAAGTGTTGATTTAAGACTAAATTCCTAAAGGCTTATAATCAATGTTTGGTATTTGTGACCAATTGTAGATTTTGAAGGATTTGGAACTTGAATTTGGAGAAGCTTAAGAAGCGGAAAAGGTATGTAAGGCTTTACTTTTCCTTTTTTTGGCATGTCTTAGACATATTAGGTTTGGACACGAGTCTTGGGGATGATTCTATTCATAGAAATCCGAGTTTGAATTTGACCCTTTTTCATTCAATAGAATTGAACTAAGTTCGGCATGCCTTGTTGAAACAAATGCATAAACACCTATAACTTGCCCAAATGGAACCGAATGACACTAAGACTTTCATATGTGACTCCATGAAGCTTAATGTATGTAATTTGTGTATGCCACCTCTGTTGACCGAGGTGGGTCCACTATTCCCGAATTCTCTCCTATTGTCCCATTTGACTTATTTCCGTACTATAACTAAAGGAAACTTTTGGTTATCATTCCGACTACTAAACAACAGTTGTTTTAATTAATCCATTGACTCCTACGATATATTTTGGTCTGTACGGATGATCTCAAAGGTTTTTCCTTGGCATAATCTGTTATGATATCTGAAAGTTATGCACTATGACTATTGTTTGATACTTCCTCTGAATGATCTACCGTCCGGATTATCCTATCGAGTCTTTTTAAATATTTTATGATGTATATGATTTCACACTACTCTGCTCGTGCGTACCCTTATTATGTCGTTTGCCAAGTCCCGGCCGTATGTTATTATTCGTACTACGTTATGTCTGGTCCCAATATATATGTTAGGAGTATGATATGTATGTTATATGTTATATGTATATTATATATGGATCGGGCTGCACGTTCCGCAGCACTATATGATATGTATATATGGATCGGGCCGTACGTTCCACGACAGTATATGTTATATTAGGGATCGGGCCGAACGTTCCTCGACAGTATATATTATATTATGGATCGGGCCGTACGTTCCACGGCAGTATATATATTATATTGTGGATCGGGCCGAACGTTCCTCGGCAGTATATATTATATATGGATCGGGCCGTACGTTCCACGGCAGTATATATTATATATGGATCGGGCCGTACGTTCCACGGCAGTAGGATATGTATATATGGATCGGGCCGTACGTTCCACGGCAGTATGATATGTATATATGGATCGGGCTGTACGTTCCACGGCAGTATATGATATGTATATATATGGATTGGTTATATGAATATGTATATGGAGACATATGATGCCAGCACGTAAGTTTTGTATTTAGAAAGTAAGTGTTTTGGTACTCTGAACGATTTTTCTTATTTTCTGTACTTCTTCTGGCGTACAGTATCGGCATACATGATTTGCACTCTGAGAGATAAACACCCCGGTATTTTGACTAGTGTACACTCTCTTTGTACTATGATTCCGATTGTGATTCTGTCTGTTATACTTCTGTACTTCTGATTCCGATTATGACTCTGTATACTGTATTCATGCCTTACATACTCAGTACATATTCCGTACTGACCCCCTTCTTCGGGGGCTGCGTTTCATGCCGCGCAGGTACACCCCTATGATGTGCAGTTTGATAGAAGATGTTCCAGCGGAGATGGCAAGCTCCATTTGCTCCCGGAGTGTTGCCGAGTCAGAGTTTGTATGTTATGATTTCCGGATTTATGTTAGAGACTTTGCAGACGGCGTCGTGGGTATTGGTGGTCAGTCTATAAGCGGCTCCATCAGCCGATATGTCATTCTCTGTCATGTAATAAATTTTTATATAATTACAGATTTTGTTTAATTTTAAGAACGATAAAAGGAAGACTTCGAAAGCTTAATATGTATTTTACTTTATCCGATTTTCAGAGTCTGAAGAAATTATGTGTGTAATAAGAATCTGTGGGTTCGTTCGGCTCCGGATATGGGGTCGGGTACCCATCACACTCTAGGGATATTAGGGTGTGACATACGGACCGTAAACTGGGTTTACGACCACTATGCACTTCAACTACTGTTCATTCCGGATCAGATTTTAAGTCATTAAAAGGAGACCCAAGCTCATTAAATTCATTTCATTTTCCACGATTCTCCTCTATAGAAACCTCTAGAATACTCTCCACTCTTCATTACAAGAAAATCAAAGGAAATCCATGATCAATAACATCAAATCCATGAGACAAAGTGTATGAAACCTAGCTAAAGTTCATCTCTCTCAAGGAAACCCAAAAAAAGTGAAGTAGGGTTTTGGTGCTAGAGGAGTAATACCACTCAAGGCTTGTTCCTACAACATCTAAGGTAAGTTTTATGGCATTTACATGTTATTTAGGATATGGAAGAGTTGAAAAACTTAGATTATAGAAGGGTGTAAGAAATGGGTCATTCATGAGTAAATAGTGTCATGGTTGGATGGTAGTTGGGTTGAATTATGAATGTTGGAGTGTTGTGATTATGAATACGTTATAAATGACATTTAGACCATGAAATAAATATTATGTATAAGGAAACGCGATAGTAAGCTATAACCATAAATGTGGAGAAATTGAAGAGAAATGGTAGAATGTGGTCAATGTATATAGATGATGATTGTTGATTGCGATATTGTGAATGTTGTTGTGAGCGTGTGGGAGTTGATATAGCCTATGGGAAGAGTAGTATAAATAGAGGAAGTGCTGCCCAATTTTCCTAGGAATAGTCACGCATTTTTATAGTCTAATTAACTAACGTTGGCACGAATTCTCTTGAAGGTGGAACGTGACATTGAAGGAGAACAAGCGAACGCTAGGATAAGTAAACAACAAAGGTATGTAAGGCTTATCCCTTCCTTCAAAGGCATGAATCTTTCAAGATTTCCATGATTCTCCTATATGATGGAGCTTATGAGTCCGTAAATATACCAAATTACATACGAGCATGATAATGATGATAATGACCAAAAGCATAGAGATTCGATAGTTCATGATACGATGATCCCACAACGCTAATGATGTCATTGTTGTTAACACTCACCTTATGCACTATTTCCTTCAAGGTGATGCAAGTACTCATAAACGTTCATAATATAATCGGGGGTTTACGACCTTACGTCACCCCGACATAGCCATGGTTGTCTGCAAAGTCTAATGTATGCTCCTAACACTAAATGTGAAATGGTGCTAAGTCATTATATGTTTATAAGATGATCAATAATGCTAGCTTATAATATGCCTATGTTATGTATGAAAATGCCAAGTTATGATAAGATTATGATATGTTCATGAAATGTGCTATAATGATGGATAATGGTTGATTATGTGATGATGAAATTCCACCGCGCTAGAATGGACGGGCATGTCACCGCTAAAGCGGGCTGCATATGGTTCCACCGTGCCTAGATGGCCGGGCATGTCACCGCTAAGGCGGGCTGCGATGCTACACCGAGCCTAGAGGGTCGGGCATGATTACCACTAGTGGGTGGCATATGATGGTTACCCGAACGCGGGTTAACGATGAGGATTGTGATGTGACGAGATATGTCATATGACGAGATACGTGATGTGACGAGATATATGATGTGATGACATATGTACCATAACTATGTAAAATATGATATATGTACAAAATGTAATTGCTTATCACACTCTTGCAGGTTATATCTTTCTCTTATGGCTCACGATCCTTCTATTACGTTTATTTCATTTTTTCCTTACATACTCAGTACAATGTTCGTACTGACGTCCGTTTTCTTATGATTTGAGTATAAAAATCGATAAAAGAGTAGTTAACAAGCATGATGAGTAGTAGAACGAGCGGTGCTCGGTGGTTAGCCCCGGGTACCCATCGCGGCCCCTAGCTGGGTCGTGACAAAAGTGGTATCAGAGCAGTTCAGTCCTAGGAAGTGTCTACGAGCCGTGTCTAGTAGAGTTTTATTTTTGGTGTGTTGCGCGCCACATCAATAAACAAGAGGCTACAGGGCTTTTAGGAAAAATGACCATCTTTCTTTTATGAGATCGTGCGATAGAGCCATGTATAAGACTTTATCCTCCCTAATAGTGTTGTGATTTCAGAATGCTGCCAAAGGGAAAGGCTACAGCTGCCCAGAAGGGCAAGACTGCGGCAAAGAGGGGGGTAGAAAGAGAGCCTCTGATGAATATAGAAGAAGGCGAATCACATAATGAGGCCTTGTCTAATACTTCTTCTACCCCGCCTAATGTGGAAGAACAAGGAGGAGCTCCAGCTCCAATTCCTCCACCGGTTGCTTCGGGTCAACAAGTGACCGAGGCCATTCAGTTAGTGACACAATTGGTCGCCGCACAGGCACAACGACGAAATGCGAGTTCAAGTGATCGGGTAACTAGTACTCGGGCCCGTGATTTTATAAGTCTAAATCCTCCGGAATTCTTCGAGTCAAAGCCGAATGAAGACCCGCAATTTTTCACAGATGAGACGTTGAGGACATTGAAGATTGTCCATGCCTCCGAAACTGAATCCGTGGAGTTGGCATCTTATAGACTCCGGGATGTGGCAGTTTTATGGTACAACAACTGGGTATTATCAAGAGGACAGAATGCGCCTCCTCCAGTTTGGCAAGAATTCGTGGATGCATTTATTTGCCACTATTTGCCACCCGAGGTCCGCCGAGCTAGAGCGGATAGATTTCTACATCTGAGGCAAGGAAATATGAGTGCCCGGGAGTATAGCATGCAATTTAATTCCTTGGCTAGTGTTATATCCCGTGTTTTTGCGCATTTGGAAAAAAAAAAATTTGAAACAATCTTGCCTTGAAGGAAATAAGGCTATGTTCTTAATTTATTTAACACATGTGTAATATTCATGAAAAATATTGATGCGGAAATACGGAGGAAGGCTAAGGGAAAAATTGGAATTTTGGAAATTAGTTTCGGGAATTACAAAAATAGGATCTATAATCTTTTGGGCTCAAAAAAAAAAATTCAAAATGAGGCCCAATAATTAGAGGGGTGGCCGGCCAACATGCCATGGCCCAACCCATGAAAATGGTCATGTGACAAATTAAATTAAGTGAGCAATATATAAGTGTGTTTATCCTTAGAATGTTCAAGAACATAAAACAAGAACAAGAGGAGCTAAAGAAAAGGGCCATTCGGCCCTTGCTCTCCAATTTCACCTCTCAAAATTTTGATCCAAAAATTATTGTCTTGAGGTTTTCCCACTAAATTGAGTGTCCTCTACAACTTGGTGCAATTATTTGGGAGAATAGAGCACTTGTTCCATCAATCTCACACTTGGGCTAAGTGAAGAAGACTAAGGAAAAAGGTAAGAATTCATCCCTTTTATTTGTGTTATGAAGTCTTGTTTGTGTTGTAGTATGTGGGAATGAGTTGATTGTATGGAAAAATGGAAGATTTCCAAAGTGGGTATGGAATATAGTGTATAGCCGTGAGTGTATATATGTGGTATACATATATGAGTTGAATTTTATGTTATATTCTAATTGTGTGTATGATGGAATTCATATTGAGAATGAAAGTGGATTAAATTTGGTTGAAGTTGGAAATGTATAGGTTGGCCGTGTAGTATTTGAAGTTGGAATGAGAATGAATTAATTTGGTTTAACATGTTAGTTATGTTGTTGTGATGCTTGCAATGTAAATAAATATAAAATGATGCAAGTTTGCATTGAAATGGAATGTAGAAGTTTATGTCGTTTTAGTATGATTTACGACGTTATGGAAATGAAGTTGTTAAGATGCAAATTGTGATGATTGTTGATGAACTTGAAAGAATGAAACATGTTATGAATAAGTATGTTAAAGATTAGAAGTTTTGAATGAATTATGACTTTGGCGGAAAGTTTGTATATTTTGTATATCTCATGAATATTGTGTAGAAATGATATGAGGTGCTTCTAAATGGCATTGTAATGGTCTTGATTAATGATGAATATGAAAACATTGAGCTTAGTTTGGAAGTGTGAAGTCGGAATGAAAGTTATCGTATTATGTCGGAAAGAAGAATAGTGGTGCCATATTGTGTTTTGCGGTTATTATGGTTGTTCCTAGTATTGCTCTTGGGTTGTTGTTGATTATTTTGGCCGAGTTGAATTCTCGGGGATGTTATATGTACAGGGGAAATGCTGCCCAAATTTCTGTAGAAAAGTGTTGACTTTAGATTTAAGCCTAAAGCCTTATGGTTAACATTTGGTAAATGTGACCATTTGCAGATTTTGGACGAAACGGGAAGTGAACTTGGAAAGGCGTAAAGTGCGTAAAAGGTATGTAAAGCTACCCCAATCCTTCTTTTGGCATGCCCTAGGTATACTAGGAGCGGATTCAGGCCTCAGAAGATATTCTGCCCGTCGGAATCCGCGTTTGAAATTATCATTTTTTCGTTCAATAGGATTGACCCCTTTAAGTATACTTTATTGAAAAATTATGCAAACTTCTCCAAACTTCCTAGAAAGTTATGGAACATCCCTAAGACCTCTGTAGGTGACCCCATAAGTTTGAAATACGCAAATTGAGCCCGCCGCCTTGTTTGTCCCGAGGCGGGCCCACTATTTCCGATTTTACCCTTATGACGATTTGTAACTTGATTTCAAGCGATTTTTAAGAAAACGTCTTTACTACTCTTCCAACTACTAATGATACTTATTCTGGATACTATATTGAGTCTCCGTAAAGGTACGATATTTTGTATTACGTTTAGCTCCACTATTCCAGCTTTGCTCTCTTATCGTACTATTGCCTTATTTTCGAACAATATAAAATAAAATGTTTTAACTATCCTTTCAACTACTAAGGAAAATCGTTTACTGACTCCCTCGAGTTTGGTAAGCCATTTTGGAATATGAAAAAGATTTCAGGAGGACTATTCTTCCGTAACTCATTATGACATATGACATACACTTGTTATGATTCCGTCCGACTTCATTGATTTGATTTGTCATTCGATATGCCTCAATGAGTCTCTGGAAATCTATGATATTTTTATTGCATTTAGTCTCTCACTACTCCATTCGTGGATGCCTCAATGTTTCCCACACTGAGCCCGGGCCAGGATATGTTGTCAAGCGTATTCCACTGCATTGTTCGCCGTGCCTCGTGTGAGGGGGCAGGTATATATGTACATGGGTTTTGGAGTATGCTGTGCCATGTACACACATTTTGATATGCTATGATCTGATATGGCCATCTGATATGATATGTTATGTTACGGGGTTATCCCCTACTCTATTCTGTATGTATGGTGGCACCAGCGTCGGGGGGTGGCCACGATCTGTTTGTCGAGCCCTTGGCAGGGGCCGGACATGATATGATGTATGTTTCTGAACACACTCCTCATGTTTTGAAAATATGCATTTGATACTCCGGATGTCACACTCACTTCTCTGTAAGCCCTGTTTCGATTATGATCTTGTTCCGTATTGGGACCAGGTACGACATATGTTTTCAACAAATACTATTTATGCTTTATGATCAATATTTTGCTAATCTGGATATTCTGTCCATTTTCTGTACCTTCTCTTCTGATTATGACTTTGTTTACTACGTTCTGTGCTTTACATACTCAGTACATATTTCGTACTGACCCCCTCTCCTCGGGAGCTGCGTTTTCATGCCGCGCAGGTACAGAAGACAGGTTTGCTGACCGCCTGCCTAGGACATCTATTCTGCTATATTGGGAGCGCTCTTTTGTTCAGAGCCTGGATATTGGTACAGTCTGCCGCTATTATATATATGTATGTTATTCAGGGGTATGACGGGGCCCTGTCCCGTCTTATGATTCTGTTATGTACTGTAGAGGTCTGTAGACATACTTGTGTGGGTTCTGTATATGTTTGGGTATGATATGATCTGTGACAGCCTCATCGGCTTCCATGTACGGTGTCGGTTCATTTATGGTTACTATTAACGCCAAGCGACTTCTATATTTAAAAATATTCTGTCGTGTGCTAATTTGGGTTATTGGGTACGTTTGAGTGTCCAGCACGGACACTAGTCGCGGCCTACGGAGTTGGGTCGTGACAAAAGTGGTATCAGAGCAGTTCGTCCTCGGAGTGTCTACAGACCGTGTCTAGTAGAGTCCTGTTTATCGGTGTGTTGTGCACCACATCTTTAAACAGGAGGCTACAGGACATCTAGGTGTTACCTTTCTTTGATTCTTAGATCGTGCGATAGAGCCAGCTGTAGGAAATGAATTCCTTTCTTTACTAACCTTTAATTGCAGCTGGTGAACGGTATCGACGTAAGACAGCGCCTGCTGATATTGGAAGCTACACAGTACTCCGGTAAGCAATGGTATGAGAGATGTATGCTGGGTAAGGTATCCTAAAGTACGATTAAAACATAAAGTTGAATATTAAAAAGAGAAACAAACATGGAAAGTGTAGCAGGTGCAGTTCGAGTTGGGCATGTGAGGTAAGCCTCGGCATTCTGATACTTTTATTTGAAATTGTTAGCCCCGTGTGGCTATGATGCGATATGATACGATATGTATATACGTATATGTGTTGGCCCTGTGAGGCATGGTTGGTATTTCCTGTGTACAGGTTTTGGGATAGTAAGAAATACAGAGGAACCTCTGCCCAAATTTTTCCAGAAATATAAACAGGAAAATAAGATCTAAATTCTTAATATGTCTTGAAAGTCGATACCGATAGGGTAAATCTCTTATGTTGGGTTAAAAGTTTAAGAGATACCCTCCATGTCATTCGTAAGAAGCGTTATCCTCATATGGAAAATTTTATCTCGAGAAAGCATATACGAGTAGCGAATTCAATTTATTTGGAGGGACCAGAAATATGTTCTAACCCCATTTTGTTTTAGCATAGCCCATGTGAAGGGCAAAATATGCGGAAGGGCAAAAATGTCCGACGAGCAAGTTTCCTCTAATTGGAAAAATACAAAACGTATGACAAGCAGTCGGGAATTGAGTGGTTCGCTCACGACTCAAATATACATATACACAAATATGAAGGTAATTATGTGAGTTAAGTGCTAAGAGATTCCGCGAGGTTCGTCGGATTCTAGTTTGTAACATTTTATCAGTTCTCATCGACTGGTTGGAGATGGGATCTGTGGAATAAAAACCTAAACCCGTGAGCTGTCTAAAAGTATATATATACACACGCATGGAGGTAAATATTAAGGATTTACAGGGGCGACACGGTAACTATATAGTTAGAAAAGTAAAAGAATCTCCTCTAAATCGGGGTGGGACCCGCTACGAGAACGTTTTGAAAGTTGTTAAGACCCCGATTTGCCTTAAATTACGTGATCAAGGTCGCGCGGGGCAGTTGACGTAATTATGCCGGCCTTAACGTGCTTAAATGCATTAAAGTTGTAAGGTTAAGCGTGCCAGGGCCAGCGCAATTCTGGGATGGGTGACCCCCCTGGGAAATGTACAAAATTTTCGCAACATAGATATGAGAGACGAATAGGAAATTTGGGGTAACCTAAATGGAATTAGGATATGTGGAATGGTTAGAAACTTTATAGGGGTCACACGAGCTGAGACGGATTAGATTGCTAAAAGGAAGAAAAAAAAGCAGCGTAGCTCTGAAATTAGAGTAAATTTGAGCAAGTGATTGAATGTATTGTAAAGGAAATGGCAGTGATAAATATACGTATGTGTACGGCCCCCATTTATGACTATGTCGATCGATTGGTGAACCCTAATAGCCAGCGTTGCAATATATGGAAAACGTTAGCTGGACAGAATTTACGAGAAAAAGGGAAAGGTATGGTACAGATGTTATGAAATAAACTGATATTCATTTGGCTACCGGTTGAGATTGGAAGGTTCCGCTACAATGATGTTTGGAAAGAAAAGATAATAATTGAGTGGATGGTAAGGAGATCAAAATGTCAGAAAGAGTGAACCATAAGAAACGTGATTAAGCAGAGTCTCTAAAAGAGTCGACGGGCAAAGCACGAAGTTAATTGCGAAAATCGAACCAAAATGAAATAGTGCAGGGCAAAGGAGAACTTATGGTATGAAATGATGAATTATGTGAATATCGAATGATTCGATTGTCGAGCAAATAGAATGACAGGTAAGGAATGGGTATGAAGGAAGAATGTGATTATTATGAGGTAAACAACTATGTTAATTATATTACTTGAGTACCAGCTATCGGATAACATTGCGTACTATATACTTGTGATTCTGTTAATGTCTCGAAGAGAAAATTTAGTTGCTGGTCAGAAAGAAAAGACATGGATATGGTAGGAGTATAACCCTGAATAGGGGGGAGCGAATAAAAGTAAAGTAAAGGAAGTATAAATGAAAACAATTGACATGCAGAAGATTGAAGCGATAAAGGATTGGCCTAGGCCTTCGACGTCGACGGAAATACGTAGTTCTCTGAGGATGGTCAGATTATAGCCTATGTTCCCCGACAGCTCAGACCGCACGGGGGAAAATTAATTCGTTCATGATCTGGGACTAGCTACGGTGATTCGTGTTTTAAAGATATGGCGGCATTACTTATATGGGGCCTGCGTTGATATTTATACGAATCCTAAGGGCTGCCAGTATACGTTTTAAGAAAAAGGGAGCCGAATTCGCGGCAGAGAAGATGGTTCAAATTATTGAAAGATTATGATGTTAATATTTTGTGCCACTTTAGAAAAGTTAAAGGTGTGATAGACGCACTTAGTCGTGAGTCTACAGACGGCTTGACCGGCGTACATCCAGAGATAAAGAATTGGTCTGTAAAACTCTTTAGTCAGCTAGCCTTGGAGTCCGTTTGGTCGATTCTGGAGATATTGGGATTTTGTCCGAGAAGTTGCTGAATTGTTGATTAGGGAAGAGGTAAAACAGCGTCAGTTCGAGGATTCTATTCTGGTATGGTACAAAGATACAACCCTTGATAAGAAAGGGACCCAGTTGAGATCTCACCTGATGGGGTATTATTATACAGAGGCAGATTATGTGTGCCTGACGTTGCAGGGCTGCGACGGCCAATTATGGGCGAAACGCATAATGTTCGGTATTCTGTTATCCTGAATCCACTAAAATGTACCATGAACTTATATGCTTATACTGTGGAATGGCATGAAACGGGACATCGCAGAGTTCGTTGCCCAGTGCCCGAATTGCCAGCAGGTTAAAATTGAACATCAGAAGCCAAGTGGACTTCATTACAGGGTTGCCTCGCACTCCGCGGAAGTATGACTCTATTTGGATTATTGTGGATAGGCCGACAAAAAATCAGCCCACTTTCTTCCCGTCAGAACCACTTACTCAGCGGAGGATTATGCCAGACTATATATTAAAGAAATAGTGCAATTCCACGGAGTTCCTACATCTATTACCACTGACAGAGGTGCCCATTTTATGGCAAATTTCTGGAGATTTTTTCAGGAAAGATTAGGGACTAAGGTGAGTCTGAGCATAGCATTCCATCCCCAGAGCGACGGACAGGCCGAGTGCACTATATAAACGCTAGAAGATATGTTGCGAGCCTGTGTTATTGATTTCAGAGGCAGCTGGGATAGTCATCTGCCGTTGATTGAGTTTGCTTACAATAACAGCTACCAGTCTAGCATCCAGATGGCTCTGTACGAGGCTTTGTTTGGCAGAGAATGCAGGTCACCGATCGGCTGGTTTGATATTGGCGAAACAGAACTAATAGGCCCAGGTATGATCCAACAGACGGTTGATAAGATGAAACTTATCCGAGAGGGACTATTAGCAACTCAGAGTCGACAGAATTCATACGCTGATAAACGACGTCGACCCTTGGAGTTCCAGGTCGGTGATTGTGTATTTTTGAGAGTATCGTCTATAAAAGGCGTGGTGCGATGCGACAAAAAGGGTAAGCTCCGTCTGCAATATATCGGACCTTATCAGATTATTCGAAAGATTGGGAATGTCGCCTATGAGCCAGATCTGCCATCTGATTTGAAAGCGATACATCCGGTATTTCATGTGTCCATGCTCCGCAAATGTGTTGGTGATCCCTCCAGAATATTTCTAGTGAATGATATTCAGGTGATGGAGAAATTTTCTTAAGACGAGCAACCTGTAGCTATTCTGGATCGTCAGGTGAGGAGCCCGCGTACCGAAGATATACCCTCTGTTAAAGTCTTATGGCGAAACAATAATAAAGAAGGAACGACCTGGGGAGTAGAGGATGAAATGAAGGAAAAGTACCCTCACTTGTTCTCTACACCTACAGGTGATCTAAATCTCTAAACTTGTTATATTAATTGGTAAATAATTCATGTGCGCTACTCATAAGAAGAAACTCCCCCTAAGTGTTTGTAAGACCTATAAGGCTAATTTAACATTCGAGGACGAATGTTCAAAAGGGGGGGAGGATGTTATATCCCGTGTTTTTGCGCATTTGGAAAAAAACAAAATTTGAAACAATCTTGCCTTGAAGGAAATAAGGCTATGTTCTTAATTTATTTAACACATGTGTAATATTCATGAAAAATATTGATGCGGAAATACGGAGGAAGGCTAAGGGCAAAATTGGAATTTTGGAAATTAGTTTCGGGAATTACAAAAATAGGATCCATAATCATTTGGGCTCAAAAAAAAAATTCAAAATGAGGCCCAATAATTAGAGGGGTGGCCGGCCAACATGCCATGGCCCAACCCATGAAAATGGTCATGTGACTAATTAAATTAAGTGAGCAATATATAGGTGTGTTTATCCTTAGAATGTTCAAGAACATAAAACAAGAACAAGAGGAGCTAAAGAAAAGGGCCATTCGGCCCTTGCTCTCCAATTTCACCTCTCAAAATTTTAATCCAAAAATTATTGTCTTGAGGTTTTCCCACTAAATTGAGTGTCCTCTACAACTTGGTGCAATTGTTTGGGAGAATAGAGCACTTGTTCCATCAATCTCACACTTGGGCTAAGTGAAGAAGACTAAGGAAAAAGGTAAGAATTCATCCCTTTTATTTGTGTTATGAAGTCTTGTTTGTGTTGTAGTATGTGGGAATGAGTTGATTGTATGGAAAAATGGAAGATTTCCAAAGTGGGTATGGAATATAGTGTATAGCCGTGAGTGTATATATGTGGTATACATATATGAGTTGAATTTTATGTTATATTCTAATTGTGTGTATGATGGAATTCATATTGAGAATGAAAGTGGATTAAATTTGGTTGAAGTTGGAAATGTATAGGTTGGCCGTGTAGTATTTGAAGTTGGAATGAGAATGAATTAATTTGGTTTAACATGTTAGTTATGTTGTTGTGATGCTTGCAATGTAAATAAATATAAAATGATGCAAGTTTGCATTGAAATGGAATGTAGAAGTTTATGTCGTTTTAGTATGATTTACGGCGTTATGGAAATGAAGTTGTTAAGATGCAAATTGTGATGATTGTTGATGAACTTGAAAGATGGAAACATGTTATGAATAAGTATGTTAAAGATTAGAAGTTTTGAATGAATTATGACTTTGGCGGAAAGTTTGTATATTTTGTATATCTCGTGAATATTTTGTAGAAATGATATGAGGTGCTTCTAAATGGCATTGTAATGGTCTTGATTAATGATGAATATGAAAACATTGAGCTTAGTTTAGATGTGTGAAGTCGGAATGAAAGTTATCGTATTATGTCGGAAAGAAGAATAGTGGTGCCATATTGTGTTTTGCGGTTATTATGGTTGTTCCTAGTATTGCTCTAGGGTTGTTGTTGATTATTTTGGCCGATTTGAATTCTCGGGGATGCTATATGTACAGGGGAAATGCTGCCCAAATTTCTGTAGAAAAGTGTTGACTTTAGATTTAAGCCTAAAGCCTTATGGTTCACATTTGGTAAATGTGACCATTTGCAAATTTTGGACGAAACGGGAAGTGAACTTCGAAAGGCGTAAAGTGCGTAAAAGGTATGTAAAGCTACCTCGATCCTTCTTTTGGCATGCCCTAGGTATACTAGGAGCGGTTTCGGGCCTCAGAAGATATTCTGCCCGTCGGAATCCGCGTTTGAAATTATCACTTTTTCGTTCAATAGGATTGACCCCTTTAAGTATACTTTATTGAAAATTTATGCAAACTTCTCCAAACTTCCTAGAAAGTTATAGAACATCCCTAAGACCTCTGTAGGTGACCCCATAAGTTTGAAATACGCAAATTGAGCCCGCCGCCTTGTTTGTCCCGAGGCGGGCCCACTATTTCCGATTTTACCCTTATGACGATTTGTAACTTGATTTCAAGCAATTTTTAAGAAAACATCTTAACTACTTTTCCAACTACTAATGATACTTATTCTGGATACTATATTGAGTCTCCGTAAAGGTACGATATTTTGTATTACGTTTAGCTCCACTATTCCCGCTTTGCTCTCTTATCGTACTATTACCTTATTTTCGAACAATATAAAATAAAATGTTTTAACTATCCTTTCAACTACTAAGGAAAATCGTTTACTGACTCCCTCGAGTTTGGTAAGCCATTTTGGAATATGAAAAAGATTTCAGGAGGACTATTCTTCCGTAACACATTATGACATATGACATACACTTGCTATGATTCCGTCCGACTTCATTGATTTGATTTGTCATTCGATATGCCTCATTGAGTCTCTGGAAATCTATGATATTTTTATTGCATTTAGTCTCTCACTACTCCATTCGTGGATGCCTCAATGTTTCCCACACTGAGCCCGGGCCAGGATATGTTGTCAAGCGTATTCCACTGCATTGTTCGCCGTGCCTCGATGTGAGGGGGCAGGTATATATGTACATGGGTTTTGGAGTATGCTATGCCATGTACACACATTCTGATATGCTATGATCTGATATGGCCATCTGATATGATATGTTATGTTACGGGGTTATCCCCTACTCTATTCCGTATGTATGGTGGCACCAGCGTCGGGGGGTGGCCACGATCTGTTTGTCGAGCCCTTGGCAGGGGCCGGACTTGATATGATGTATGTTTCTGAACACACTCCTCATGTTTTGAAAATATGCATTTGATACTCCGGATGTCACACTCACTTCTCTGTAAGCCCTGTTTCGATTATGATCTTATTCCGTATTGGGACCAGGTACGACATATGTTTTCAACAAATACTATTTATGCTTTATGATCAATATTTTGCTAATCTGGATATTCTGTCCATTTTTTGTACCTTCTGTTCTGATTATGACTTTGTTTACTACGTTCTGTGCTTTACATACTCAGTACATATTTCGTACTAACCCCCTCTCCTCGAGGGCTGCGTTTTTATGCCGCGCAGGTACAGAAGACAAGTTTGCTGACCGCCTGCCTAGGACATCTATTCTGCTATATTGGGAGCGCTCTTTTGTTCAGAGCCTGGATATTGGTACAATCTGCCGCTATTATATATATGTATGTTATTCAGGGGTATGACGGGGCCCTGTCCCGTCTTATGATTCTGTTATGTACTGTAGAGGTCTGTAGACATACTTGTGTGGGTTATGTATATGTTTGGGTATGATATGATCTGTGACAGCCTCATCGGCTTCCATGTACGGTGTCGGTTCATTTATGGTTACTATTAACGCCAAGCAACTTCTATATTTAAAAATATTCTGTCGTGTGCTAATTTGGGTTATTGGGTACGTTTGAGTGTCCAGCACGGACACTAGTCGCGGCCTACGAAGTTGGGTCGTGACAGCTAGATATGCCCCGGCTATGGTGGCCGATATGGGAGATCGTGTACATAGATTTGTGAGTGGGTTGGGGCCACATTTGTTCAAGGATTGCTTGACGGCCTCTTTGCAAGAAGGGATGGATATTTCCCGAATACAAGCCCATGCCCAGAACTTAGAGGGACAACAACAACCACAAAGGGGTGATCGAGACAGTGATAGAAGAAAAAGCAAAAGGGCTAGATCTATGGGCACAGGCAGTGATTATAGAGGGGGATCGAGGCAGACCTATTCCCGACATTCAGGTCAGTCAATGACCAGTGCGCCTCCACGATTCGCGGATAGGGGATTTTATCGCTCTTTTCCTTCGGGACAGGGTAAGAGTTCGAGAGCTTTGGGTTCTCAGTTTGGGGGTGATTACAGTCAGAGGAGACCACCAGTTCCACGATGTAGCCGGTGCCGGAAATTGCACTCAGGGCCATGTCGTCAGCACACAGATGCTTGTTATGTTTGTGGACAGACTGGGCATTTGATGCGAGATTGTCCCTCACGGTATGGTAGAGGTGGGGTTCAGCCCACAGGCTCAGTAGCTGGTTCTTCATCAGTACGCCCGGTATGGCAGACTTCTCAGATATCAGCAGGTCGAGGTAGAGGAAAAAGGGCAGCATCTACTTCATGTGCCACTCAGCCTCGTGTTTATGCTTTAGCTGGACGACAGGATCTCGAGTCCTCTCCGAATGTGGTTACAGGTATATTGTCTATATTCTCCCGTGATGTGTATGCATTGATAGATTTGGGTTCTACATTTTCTTATATTACTCCATATGTTGCTGGTTGTATTGGGGTGAAACCTGAGCCAATCAAACCTTTTGAGGTGTCTACTCCGGTTGGTGATCCCGTAATAGCAAAGCAAGTGTATAAAAATTGTGTAGTGGTGATATATGATCGCCAGACCATGGCTGATTTGATTGAGCTGGAAATGATAGATTTTGACGTGATTATGGGTATGGATTGGTTGGCGTCGTGTTATGCTAACGTTGATTGCCGATTGAAAGTGGTTCGATTCCAATTTCCGGGATGGCCCGTGCTTGAATGGCAGGGTGATACAGCATCTCCGAAAGGTAGGTTTATTTCCTACCTTAAGGCAAGAAAGATGATAGCAAAGGGCTATATTTATCATCTAGTCCGGGTTCGTGACACCGAAGCAAAGTCACCAACTTTCGAATCCGTTCCGGTAGTGAATGAATTCCCGGATGTGTTTCCAGACAAACTTCCAGGTCTTCCTCCAGAAAGAGAGATTGACTTTGTCATTGATGTGTTGCCGGACACCAAGCCTATTTCTATTCCTCCTTATCGAATGGCTCCGGCATAGTTGAAAGAGTTGAAGACACAGTTGAAAGACTTGCTTGAAAAAAGATTTATTAGACTCAGTTCATCACTGTGGGGAGCACTGGTCTTGTTCGTGAGGAATAAAGACGGATCTCTACGAATGTGTATCGACTACAGGCAATTGAACAAAGTGACGATAAAGAACAAATATCCTCTCCCAAGGATTGATGACTTATTCGATCAACTGCAAGGTGCCAAGTGGTTTTCTAAAATAGATTTAAGGTCGGGTTATCATCAAGTGAGAGTTAGAGAAGCGGTTATTCCCAAGACAGCCTTCAGAACAAGATATGGCCACTATGAGTGTTATATCCTGCATTTTCGAACGTCGAATTAATTGTAAGCTGAGGTGGGGCCCACACGTCAAGATTTTTTTTGGGACATGTGACAAGTTATATGAGTCGCATATGTAAAGTTAAACACAACTCGTGAAGGGCCCTGGGGCCAAATCAAAATGGAAGCCCTCCAAACGAATATTTTTAAGAAAACGTTTTCGGATGACCTGACTTGGAGGGACAAAAACGGCATTATACGTTTGGAATTTGGGAAAACGCCCAGAAATAAAAGTTGTAGATAATTGAAATAGATTTCCAACCATAGGTCGTGGGCTCCCAGGCTACGTCGGTACAAGGAGATATGGATGTTTTAAGGTCGAAAGGTCAGTGGGCTAGGCCCAACTCGTGACCAACCGGGTTGGCCCAAAAACAAATTATTACAAATTAGAGGCCCAATTGGGGTGGCCGGCCAACTAAAGGCCCAAGCCCATAAATTGGTCATGTGATTTATCATGTGATCAAGAATTATAATAAGGGGCTAAGGTTCAAGAAAGTTCAAGAAACAAACAAAAAAAAGAAGAAGAGAATTGAGAGCAAAAGGGCCAAGGGTTTCGGCCAAGAGAGAAAAAATTGTGTTCATCAATCTTTGGTCCAAAAATCTTGTTCTTCTTGTATATATAGTAAGCTCAAGACGCTCTCCGACGTGATATAATTGGTTTAGCGAGAGAGCGGCATTTGCGGAAGATTGAAGTTGGAAGAAAGGTAAGAATTTTTCTCTTGTTATATTGGAAGAATTCTACATATATGTTGTAGCATGTGAAAATGAACAAAAGTATGAAATTTTGTGTGTTGGGGATATGTGTGTGTTGGCCGTATGCCTCTAGTTGGAGGGAGGAATATGAATTAAATTATTTAGTATGTTAATCGAGTTGTTGAAGTCTTGTGATGAAAATGGAAGGTTAATGGTTCTTGTTGTTATGGAAAATATGTTGTAAGGTTGATGTAGGAAAATATGTAACCTTGTAGTAGGTTATGTAATTATAAGAATTGAAGTTGTAGGGTGCAAATAGTGATGGTTGTAAGTGAAATGATAACATAAAAATGTGTTGTGAACATTTATGTTGAAAGTTGGAGGTTTTGAGTGAATTATGATTTTGAAGGAAAACTTGTATATTTTGTGTATCTTGTGTATATTGTGTAAAATGATATGAAATGCCTCCAAATCGTATTGTAATGGTCGTGATTAGTAAGGGATGTGAAATTAATAAGATTAGTTTGGAGGTATGAAGTTTGGGTAGAAGTTGTCGCTTTATGTAGAAAAGAAGACTATTTATACTATGTTGTATTTTGTGGTGATTGTCATTTGTTGTTGGTATTGTTGTTGGGTTGGTTGTTGATGTTTGGAGCCGAGTTAAATCTCGGGGATGTCGTATATATAGGGGAGATGCTGCCCAAATATTTGTAGAAAAGTATGAGTTAAAGTTCAAGTTCTAAAGGCTTGAAGTTTCTAATTGGTAAACATGACCATTTGTAGATTTTGGGGGAAACGGGAATCGAGTTTGAGCGAGCGTAGGACGCAACCAAGGTATGTAAAGTCTTTCCCTTCTTTCTTAGGCATGTTCTAAATATAATAGGCTCAGATGCGAGCCTTAGAAACGACCCTGTTCCTCGGAATTCGAGATTGAAATTGGCTCCAAATCATTCAGTAAGATTGAACCAGTTTCTTCTAAATTGACCTATAAGTAGGCAACTTTTACAAATGGAGCCGGAATGCCTTAAGACTCACATGAATGACTCCATATTACCTATGATCCATAATTTCATGTACGTCCACTCGGCTCGGCCCAAGGTGGGCCCACGTAATTCTGATATTTTCTGTAAGGCTCTAATTAACCCATTTCTGTCCGAACTCACAGGTAACTTTTGGTTATTATTCTGTCTGCTATATGACAAGCGTTATGACCATAGTTATGAGTCTCATAATATATTCTGACGTCTGGAGCGGTTCTAGACATTTTATTCTGACATAATCTGTCGTGCCATCCCAAATGACGTTTATGCGTATCTACTATGAATTTTGTCCGATTATTTGATTTGATCTATCATCTAGACTATTTCAGTTTCATTGAGTCTGTATGCATATGGTTTCTCATTAATCTGTTCGTGGATGCCTCAATGCTTCCTTCACTGCGCCCGGGCCAGGTTCTGTTACTCGTGCACATTCCACTGCATTGTTCACCACGTCCCTCGGTGTGCGGGCCGGGTTCTGTTTACATCTGTATATGATTTGATGATGTGTTTGTATGGGGATGGCGGCCAGGATGGCATATGATCTGATCTGTCTGTCCACCGCGTCCCGTACTAAGAGGGTCGGGATCTGTTACCGCGTCCCTTACTAAAGGGCCGGGATCTGATATGTATGTATATGCTTATGACTCTGCATGCATGATTTTGTCTGTCACAGCTCTGTATGTCTGATCTAGAATATGATTCTGTCTGTCACACTTCTGGAAATCTGATCTGGATCATGACTCTGTCTGTTGCACTTCTGTACGTCTGATTTGAATTATGGGTCGGTCTGACATATTTTTGTACCTCTGACTCAGATTACGATTTTGTCAGCCACACTTTGTACCCCTGATCTAGATTATGATTATTGTTGTTACATTTCCGCTTTACATACTCGGTACATTTTCCGTACTGGCCCCCTGTTCTTCGGGGGCTGCGCTACATGCCCGCAGGTACAGACGCACAGCGTGATACGCCACCAGTATAGGATCTCTGTTCTGCGATTTGGAGTGCTCCCTCTTGATCCGGAGCTCATACTTTTGGTATTCACTTTTTGCTGTTGTATATTCTGTACACGTGCTTATTTGGGGTACGACGGGTCCCTGTCCCGTCATTTGATTCTGTTATGTCTGTTAGAGGCCTGTAGACATGTTTGTGGGTTGTGGGTTGTCACTGTTCTGACGGGTATGTGTGAGATTGCGACATAAGGGACCCTGCTTGCTGTGATAGCCTTAACGGCTTATGTCTAAGTCTATGTATATATATATTTTGTGCGATGTATTCTATATCCGTATGAATCTGTGTATGTCTAATTTGATTAGTTGGTTAGTACGCTAACTCCGTCCGGTAGGTACGTATGGGTGTCCAGTTAGGACACCAGTCGCGGCCCACGGGGTTGGGTCGTGACAATGAGTTCCGAGTGATGTCGTTTGGATTAACTAATGCTCCAACCGTGTTTATGAATTTGATGAACAATGTATTCAGTCCTCTCTTGGACTTATTTGTGATAGTATTTATTGATGATATTCTGGTGTATTCTCGCACGGAATCAGAACATGCAGATCATTTGCGAATTGTTCTTGGCATTCTTCGAGCCCGAGAATTGTATGCAAAATTTTCAAAGTGCGAGTTTTGGATAAATTTTGTGACATTTCTGGGCCATGTTATTTCAAATGATGGCATTCGAGTTGACACTCAAAAGATTGAAGCTGTGAAGACTTGGCCAAGGCCTACGACGCCTACAGAAGTCCGTAGTTTTCTGGGATTGGCGGGTTATTATAGAAGATTCGTAGGGGGCTTCTCATCTATTTCAGCCCCATTGACGAAGTTAACCCAGAAGTCAGCCAAATTTCAGTGGAATGATGCTTGTGAGCGCAGTTTCCAAGAGTTGAAAGGCAGATTGACCTCAGCTCCAGTCTTAACACTTCCAGAAGGGTCAGATGGCTATGTGGTATATTGTGACACTTCCGGTATCGTATTAGGATGCGTATTGATGCAACATGGTAAAGTTATTGCATATGCTTCGAGACAATTACGGAAACATGAAAGGAATTATCCAACTCATGATCTCGAATTGGCTGCGATTATTCATGCCTTAAAAATATGAAGGCATTAGTTGTATGGTGTGCATGTTGATATCTATACGGATCACAAAAGTCTTCAATACATTTTCAAGCAAAAGGAGTTGAACCTGCGGCAGAGGTGGTGGTTAGAATTGTTAAAATATTATGATGTGAACATATTGTACCACCCCGGAAAAGCGAATGTAGTAGCCGATGCGCTTAGCCGCCGATCAATGGGTAGTTTATGTGAAGTCCCACCGGAAAATAAAGAGATGGTTCATGAGCTCCGCCAACTAGCTAATCTTGGAGTGCGTGTGATTGATTCAGGTAATGCAGGGATTGGCATTAATGATCCCACAGTCTCATCCTTGAACATGGAAGTGAAAGAGCACCAGTATGAAGATCCTAAACTGTGCCATTACAGAGACATATCCTATGGAAAAGAGAAGTCCTCATTTGAAGTTTCTATGGATGGGATTCTTAGATACCGAGGCAGGTTATGTGTGACGAATGTAGCAAAATTGCAATGAAGAATTCTAGAAGAAGCGCATTGTTCCCGGTATTCTATTCACCCGGGTGCAACCAAAATGTATCGTGATCTCAAGATGATGTATTGGTGGGATGGCATGAAGAGAGACATAGCGGAATTTGTAGCACAGTGCCCAAATTGCCAACAAGTAAAAGTTGAACATCAGAAGCCAGGAGGCTTATTGCAAGCAATAGAATTCCCTACTTGGAAATAGGAAGTGATCAACATGGATTTCATCGTGGGGTTACCTCGTTCTCGAGGCAGGTATGATTCTATATGGGTGATCGTGGATAGATTAACAAAGGCAGCTCATTTTCTTCCAGTTAGAACCACGTACTCAGCAGAAGACTATGCGAGGTTGTATCTCAAAGAAATTATGCGACTTCATGGTATTCCATTATCTATTATTACAGACAGAGGAGCACAGTTTGCAGCCAAGTTCTGGAAATCCTTCCAAGAAGGTCTAGGCACTCAAGTGAAGCTTAGCACGGCATTTCATCCGCAGACCGATGGACAAGCCGAGCGTACTATTCAGACCTTGGAAGATATGCTATGAGCGTGCGTGCTGGATTTCGGTGGTAGTTGGGACGATCATTTACCGCTAATCGAATTTGCATACAATAATAGTTACCATTCCAGCATTCAAATGGCCCCATATGAAGCTTTATAAGGGAGGAAATGTAGGTCCCCAATCGGATGGTTTGAAATAGGAGAAGTACAGCTAGTAGGCCCCGAATTGCTTCAGCAAGCGGTGGAAAAGGTTAAGGTGATCCGAGATCGATTGTTGACAGCCCAAAGTCGCCAAAAGTCTTATACGGACAATCACCGATGAGACTTGGAATTCCAGGCTGATGATTGGGTATTCTTGAAAGTGTCGCCAAGGAAAGGGGTGATGAGATTTGGCAAGAAAGGGAAGCTAAGTCCTCGATACATTGGACCCTACAAAATTATCCGCAAGGTGGGTCATGTAGCCTATGAGTTGGACTTACCCTCGGAGCTTGAATCAGTCCATCCAGTCTTCCATGTTTCGATGCTCCGTAAGTGTGTTGGAGATCCCAAAAGGGTTGTCCTGATAGATAATGTGCAAGTAACAGAAAAGCTAAACTATGAAGAAGTGCCTATTGCCATTCTAGATAGGCAAGTGCGAAGACTTCGAAATAAAGAGATAGCTCCAGTCAAAGTCTTGTGGCGAAACAATAACCGAGAAGAAATGACTTGGGAAGCGGAAGAGAGTATGAAGTCCAAGTACCCGCATTTATTCCAACCCCCATAAGAGACTCAAGATGGAATGCCAACAATATAAGGTAAGTATGCAATAAATGAAGTGTAATAATTAGAGTATCTGAACACCCCTATTTCCATCATTACTCAGATATTATATCCCCTACTTTCGGGAGCTTTCGTAAGTCTTTCTTAGAGTTTTATTGTGTTGTGGCCCTGTGAGGCAATGATATTATGGGTTGTTGTGACAGGATGGTAGTGCCATATTACAAGGGAAACTCTGGCGAAATTTTTCTAGAATCCCGATGACTTAACATTCGAGGATAAATGTTCCAAAAGGGGGGGGGGGGGGGGGGGGGAGAGAATGTTACACCTCGAAATTTCCCCCGTGAACGTACAACGAATAGACTAATGAAGAATATGGGTATATGATGTTTTAATAAGAAGGGAACAACGTTTTACGACCTTAAGTGAGATTTCAAAGGCAATGGGAAAAGGAGATAGGTTATGCTCCACAATGACTGATTATAGGTTCTGAAGACGTGGAAGTTGCAGATTTGCACTTTGGCCCAGTCGGTCGTAAAATGAAATACGGACCGTAAAGTAGTATACGGCCCGTAAACCACCATGTCGTATTACAACTCACAAAACTTCAACTTTCTGCAAAATGTTCAAATGGTTAAATACGACTTGGAATACGGACCGTAAATCGAAATACGACCCGTAAACTGCGATAGTAAATCATATGATCCCCAGCATACCTTTATGGTTTTGTTATGCTTAAATACGACCACGAAATATGACCCGTAAACTAGAATACGGACCGTAAACTGGGTTTACGACCACTATGCACTTCAACTACTGTTCATTCCGGATCAGATTTTAAGTCATTAAAAGGAGACCCAAGCTCATTAAATTCATTTCATTTTCCACGATGCTCCTCTCTAGAATACTCTCCACTCTTCATTACAATAAAATCAAAGGAAATCCATGATCAATAACATCAAATCCATGAGACAAAGTGTATGAAACCTAGCTAAAGTTCATCTCTCTCAAAGAAACCCAAAAGAAGTGAAGTAGGATTTTGGTGCTAGAGGAGTAATACCACTCAAGGCTTGTTACTACAACATCTATGGTAAGTTTTATGGCATTTACATGTTATTTAGGATATGGAAGAGTTGAAACACTTAGATTATAGAAGGGTGTAAGAAATGGGTCATTCATGAGTAAATAGTGTCATGGTTGGATGGTAGTTGGGTTGAATTATGAATGTTGGAGTGTTGTGATTATGAATACGTCATAAATGACATTTAGACCATGAAATAAATATTATGTATAAGGAAACGCGATAGTAAGCTATAACCATAAATGTGGAGAAATTGAAGAGAAATGGTGGATTGTGGTCAATGTATATAGATGATGATTGTTGATTGCGATATTGTGAATGTTGTTGTGAGCATGTGGGAGTTGATATAGCCTATGGGAAGAGTAGTATAAACAGAGGAAGTGCTGCCCAATTTTCCTAGGAATAGTCACGCGTTTTTATAGTCGAATTAACTAACGTTGGCACGAATTCTCTTGAAGGTGGAACATGACATTGAAGGAGAACAAGCGAACGCTAGGCTAAGTAAACGACAAAGTTATGTAAGGCTTATCCCTTCCTTCAAAGGCATGAATCTTTCAAGCTTTCCATGATTCTCCTATATGATGGAGCTTATGAGTCCCTAAATATACCAAATTACATACGAGCATGATAATGATGATAATGAGCTAAAGCATAGAGATTCGATAGTTCATGATACGATGATCCCACAATGCTAGTGATGTCATTGTTGTTAACACTCACCTTATGCACTATTTCCTTCAAGGTGAGGCAAGTACTCATAAACGTTCATAATATAATCGGGGGTTTACGACCTTACGTCACCCCGACATAGCCATGGTTGTCTTCAAAGTCTAATGTATGCTCCTAACACTAAATGTGAAATGGTGCTAAGTCATGATATGTTTATAAGATGATCAATAATGCTAGCTTATAATATGCCTATGTTATGTATGAAAATGCGAAGTTATGATAAGATTATGATACGTTCATGAAATGTGCAATAGTGATGGGTAATGGTTGATTATGTGATGATGAAATTCCACCGCGCCAGAGTGGCCGAGCATGTCACCGCTAAAGTGGGCTATATATGGTTCCACCGTACCTAGATGGCCAGGCATGTCACCGCTAAGGCGGGCTGGATGCTACACCGAGCCTAGAGGGCCGGGCATGATCACCACTAGTGGGCGGCATATGATGGTTACCCGGACGCGGGTTAACGATGAGGATTGTGCTGTGACGAGATATGTGATATGACGAGATACGTGATGTGACGAGATATATGATGTGATGACATATGTACCATAACTATGTAAAATATGATATATGTACAAAATGTAATTGCTTATGACACTCTTGCAGGTTATATCTTTCTTTTATGGCTCACGGTCTTTCTATTACGTTTATTTCATTTTTTCCTTACATACTCAGTACAATGTTCGTACTGACGTCCGTTTTCTTTGGACGTTGTGTTCATGCCCACAGGTAGATAGGGAGGTGAGCTCGAGCCAGACTCGTTGGAGCTGTTAGCCGATTGAAAGCACTTCTTTGTTCCGGAGGTGCTTGATTATTCTTTTGTGTATATTTGTATATGTTGGGCTCGACGGGGTCCTGTCCCGTCTATGCGTTTTTGTCACACCTCAGAAAATTTCCCGTTGGTACGCAAGTAAATGAACTAATGATGTGTGTGCGAGGAGTGCGAGTGTATAATGTTTCATGGGAAATATATGTAAAGGGATGTGGATGATTAGAATGAAAAGTCGAGAAATGAGAAAAATTGAAAGTTGGCAAAACTGCCCAGTGGTCGTATAGTGCAAAATACGGACCGTAAAGCGCAATACGGTCCGTAAACTTGACGTCGTAAACTGGCATGTCCAACTTCAACTTTCTGCCGGCTGAGGAAATGGCTAAAATACGACCTGGTGGACGGACCGTAAAGTGATTTACGGCCCGTAAACCATGGTCGTAAATCACCATGCATGCAGGCCAAAGTTTCTAGTTCTGCTTCAGCTTAAAAACGACCATGAGGGACGGTCCGTAAACTGAAATACGGACCGTAAACCTTCATGGACGACCACTGTACACCCAGCACAGATTTTCCAATTCATTAAATAAGAGGATCAAGACTTGTCTTATTTCATTTACAACATTACACCACTTCTCTCTAGAACTTCTCTCTACATTTATTTTATGAGTTTTCAAGGATTATAAGTCATCCATAACATTAAGACAAGTAAATCAAGGATAACGGAATCATCAAGGATCATCCAAGTCAAGAAATCCAAATGGAGAAAAACTAGGGTTTTGCTCAAAGAAGAGTATTATCAACCAAAATTGTTCCTACAACTTCTAAGGTAAGATTCATGATTTTTACAAGATGTTTGAGGTATTGGAGAATTAAAATACATGGATTGTAGAAAATGTGGTCAACTAGGTCATGAATGATGAATAGTGACATTTTGAGAAATAGTTTGAATTGAGTTATGAATGTTGTTGTGTTGTGATATGAATGTGTTATAAATTGTATTAAGATCATGAACTAAACACTTTAGACGAATGGACGAAGATGGGTGTTATAATCATGAATGTGGGTAAATTAGAGGCAAATTGAGGAATTCTAGATAATGTGGATAATGTGAATGACTAATGTCCATTGTTATGATATTAATGAAGGTATAAACGCTAGCATTGGAAGGGAACGTGCAAGCATAGAATAGTTCGACGGAAAGGTATGTAAGGCTAACCCTTCTTTCATAAGGCATGGTTCTTGGCCAAATTCCTAAATTCCTCTATATGAGTATGTTGTCTTCACATGTTTGACATTCCGAGCTCATAAGCTCACGACCCTTGATATGTACTATGCTTATACTACGTTCCTCGTATGACGAGTAAGTTTATAATGTAAATGTAACGATAATGATGAGGATAGTAATGATGATGAAAGTAAGATGAGACTAGAGATGCTTACGAGCTACGATATATGTGTATGTGTGCCTATAAAGGGCTATAAAAAGACCCTGAGCTTATGATGTCGGGTAAGACTATATGTATATGACTATGTATAAAGTATGTATACGATTACGAAACGCGCGCACACCTCTGCAGAGGGTACGGATAACCCTGATGCCTTGGTAGGGCCAGGTATGTATGACCTTGAGCCTTGGTTGGCCCAGTATGTATAAGACACCGATCCCATGAGGTCGGGTATGCTATGTAAATGCTATGTATATGAAATGACTATGTACACAATATGAATATGAATGTGAAAAGACTATGTATAGGAATATGAATAAGGACATGTATACGAATATGAGCACAAGTATGGTACGAGTATTATTATGGGATACGAACGACGATGTATGCAAGTAAGCGACATGATGATGATATTACTGTCTCCCCTCCTATGCTATCTTCATATGATATCTATTATGCTTCTATATTGATGTTGATCATGCTTTACATACTCAGTACATTCTTCGTACTGACGTCCTTTTGTTTGTGGACGCTGCGTCATGCCCGCAGGTGCGCAGGGAGACAGATTTGATCCTTAGCTGCCTATTCGGCTATTTCATAGAGAGATCTATTTCCTTCGGAGCCATATCTTTTGGGTACTCATTCTTTTGTGTATATAATTATGGGCATAGCGGGGTTCTGTCCCGCTAATGTGATATGTTATACTCTTAGAGGCTCGTAGACGTGTGTGTGTGTGGGTAGATGTGTTTGGCCTTGTCGGCCTATGTTTTGTACATCATTTTGTCGGCCACGTTGGCCCATGTATATTGATGTAGCATAAATGCCTATGATGATATAAATGTGTGGTTGTCCATATGGGACTAGTTGACGAATCAATAGAAATGCATGTATAATTATATGGCTCACCTAGATGTAAGTATAAGAGTAAGCTAAGAGGGTGCTCGGGTGGGTTAGCACCGGGTGCTCATCGCGGCCCCGAGTCGGGTCGTGACAAAAGTGGTATCAGAGCAGTTCAGTCCTAGGATGTGTCTACGAGCCGTGTCCAGTAGAGTTTTGGTTATGAGTGTGTTGCGTGCCACACTTATAAACGAGAAGCTGCGGACATTTTAGGAATATATGACCTTCTTTCTTCATAAGAATCGTGCGATAGAGCTATGATGTAAGAAATTCTTGTTCCTAAATCGTGTGTTGTGTATTTCAGAGATGCCTAAAAAGAAAAAGGCTACAGCAGCCCAAAAGGGCAAGACGGTGGCAGAAAAGCGGGCTGAAAGAGCACCGCCACCGGTAGTAGAGGAAGATGAGTCCCAGAGTGCGGCTCAATCTCAGTCCTCCAAGATAGTGCCTATTACTGAGGAGCACGTGGGAGCCTCAGCCCCAGCTCCAGCTCCTCCACCGAATGCTTCGGCCCAAGACGTACGAGAGGCCATTAATTTGTTGACTCAGTTGGTTGCGGCCCAGACTCAGAGGCCAAGCTCAGGGCAAGGTGACAGGACTGTTAGTGCAAGGGCCCGTGACTTCATTTCTTTGAAACCCCCGGAATTCTTTGGGTCGAAACTGGAGGAGGATCCCCAAGACTTTATTGATGGTATGCTAAGGACGCTCCGGTTGATACATGGTTCAGACACCGAATCGGTGGAGCTAGCATCATATAGATTGAGGGATGTCTCAATCCAGTGGTCTACGGTTTGGATGGCTTCGCGGGGAGCCAATGCACCTCCGCCGATATGGCAAGAGTTTGTCGATGCTTTTCTCCGTCACTACATGCCTCCAGAAGTTCGGCAAGCTAGGGCCGATAAATTCTTGAATCTGAGGCAAGGTAGCATGAGTGCTACAGAGTATAGTCTCCGCTTCAATTCCTTGGCTAGGTATGCTTCGGCCATGGTAGCGGATAGGGGCGATCGGGTGCACCGGTTTGTGAAAGGCCTAGGGCCACACTTGATGGATAAATGTTTAACTGCGTCCCTTCAGGATGGCATGGATATTGCACGCATTCAGGCACATGCTCAGGAATTAGAGGAACACCTACAGCAGCGGAGAAATGAAAGTGAGCAGGATAGGGGCCATAACAAGAGGGCCAGACCTTCGGGTTCGAGGGGCGAGTTCAGGGGCAGACACAGACAGCAGTTTCCCAGCCATTCAGGCTATTCTATGACCAGTACACCTCCACAATTCACGGGGCAGAGATTTGACAGATCTACTCGTTCCGAGCCGAGTCAGGGTAATTCGGGGTCTCAGTTTAGAGGTGATTCAGGCCAGCCAAGGCCACCCGTACCACGATGTTCTCAGTGTGGAAAGTTGCATTGGGGTCAGTGTCGATCAGGTTCAGACGCTTGCTATTCATGTGGTCGGCCAGGCCATATTTTGTGTGATTGCCCCTCAGTACAGGGTAGAGGTAGGACCCAGCCATCAGGGTCGGCAGCCGGATCTTCGGCATCTGTACGCCCTACGGGGCCAGGTTCACATGCGCCAGTCGGCCATGGTAGGGTTAGAGGCAGAGCTCCCAGTACTAGCGGTCCTCAGCACCGTATTTATGCTTTGGCTGGATGCCAAGATCTTGAGTCTTCTCCTGATGTGGTCACAGGTATATTATCGGTATTCTCTCATGATGTATATACTTTGATTGATCCGGGCTTCACATTATCATATGTTACTCCATATATTGCGGATCGATTTATAATTGAGCCGGAGTCTATCAAACCTTTTGAGGTGTCTACACCCGTGGGTGAATCGGTAATAGCTAACCGAGTATAAAGGAATTGTGTGATTGTGATTTGTGATCGTCGTACCATGATTGATTTGCATGAGCTAGAAATGGTAGATTTTGACGTTATTATGGGAATGGATTGGTTGGCTTCTTGTTATGCCAATGTTGATTGCCGAATGAAGATGGTTCGTTTCCAGTTTCCGGGAGAACCAGTCTTAGAATGGAAAGGGAATTAGGCATCACCAAAAGGTAGGTTTATTTCCTATCTAAAGGCAAGGAAGATGATCACGAAAGGGTGTATTTATCACCTAGTGCGAGTTCAAGATGTAGAAGCTGAGTCGCCGACTCTTCAGTCAGTTCTGGTAGTGAATGAATTTCCGGATGTGTTCCCGGAAGAGCTTCCAGGCCTTCCTCCCGAGCGAGAGATAGATTTTGCGATTGATGTGTTACCAGACACCAAACCCATATCTATTCCTCCCTATAGGATGGCACCCGCAGAGTTGAAAGAGTTGAAGGAGCAATTAAAAGACTTGCTTGAAAAAGGCCTCATTAGGCCTAGTTCATCCCCATGGGGAGCACCCGTATTGTTCGTCCGGAAGAAGGATGGCTCTTTGAGAATGTGCATTGATTATCGGCAATTGAATAAAGTGACAATTAAGAACAAGTATCCCCTCCCGAGGATTGATGATTTATTTAATCAATTGCAAGGTGCCAAATGGTTTTCAAAGATTGATTTGAGGTCCGGGTATCACCAAGTAAGAGTTAGGGAGAAAGATATCCCTAAGACAGCTTTCAGAACAAGATATGGCCATTTCGAGTTCCGAGTAATGTCGTTTGGGCTAACTAATGCACCGGCAGTGTTTATGGACTTAATGAACAATGTATTCAGGACTTTTCTGGATTTATTCGTGATAGTATTCATCGATGATATCCTAGTGTATTCTAGATCCGAGGCAGAACATGCGGATCACTTGCGTATTGTCCTTGGAGTTCTTCGAACTCGAGAGTTATTCGCGAAATTTTCCAAATGCGAGTTTTGGTTGAACTCAGTGGCATTCCTGGGCCACATTGTTGCAGCTGACGGTATTCGAGTGGATAGCCAAAAGATTGAGGCAGTGAAGACTTGGCCAAGGCCCACGACCCCTACGGAGGTTCGTAGCTTTTTGGGCTTAGCAGGTTATTACAGAAGATTTGTTGAGGGTTTCTCTTCTATTTCTGCACCGCTCACCAAGTTGACTCAGAAGTTAGCTAAGTTTCAATGGACAGATGCTTGCGAGCGTAGTTTCCAAGAGTTGAAAGACCGACTGACTTCAGCCCAGTCTTGACACTTCCAGAGGGATTTGAAGGATATGTTATTTATTGTGATGCTTCAGGCGTCGGGCTAGGCTGTGTATTGATGCAAAATGGTAAGGTGATTGTGTATGCTTCTAGACAATTACGGAAACCTGAGCAGAATTATCCTACCCATGACTTAGAATTGGCCGCGGTGGTCCATGCTTTAAAGATATGGAGACATTACTTATATGGTGTCCACGTGGATATTTATACAGATCATAAGAGTCTCCAATACATCTTCAAGCAGAAAGAGTTGAATTTGCGGCAACGACGATGGCTAGAGTTGCTAAAAGACTATGATGTTGAAATCCTATACCACCCCGGAAAGGCAAATGTTGTGGCTGATGCTCTTAGCCGTAGTTCGATGGGAAGTCTAAGTGAGGTACGACCAGAAAAGAAAGAGATGGCCCGTGATCTTCAGCAGTTAGCTAGCCTAGGAGTCCGAGTGGTGGACTCAGGTAGCAGCGGAGCTACTATTCAGAATTCAGCAGTTTCATCGTTAGTAGCGGAAGTAAAAGAGCGACAATATGAGGATCCCATGCTAATGCAGTACAGAGATACACTCCCTCAGAAGGAGGGGTCATCATTTGACATTTCGGGAGATGGAGTTCTCCGATGTCGAGGCAGGTTATGTGTTCCCGATGTGGCAGGTCTACGCCATCAGATTTTGAGAGAAGCTCATTGTTCCTATTACTCCGTTCACCCCGGAGCGACGAAAATGTATCACGATCTTAAGACTATATATTGGTGGAATGGGATGAAGAAAGACGTAGCAGAATTCGTAGCTCAGTGTCCTAATTGCCAACAAGTGAAGATAGAACACCAAAAGCCGGGTGGCTTATTGCAAGCTATAGAAATCCCAACTTGGAAGTGGGAAGTGATTAATATGGATTTCATTACAGGGTTACCCCATTCTCGACGTAAATATGATTCTATATGGGTGATCGTGGATAGGCTCACAAAGTCAGCGTATTTCTTACCGGTCAGAACGACCTATGTGGCAGAAGATTATGCCAAGATTTATCTTAAAGAGATAGTGAGACTCCATGGCGTTCCGGTATCTATTATCTCCGATCGAGGGACTCAGTTTACAGCCAAGTTTTGGGGGTCTTTCCAAGAAAGTTTAGGGACCCAAGTGCGCCTAAGCACGGCGTTTCACCCACAGACCGATGGGCAAGCTGAACGTACCATTCAGACTCTTGAAGATATGTTACGGGCATGTATGATAGATTTTGGAGGAAATTGGGATGACCATTTGCCACTCATTTAGTTTGCTTACAATAACAGTTACCATTCTAGCATTCAAATGGCACCGTATGAAGCTCTATATGGGCGAAAGTGTAGATCCCCAATTGGGTGGTTTGAAATCGGAGAAGCCAAGTTGATAGGGCCAGATTTGGTCCAGCAAGCAATAGAGAAAGTCAAGCTTATACAAGATCGATTATTAGCGGCTCAAAGTCGCCAGAAGTCCTATGCAGATAATCGTCGAAGGGACTTAGAGTTCCAAGTTAAGGATTGGGTATTCTTGAAAGTGTCACCAATGAAAGGCGTTATGAGATTTGGCAAAAAGGGGAAGCTCAGTCCCCGGTATATCGGACCCTATGAGATTATACGCAAAATAGGCAAAGTGGCCTATGAGCTAGATCTACCTCCAGATTTGGAGTCAGTCCATCCAGTATTTCATGTCCCAGTGAATGATATTCAAGTGACAGAAAAGTTAACTTATGATGAAATACCCATTGCCATATTAGATAGGCAAGTACGGAGGCTTAGAAACAAAGAAGTGGCCTCAATTAAAGTTCTGTGGAGAAATAACAATCGAGAGGAAATGACATGGGAAGCAGAAGAGAATCTGCGATCCAAATACCCACATTTATTTCAGCCCTTGGAAGAAGTCCAAGATGAGACGTCAAAATCATAAGGTATGCATGTTTTCCTTTTATCCATTCAGGTCGTGTGTGGCCAAATTTCGAGTGTTGTTGTATTATTGCCCTGTGAGGCATTGTTATTGTGGGTTGTTGTGACAGGGTGGTAGTACCACATTATAGAGGAAACTCTGGCGAAATTTTTATAGAATTCCCCAAGCCTTTAACATTCGGGGACGAATGTTCCTAAGGGGGGTAGAATGTTACACCTCGGAAAATTTCCCGTTGGTACGCAAGTAAATGAACTAATGATGTGTGTGCGAGGAGTGCGAGTGTATAATGTTTCATGGGAAATGTATGTAAAGGGATGTGGATGATTAGAATGAAAAGTCGAGAAATGAGAAAAATTGAAAGTTGGCAAAACTGCCCAGTGGTCGTATAGTGCAAAATACGGACCGTAAAGTGCAATACGGTCCGTAAACTTGACGTCGTAAACTGGCATGTCCAACTTCAACTTTCTGCCGGCTGAGGAAATGGCTAAAATACGACCTGGTGGACGGACCGTAAAGTGATTTACGGCCCGTAAACCATGGTCGTAAATCACCATGCATGCAGGCCAAAGTTTCTGGTTCTGCTTAAGCTTAAAAACGACCATGAGGGACGGTCCGTAAACTGAAATACGGACCGTAAACCTCCATGGACGACCATTGTTCACCCAACACAGATTTTTCAATTCATTAAATATGAGGATCAAGACTTGTCTTATTTCATTTACAACATTACACCACTTCTCTCTAGAACTTCTCTCTACATTTATTTTATGAGTTTTCAAGGATTATAAGTCATCCATAACATTAAGACAAGTAAATCAAGGATAAGGGAATCATCAAGGATCGTCCAAGTCAAGAAATCCAAATGGAGAAAAACTAGGGTTTTGCTCAAAGAAGAGTATTATCAACCAAAGCTTGTTCCTACAACTTCTAAGGTAAGATTCATGATTTTTACAAGATGTTTGAGGTATTGGAGAATTAGAATACATGGATTGTAGAAATGTGGTCAACTAGGTCATGAATGATGAATAGTGACATTTTGAGAAATAGTTTGAATTGAGTTATGAATGTTGTTGTGTTGTGATATGAATGTGTTATAAATGGTATTAAGATCATGAACTAAACACTTTAGACGAATGGACGAAGATGGGTGTTATAATCATGAATGTGGGTGAATTAGAGGCAAATTGAGGAATTCTAGATAATGTGGATAATGTGAATGACTAATGGCCATTGTTATGATATTAATGAAGGTATAAACGCTAGCATTGGAAGGGAACGTGCAAGCTTAGAATAGTTCGACGGAAAGGTATGTAAGGCTAACCCTTCTTTCATAAGGCATGGTTCTTGGCCAAATTCCTAAATTCCTCTATATGAGTATGTTGTCTTCACATGATTGACATTCCGAGCTCATAAGCTCACGACCCTTGATATGTACTATGCTTATACTACGTTCCTCGTATGACGAGTAAGTCTATAATGTAAATGTAACGATAATGATGAGGATAGTAATGATGATGAAAGTAAGATGAGACTAGAGATGCTTACGAGCTACGATATATGTGTAGGTGTGCCTATGAAGGGCTATAATAAGACCCCGAGCTTATGATGCCGGGTAAGACTATATGTATATGACTATGTATAAAGTATGTATACGATTACGAAACGCGCGCACACCTCTGCAGAGGGTATGGATAACCCTGATGCCTTGGTAGGGCCAGGTATGTATGACCTTGAGCCTTGGTTGGCCAAGTATGTATAAGACACCGATCCCATGAGGTTGGTTGAGCCTTGGTTGGCCAAGTATGTATATGACACCGATCCCATGAGGTCGGGTATTCTATGTAAATGCTATGTATACGAAATGACTATGTACACAATATGAATATGAATGTGAAAAGACTATGTATAGGAATATGAATAAGGACATGTATACGAATATGAGCACAAGTATGGTACGAGTATTATTATGGGATACGAACGACGATGTATGCAAGTAAGTGACATGACGATGATATTACTGTCTCCCCTCTTATGCTATCTTCATATGATATCTATTATGCTTCTATATTGATGTTGATCATGCTTTACATACTCAGTACATTCTTCGTACTAACGTCCTTTTGTTTGTGGACGATGTGTCATGCCCGCAGGTGCGCAGGGAGACAGATTTGATCCTTAGCGGCCTATTCGGCGATTTCATAGAGAGCTCCATTTCCTTCGGAGCCATATCTTTTGGGTACTCATTCTTTTGTGTATATAATTAAGGGCATAGCGGGGTCCTGTCCCGCTAATGTGATATGTTATACTCTTAGAGGCTCGTAGACGTGTGTGTGTGTGTGTAGATGTGTTTGGCCTTGTCGGCCTATGTTTTGTACATCATTTTGTCGGCCACGTTGGCCCATGTATATTGATGTAGCATAAATGCCTATGATGATATAAATGTGCGGTTGTCCATATGGGACTAGTTGATGAATCAATGGAAATGCATGTATAAGTATGTGGCTCACCTAGATATAAGTATAAGAGTAAGCTAAGAGGGTGCTCGGGTGGGTTAGCACCGGGTGCTCGTCGCGGCCCCGAGTCGGGTCGTGACAGTTTTGTACTTCAGTAGAGGCTCGTAGATACACAGTGTGGGTTATGTGGTCTGACAAGGTCACTATGGCATAATTATATATATTATTTTGATAGCCTAAAGGGCTTATGTATATGAAACTATTTATGTTCACGGGTGAAACATGACTTTCTTATGATTTGAGTATAAAAATCGATAAAAGAGTAGTTAACGAGCATGATGAGTAGTAGAACGAGCGGTGCTCGGTCGTTAGCCCCGGGTACCCGTCGCGGCCCCTAGCTGGGTCGTGACAATTATGGAGCCAAGAATCTTACCTTAGTGGATAAATAGGTAGAAAACTCTTCAGTTCGCCTCTCTCTGGCCCTTAGAATGAAATAATAATAATGACTAAGTGTCTACGGTTTTTACAAATATCAATGTATTCTGGTATAGCGATATCGCTGTAGCGGCCATTGTGCCTCCCTAGCGGTGCCTAAACCGCTATGGTGGTCTAGCCATACATCTCTCACCGCCCCAACGGTACCGCTGTAGCGGTCCTGGTGTTGCTGCGGTGGACACTAGTAATTCAGAAACCAAAAACAATTCAACTTTTTTGTAAAATCAACCCCGAAACTCGATTATCATTCGAGACCCAAAACACACAAACAAAATATGCAGATATACATAAAAACGAGTTATGAACTCACCCGCGGCTTCGGATTTCCTAAATATCGTCGCGTTGACCAATTCAACTCTTGGTCAAAGGTTCTCACTTAAGGTTAAGATTTCTCACAAGTCAAAATAAACACTAACGAGGCTCGAAAACGGTCAATAAGGGAAAAATCACGCTAACGACCAAACGGGTCATTACATACATCTTAGTCGTTCCCGGATGAATAGAATAGCGAGAGTATTGAGCCTCTCCCATAATCTGTCGACGTAACCCTGCAACATCGGGAACACATATCCTACCTTGATATCTGAGGACTCCTTCTACAGTAATCTCGAATGGTGGCTTTTTCTTTTGAGGGGTTGTATCTCTAAGATGAACTAACATAGGATCCTCGTACTGGCGCTCCTTAACCTCGGCTACTAAAGATGAGACTACTGAATCCTGAATAGTAACCCCCGTATAGCCCAAGTTGAATAATCAAACTCTTAGGCTAGCTAACTACTGAAGCACACAAACTAGCTCCCTTTTCTCTGGATGAACATAAGATAAGCTACCCATGGATCTGCAGCTAAGGGCATCGGCTAATACGTTCACCTTCCCAGGATAATACAAGATATTTACATCATAATCCTTTAGTAGCTCCAACCATCACCTCTGACGTAAATTCAACTCTTTCTGCTTGAAAATATACTGAAGGCTCTTATTGTCCGTAAGATATCAACATTAACGCCATACAAGTAGTGCCTCCACATCTTAAATGCATAAATCACCACGGCTAACTCTAGATCATGGGTCAGGTAGTTCTTCTCATCCATTTGAAACTGCCTCGAAGCATAACCTATAACCTTATTGTTACACCCCGTATCTTCGAAGAGCACTTATCAAATTTGAAACGTAAGTACGTTGAGTTAGGGTTAAGTAAAATCACTTTGGAATATAAGGAGCAAGCATTATTAAGTATATTTAATGAGTGAAGGATGTATATAAGGTATACCGGAAGGTTTTATAAGGAAATGAGTGGAAGAAATGAAGTAGTGCGACTTCGGAGAAAGGATGAGTAATGTTTTGTGTGAAAATTTTAGTCCAACTTGGGGGATGAATATATCTTAGCATATGAAGTGTTTTGAAGTTAAACAAAAGCCTAAAATGAAGTTCGTCGAGTTTAGTTTCCAATGCAACAAACCGCTCGTCGATAGGAAATCGGAGTAGAGAATTATGGACGTTATAAGTCCAGCTGACAGAGCAGAAATGCATGCTACAGTACTGTTACAGTACCGACTTACTACAGCACTGCTACAGTAAAATGCTACAGTGACCCGGCCCGAATTTGACCCTTATAAAAAGGGTAAGAACCCCCTTTTTTTAACCAGATTTTCCCAAAAATTTCCAGAAAATTGAAGAGAGAGAGAGGGGGGATCACAAAGTGAGCAATTTTCAAGCGAGGAGTATTAATCGAAGCTCGGATAAACGCATGGATGTGATTCTAGTAGGGTTTTGTGGTGGATTCAAGGTAGATATTGAAGATATCTCTGTTTCAACAAGAATAAGGTATGAATCTCCTATTATTAATGTTAATTTTGGTTTATTTACAGAGATAAAGTCGTTAAATAATTGTATAGCGAGTTGGTTGGTTGTGGAAATTGGAAACAGCGTGTGGGTTGTTTTATGGTATATATTGGTGTTGAAAATGATGTTATTGATGTTGGTATTGTTGTTGTTGTTGTTGGTTGCTGAATTGAGATTTCGGGCTAGGCATATAAACAGGGGAGATGCTGCCCGATTTTCAGCAGGATATAAAATAGTTTGACTTGAAAGCTTAGCACAAATATACTACGATGAGTCTAATGATTGTGTGAATCCTCGTAAATGTAGACTTGCGAGCTCGGACGAATAAGTGTAGATAACTGGAGGCCGAACAGGTATGTTAAGGCTCGTCCCTTTCTTTCAAAGGCATGATTCCTATGTTATGATTTCATAAATGTTTCCATATCTTCCTTGTTATCAAAAGTTAAAAGTCTATGATTCCAAGGCATGATTCCCTTCCTGATAACCCGTAAATGTTTTCTAAAATGTCCGTATTTTTCCCAAAACAAAGGTTTATGATTTTGTAAGCTTTTATGACTACAACGACGGACATGTTTTTGTAATGACAACGATGATGTCAAAGATGAGAATATGTCTATGATGATTATGATGAGAATGGTTTCATGTTTGAAAGTCTCAAGTTTTGGATCCAATATGAATATGAGAATATTGAGCTATTCCTTGATCCTCAATTTTATTCCTTGATAATGACTCTATTTTCTAAAGACTTCAAAGTATATGAATTGACGCCTTATGAGATTTATGATCTTATTCTATGTTTTCCCTTGATGTTATTCTTGATTGATAGTCTCACCTTATAATGCTCGTCCCTTCAAGGTGAGACACGCCGATCACGATTATTCCATAATACAATCGAAGGTTACCGACCTTACGTCACTCCGATGGAGTTATAGCTTTTGATTGGGCTCTTATGCATGCTTATGTTGTGATTATTACACCGCGCCTATACGGTCGGGCAGCACCACTACGCTGGGCGTAGTGGGCGGCTTATGGATGATGATAATAACACCGTGTCTATATAGCACGGGCAGCACCACTAGTGGCTGGCGTGAGATGATTACCCCGGATGAGGGAGGCCCGGACGCGAGAGGCCCGGACGCGGGCTAATGATGTTATTTGATTCAGACAGTTTATGTATGTATGGGTGATATGTTTTGAAGGTAAAAGTGAGCATGCATGATTCCGTCTTAAGAGGCAAGCAGTTACAGTCATACCCTTTTCTTATATTTACCATGTTTCCTTATTATGTTGTTGTTCATGTTCTGTACATATTATCATGTTATCATTCATGCCTTACATACTCGCAGGATCAGGTAGCCAGCCGGACGATCCATCGCAGTAGGACCTCTCCTCAGCAGTAGTCAGTACGCTCTATTGATCCGGAGCTACAGCCCTTTTGGTATACTATTCGGTTACGTACATATATGGGTACGGCAAGGCCTTGTCCTGTCATTTCTACAGTTTGTACTCCATAGAGGTCTGTAGACAGTGATATGTAGTCGTGATGTTATGCAGCCCCGTCAGCACTTATTTTGTTGTACAGTATATATGTGTGGCGGCCAAATCGGCTCACGCTGTTATTCTCAGTGTTTATACTTATATGTATACGTTGGTCGTGAGTTCCCGATACGATGTTTCTTATGTTAATTGTTCGGGAGACAGTCCAACTCAGTTGCAGATTGTGTATGGGCCCAAGATAGTCAGTGAGAGGTAAAGGCAGACATAGGAGTGCTTGACAAGCAATGGTCGGGCACTTGTTGCGGCCCATCAGTTTGGGTTGTGACACTTATCATGCTGCATCAACACACAGCCTAACTCAACGCCTGAAGCATCAGAATGAATAACGTAGCCCTCCAATCCCTCTGGAAGTGTCAGAACCAGTGCCGAAGTCAATCTGTTCTTCAACTCCTGAAAACTGTGCTCATAAGCATCGGTCCGCTGGAACTTAGCTGATTTTTTCGTCAGCTTCGTCAGTGGTGCAGAAATGGAAGAAAAAACCCTCTACGAATCTCCTGTAATAACCTGCCAAGCCTATAAAACTACGAACCTCCGTGGGTGTCGTGGGTCTCCCCCAAGTCTTCGCGGCTTAAATCTTCTGCGTATCCACCTTTATACCCTTATCTGAAATAATATGCCCTAGAAAAGCTACAAAGTTCTACTAGAACTCACATTAAGAGAACTTTGCATACAGCTTCCGAGTCTGAAGAACTTTAAGGACAACACGTAAATGATCTGCATGCTCTGCCTCTGATCGAAGTATGCTAGAATATCATCAATAAATACAATCAAGAGCAGATCTAGGAAGGGCCTGAATACACTGTTCATCAAATCCATAAATACCGTCGGGGGCATTAGTCAACCCAAACGACATTACACGAAACTCGAAGTGAACATATCTGGTTCTGAAAGCTTTCTTCGGAATGTCTTTCTCTCTAAACCTCACCTGGTGATACCCTGATCTCAAATATATTTTCAAGAACCATCTGCCACACAGCAACTGATCAAATAAATCGTCAATCCTCGAGAGTGGATACTGATTCTTCATTATCACTTTATTCAACTGCCTATAATCAATACACATTCGCAAGCAGCCATCTTTCTTCCTCACAAATAACACTGGTGCTCCCTAAGGTGATGTACTAGGCCTGATAAAGCCTTTCTCAAGCAAGTCCTTCAACTGCTCCTTCAATTCCCTTAACTCAACGGGCGCCATCCTATAAGGAGGAATAGATATCAGGTGAGTATCTGGTAATACATCGATAGCAAAGTCGATCTCCCGCTCTGGCAGAAGACCTGGAAGCTCATTCGGAAATACATCTGGAAACTCATTAACTACTGGAACAGATTGAAGAGTCGGTGGTGTCACCACCCAACCAGAGGGCCATGACGGGAACCCGGTGCTAGCCCACCCGGGTACCTCTTATCGTACTTTCCTATTCACATCAAGGTGAGCCACATGGCTTACTCATAATTTCTATGCATCAATAGTACTAATCTCATTGGGCAGCAACACATTTATATCATCATCAACATCAATGCCCATATCCATATATACAAGCCGACAAGGCTAACAAAATGATATACAAAATATGAGCCGACAAGGCTACAAGACATCTAACTATACACAATTGTCTACGAGACTCTAAGAAAAGTATGTAACATCATATAGACAGGATAGGACCCTGCCATGCCCATATGTATGTACACAAAAGAATAATACCAACAGATGTAGCTTCGGATGAAATGGAGCTCCTCTAACCCAATACTCAGTACGAATAATGTACTGAGTATGTAAAGCATAATCAATAACATAATGAAAGCATAAGGAATAAGATAAGATGGACGAGTTATGAAATGAAAGAGCTAGGTATACCTCTAGCGACGTTCGTCATATTTACTTACCCTCTTTCTAATGGGAAACTTCCATTTCATACATTTATACATTTAGAAGTATTATGTCTTATATACCCGACTATGATAAGGTTCGGTGATATACATACCTAGCCCTACCAAGGCTCAGTGTTATCCGTACCCAACTGCAGTGGAGTGCGCGCGATAGGTATCATACCCGTCCATGGAAGCTCGGTGTTACATAATAGCCATACATACTTATACAGGTATACATACTAGTCCGTAAGTATCATCAACAACATCATCACCATCGTTTTTGTTACATCTTTCCTTAGAGGATCAACTCTCATATAAAGGAGGCAATAGCATCGTGAAAATATCGAGAATCGTGTGCTTTAGTAATTCTAGGGATAAAGTCATTTGGAAAACATTTTGGAACCCATGAGAAGGTATATAGCAAAGGAATCATGCCTTAATGAAAGAAGGTTTAGCCTTACATACCTCGTCGTCTTCTTAACTACTTAACGATCCCCGTCGAAGCTTGGAGAATCTACATTTAGAAGGATTCATGTCATGGTTAAGCCTTAATGATACTCTTGAATTCAACTAGAACAATTCGTGATCTAACGAAAATTGGGCATCATTTCCCCTATTTCATCAACTTCCACCATACTACAAAACAACTCCCAAACAACCACAATAACATCCACAATATTATAATCAAGTAATCACATTTCATTAAGTCTTCAAATTTCATTCTCATGTTCAACTTATACTAACAACTTCACACCCATCCTTAGCACATTTTCATACAATGCTTCCTCACCACTATTATTACCTTCCATAACAATATTATACCCATATCACACTAAGAATCATGACTCAAGTTAGCTTACTACTCAAAAACATCATAAAAGCTACATTTAGATCTCATTTTCTACTTTCTTCTTCTACCCAAATTTTTCAACAACCAAGCATTCATGATAACATGAAATAAGCATGAAAACTAACCTTTTATCTCATAATAATGAGCTTTGGAGCAGCTATCAACTAATATGAAAACCCTAGCTTCAATACCGAAGAATTTCTTATAGTCTACTAGCCCTAGCAAGACTTTTAACACATGGGTATCTTAATTCTTGCCTCTTGATCTTTGTTTTCTCTTGGGTTAGAGTGGGATATGCTTGGAGAAGGGTTTAGAGCTCTCAAGACTTGAGGAATTGTGGGAAAATGAAATAAAAGAACAAGGGTCTTCTATTTATACAAAAAGAAATAAAGCTGCCCGATGGACTTATACGGACCACTTATACGGTCCATATAGTATTATACGGTCCGTATAACACCACCAAGAAAATTTCCATCTCTGTAAGGGTCATGTTATACGGACCGTATAAGTGGTCGTATAACTCACAGTTATCCGAAACTTTCTCTCGTTGATTCGTTTGACTTCCAATCCTTGTGGAACCTTCTTGGCACTTATGTAAAACTTCTTTAACCATAAAATATGCCCTACCCCTCAAGATATTTCTGAATAAATATTAGCTCAATTATAGCAAAAACCTTTCCGAACACGACTTACATTTCACTTCCTTCTACAAACTAAACTTCACTTATTCGTATGATTTCAAAATCTTATAGTATGCATCTTAAGATATCTAATGCTTTCCTTAATCTCGTATGGATTTCATGTTCATCTTAAGCTCACGTTAGCCTACTCACAAGGCAACAAATCTGAAATTTTCGAGATGTAACATTCTTCCCCCCGTAGGAACATTCGTCCTCGAATGTTAAGTTCTTGGGGATTCTATAAAAAATTCACCAGAGTTGCCCCTATAAAATGGCACTACCATCCTGTCACACCAACCCAAAATGCATCGCCTCACAGGGCTGCAACAACAACATCAATAACCATGGCCACACACGACCAAGAAAACATCAAGAAAAGCACTACATACCTAAGGACAATGGCGTCTCTGCTTGAGTCTCCTCAGGTGGTAGAAATAAATGTGGGTATTGGAATTCCATGTCTTCTTCTGCTTCCCAAGTCATTTCTTCTCTATTATTACTCCTCCATAAAACTTTAACCGAAGCTACATCTTTGGTTCTGAGTCTCCGTACTTGCCTATATAGAATGGCAATGCGAACTTCCTCGTAGGATAATCGCCCAGTGACTTGAACATCATATACCGGTAAACCTCTGAAAGGATCTCCAATGCACTTACGAAGCATCGATATATGGAAACCTGGGTGAACTGACTCCAAATCAGGAGGTAGATCTAAGCCACTTGGCCTACCTTGCGTACAATTTCATAGGGTCCAATATACCGAGGACTAAGCTTGCCCCTTTTGCCAAATCTCATAATGCCCTTCATTGGCGACACCTTCAAGAATACTCAATATTTCACTTGGAACTCTAAGTCCCTTCGATGATCATCTGCATAGGACTTCTAATAACTCTGAGCGGTTAATAATAGATTCTGTATAAGCTTGACTATCTCTATAGCTTGTTGCACCAAGTCTGGGCCTATTAATTTGGTCTCTCCTACTTTGAACCACCCAATTGGAGATCTGCACTTGCGCCCATATAAAACCTTGTACGGGGCCATCTGGATGCTAGAATGATAACTGTTGTTGTAAGCAAACTCAATAAGCGGTAAATGATCATCCTAACTACCTCCAAAATCCAATATACATGCCCGTAGTATACCCTCAAGGGTTTGAATGGTACGTTCAGCTTGTCCATCAGTCTGTGGGTGAAATGTTGTGCTAAGACTCGCTTGAGTCCCCAAACCTTCTTGGAAAGTTTTCCAGAAATTGGCTGTGAATTGAGTCCCTCTATCGGATATAATAGATACTGGAACACCGTGAAGTCGCATTATCTCTTTAACATAAAGCTTTGCATAATCTTCTGCTACATATGTAGTTCTGACCGGTAAGAAATGAGTTGACTTCGTGAGTCTATCTAAAATCACCCATATAAAATCGTACTTACGTCAAGAACGAGGTAAGCCTGCAATGAAATCCATGTTAATTACTTCTCATTTCCAAGTCGGAATCTCTATGGCTTGTAACAATCCACCAGGCTTTTGGTGTTTAATTTTCACTTGTTGACAGTTAGGACATTGGGCTACAAATTCCACTATGTCTTTCTTCATCCCATTACACCAATATATAGATTTAAGATCATGATACATTTTCGTTGCTCCGGGGTGAACAGAATAACGGGAATAATGGGCTTCTTTCAAAATCTGTTGACGTAACCCTACGACATCAGGAACACACAACCTGCCTCAACATCGGAGAACTCCATCTCCCGAAATCTCAAAGGATGACTCCTTCTTCTAAGGGAGTGTATTTCTGTAATGAACTAGCATGGGATCCTCATACTGGCTCTCTTTCACTTCAACCACTACTGACGGGACCGCTAAATTCTGAATGGTAGCTCCTATATTGCCTGAGTCCACTACCCGAACTCCTAGGCTAGTTAATTGTTGGAGCTCACCAGCTAACTCTCTTTTCTCTGGATGAACATCGCATAAACTTCCCATGGATCTACAGCTAAGGGCATCAGCCACAACATTCGCTTTCCCAGGATGATATAGGATATTAACATCATAATCTTTCAACAACTCCAACCATCGCCTTTGCCGGAAATTCAATTCCTGTTGCTTGAAAATATACTAGAGGCTCTTATGATCCGTATAGATATCCACATGGACACCGTACAAATAATGCCTCCCACATCTTCAATGCATGAATCACTGCAGCCAACTCAAGATCATGGGTCGGATAATTCTTCTCATGTTTGCGCAACTACCTTGAGGCGTAGGCAATTACCTTACCATGCTGCATCAACACGCATCCTAATCCAACGCCCGAAGCATCACAATAGACAACATACCCTTCTGGTTTTTCTGGTAGCGTCAGAACTGGGGCAGAAGTTAATCTATTCTTTAGCTCTTGGAAACCACGTTCACAAGCATCCGTCCATTGAAATTTAGCTGATTTCTAGGTCAACTTCATGAGTGGTGTACAAATAGAAGAAAAACCTTCTACAAACCTTCTGTAGTAACCTGCTACGCCCAGAAAACTATGA